>NC_084485.1:125749580-126052545 GCF_030035675.1 Rhineura floridana | reverse complement strand
GAAGATGGGAAGAAAAACAGTAAGTTGATCCTGCTTCCAAGGACACCCTGGTTCTGCCTGCCAGTAGGTGCTCTGCTTTGGCCTAAATTTTGAAAGGTGTTGTGCCATTTGGACACCAATTCCCACCTTCATCTACTCCCCATGCCGCTTGAAACAGAAGCAGGTTGCTTCACCTTGGTGCGTATTTATCTCATCCAGAATGCTGCCATTTTCCATTAACAAGTCCAAAGCCACCCATTTGAAAACCGCTGTGCCATGTTCCAGTCCCTTGGCCAACTCATATAGTAACAACTCCAAGGCAAGAGGAGACCTCTTCAGGGATCCGCCACAAGGATCCTGCAGATCCCAAGCCATTCAGAGGCTCAACCTGAGGAAAATTACTCTGTATCAAGAGGAAGGAGACTTGAAATACAGCTCAGAGACAGGGAGGGTTCAAACTCTTCAAGAAGGGGTATGAGATCTGCAGTTCTACCATCTCACCAAGTGTTCAGTGCCCCTCACTCTTCTGTAATCTCCCCTGTAAGAACCTAGAGGCTACCCAAAGCCCTGAGCTATGGTTCTGACATGTGAGCTCTCAGCTAAGTGGTGGGACTCACATTCTCAGAAGTCCTGCTTTGTTATTTGTGTATTCAGCTTAGTGGAATATAGTAGCCATCTTTTCTGTGAGTTCTTACCAGGAGCTCCCTCAGTCCCCTCCAGGCCTTGGTCATTCAGGTCCTTCTGGGCTCACAAGCTTGGGTGGAACAGGATACACAGCCTCAAACATTCTGCATGCATTTTCCTGTTCTCTACCGTAACCATTTCCTCACTAGGCTATGGTCAACTCAGCTATCTCAGCTAACTCAGATACAGCTATCACAGGCCTTGTGCAATTTTTGGCTATTGTTTGGGGAAGGCAAAGTGCATGTCTCTGCAAACAGGAGTGAATGCAGGTTTCTCCGTCCTGAGTCAAGATCTGCACCTTCCTGTCTGTGCTCCACAAAGGACACACGTATAAAGCCTCTGAACTGAATGCTGGCTGGTTCCTCCTCATTGCCTCTCCCTCCATGGTCCAGGAGGGCTGTGTGTTTGTTTCTGAAGCACCTTGTCCTGCATATTTATCTGATCAATGATTTCTTTAGTGCTTCAGGTTCTTTTTACACATGTCCTGCAAGACCCTTCTGTTTGGTCTTCCTGTAGCAGCTGTTGGTAGGAGGACTCCTTCTTCCTTGCGGTTTAGCACCACAGTAGTCGCACTACAATCAGCTAGTAGGAGGGAGAGTGACTGCATAGACAAGCATCTAATGTGCTGTGCTGTTGTTCTTCCTGAAACATTTTAATTAAAGTAGCATATGAAAGAAGTTGTGCAGAATGCAGCCATCTCAAGTGCTGCTGGTGTTGATGAAAGCGCAAACCGGATGCAGCCACAGTAGTGTAACGATCGACAGACTTGAGATCCCATTTCCATCAAATGCAGTATTGAAATGGTTTCCTTATGGGAAGATGAGCTGTCTTGAACAACAGACCAAGATGCTTTTGAGGACATAATGAGGCACGAGTTTTGAGGTCCAAGGATCTTCTTAAGCTAAGAGGGTTGAGATACAAGGATAGCTGCTCAAAAGTGATTCCAATAAAACCAGCTTGTTTTTTTTTAAAAAAGCAGCATCTTGTTCATATAATCTGAATATATTCAATTTTCCTTCTACTCTTTCCCTCAGTGTGGTATTGATAATATCTTGGTGTGCAAGGATCCTTTGTGCACTATCCTTTTGTGTTTGCATGGAGCATTTCTTCCCCTCAGCTGTATTGTGGCATGGACAAAAACTATTATTGTGCTGACTGGTTCTCTTCTCTTTTACTTCATTTTTACTGAGTCAGGCAGTTTGTTCAGTTTCTTCTTTCCCTATTCAAAGTATTGCTCTTGAGATACTTTTTTGTCTGTTGTAATATTTGAAAAGCCAGTTCATAACACAATGCAATAATATATACATTGATAGAGTTCAAAAAAAGAAAAAAAAACCCTATCAGCAATATGCTGTAACCTACTAATTAAAAGGGTTTTGGATAAATTGTAAGTTGCAAATGTGACAAACTATTCTGGTTTGCCACTTAATTGTCCCGTTATCCATAGAGATACTATGTTTAAACTTCCATAAATCTATTTAAATACCATGTGTATGTAACATAGCCCCTTTTCTGTTAGAAACCTAGAAAATGGATATAGACAGTATTATATTGCTTTCTTATTGCCGTATCATCTTTTAAAAACCCCTCAAAAAACCCTATGAAACAAAAATTAACTAGATATGGCTTTGCTAAATTAAAGGCTGCTATGTTTCTCTTTAGTTCTGTTCTCCACCTACCCAGGAAGCTATGTATTTCATTTAATGTCTGAGACAGATTTACAAGCCAGACTTTACTTTTGCATAGATGAAGAACAGCCATTGCGTCTTTCTCCCAGAATCCCAGGTGTGTAACCTGCAGGGCCAGCACCAGGTGTGACTGGGCCCATGGGCACCAACCTGCCCCAGGCCCTCTGCTCCCAGCCCCCCCTACAGACCATGCGGGACTGTTCCATCAACCTTTTCTCTCTTTCTGTGAATGCCCTGCTTGCTGGGCATGCAGGTCACTGCCATCAACCAAGATGGCGGTGGAGGCTTCTCGAAGGGGCTGATACCCCCCCCACCATCTTTGTTAATGGTATGCATGCGCACTATGCTGCATGCACGCATGTGCCTGCCATCAATCAAGATGGTGGTAGGGGCATCAGCTCCTTAGAGAAGCCTCTGCTGCCATCTTGGTTGATGGCAGCTGCATGCACAGCATGCAGGGCATTCACAGAAAGGGAGAGGTAGGTGGAGTGGGCGGGCTCCATCTCTGTGATCTGTGGCAGGGTGGGAGTCGACCCTGCCAAGGATCACAGAAGGGAGCACTACCCCCACACTCTAAGGAGGGGCTCTTCAGGGTCCCTCAGCCAGGGCCCAACCTGGCCGCCCTTTGGTGCCAGTCCTGGTAACCTGATATCTGTAGCACCTGGCAGGCATTTATTTGGCTTGCAATCTCCATCTTGGAACTGTGTCTTCAAGCTGACCTCATGGCTCCTACATCTGGCCTAATTTTTGACCTTTGATTTTTCCTCTTCCCATTCTTTGGTCTGTGTTGAAACTTGCTTGATTAATAATTTGAGAACTTGCAACAATTTTGTGATGTGTGGGTGAGTCTGAAGAAACTTCTGACTTTTACATGGCTGAAATAGCCTACTGTACAGAGGTAAGAATCACATATTTTGTTTCGCTAGGGATGTCAGGGAAACCTGTTATCTTCAAACTCTGTATTGAATTCATCCATATTTTGTTGCTGTGATGCCTAAAAGAACTGACCATTCTTTGCGTGAATGCTTGCAAGTGTTTGCGGGATTTTAAAAAATGCCAAAAATTTCTTTAAAGCTTTTGAAAAATTCAGTTCTACTTTTCGTGGGCTACTTTTTGTGTTGCATCTGATCTGAAGCACTGAAATGTGTACACTTTTCATTTGAACTCAGTGAGGGGTGCT
The DNA here is from genome assembly GCF_030035675.1 of Rhineura floridana. NCBI lineage: Eukaryota > Metazoa > Chordata > Lepidosauria > Squamata > Rhineuridae > Rhineura > Rhineura floridana. Next base: position 126,049,014 of record NC_084485.1, on the reverse strand, counting down.
GATGGTAACCATTAGCTTAACAATCAATCAATGTTATTTACAAGTCTGTTGCCTCAGGCAAATAGTCTCAGTCACTTCACAATCGCTGCAGACACCAGCACAGAAAGGACAAAGATTAGTCGGACAGAGGAGGAGGAAAGGGGATAGAAGCAAAATTATTACCAAAAGAGTTCATCACTGTGCGGGTGAATCAAGCATTATAGAGTTTGGTTTCATTTGGTTCATGTGGGTGTAATATGTAAGGTACTTCTGCTTCAAGTTTATTTAAACCAGAGCTTGGAAAAGTTACTTTTTAAAACTACAACTCCCAGCAGCCCCAGCCAGCATGACCACTGGATTGGGCTGATGGGAATTGTAGTTCAAAAAAGTAACTTTTCCAAGCTCTGATTTAAACACACGTCCCCTTGGCTCCTGCTCAGCATCTCTCTCTCTCTCTCTCTCACACACACACACATGCACGCACACACACAGTAGATAGGTTGTGTGGCAAACAAAAGAAGTGAAGACCTGACACGTTACAAAATAACTACATATACATACTAAAAAAAGACACAAGTTGCATGTGAAAGCCTACTTTAATTGTGAAAACAGATAAGGAGGGGCATCACTAGCCTATTGCCTGGTCCAGGCGCACAGTGGAAAATGGCATTGGCCGTTAACCATAGCAGTTAGGGCAGTAGCTTTCAAGTGGGTGGACCAAAATCCAGAGTTTTTGAATGTTACGCCTAGACATTTATGAGTTGACTTGCTCAAGTTGTTCAGCTGCCAGCGATATTTCTGCCTTCTCTTACCAAACACCATTATTTTAGTTTTTGAATAATTAATATGTAAGAGTTCCTTCACACAATATGAACCAAGGGCTCTCCAAAGTCTATGCATCATCACCTGTGTATATTAAAAAAGAATAGCATTGTTTATTTATTTGTGTCATTTATACACCACTTACCGTCAAATAGATCCCAAAGTGTTTCTATAAAAACAAACCAGGAATATAAGTATACAATTCTAACAATTTATGAAAAAAAGAAATGTCAAGTACAGAGATATACAATGCAATATAATATCCATATAGGTAAAAATAATTTTATAAATATAAAATTCATATATATATATATATATAAAACCATTAAGATTGGGATCTTCTGTATAAATTCACAAAACTGGGTGCACTGTAGGGTCCCCAGGTCAGAAGCATCCCAAACCCTGAGATTTCAGGGGTGGGCCCTAGTGATGTCATTAAGCATGATACATTAGGCATCAAACACAGTTGTCTGGAGCATACCACTCAAACAAAAAAATTCTCTGATTGGAAATTAAGATAGAAATCTTACCTAAAAGATGGTGTTCCCAGGTCCAGTTGAAGTGACAGAATCATTCCTTCTCACCTGCTTAGGGAGCCTGGGTAGGGAACATTTAATCTAGCCTACTTGCTTCTGGCAAGAAGGGTTTAAGTGCCCTCAGGCCAGGCCAGTCACCAGAAGGCCATTGTAGGAAGAAGGGAGTCTAGTGTTGTGGAGATGTTAGATGGGAGCACTCAGGAGTAAAGATGGATGCCCCTGAAGGCTGCACTTCTAAACACACTTACTAAGGGACTAAACCTCATAGAACTCAACAGGACTTACTTCTGAGTAGATTTGGTTAGGCTTGTGCTGTTGGCAAGGCTTGACTAGGGATCCTCTGCAAAGATATCCATATGTAAGCAGGGTTGGCAACCCTGGAATGTCATGCCCCCACCTTTTAATGTGGCTACTCCAAACTTCTTTACAGACTTGACCCTTCACTGCAGAGAGAAGTTTGAGAAATGAGTAAGAGTTTAGAAGATTCTCTACCCTTTCCTGTCTATACTGTGGGCTGCTATAAACTCACTTTGACAGCCAACCCAATTCCAGTGAGTAATAACTGACAGAGAGAAAACACATATGGTTTGGTCTACCTTCACAGGCAGTAGCTTGGGAACAACAGCAGTTGAAGCCACAATTCCCAGTATGTGAATTCTCTTTTACCATTATTGGGCAAGAGACAAACCGTCATGCAAACAACAAGGTGCATCATCAGTGTGTTTAAGGGGGATGAGCGGAGCACATGGAACCACTATTGTTGCTTCTACGGATGTAAGGGAGTGAGGTCAGAGGTAAATGAAATGCAAATAGAACAAGAAAAAAAGAAAGTGATGATTTCCTAAATGTAATATCATATCAATCACAAGATTCCTATTAGTAAGGCAGAAAACTCAGCATTCCACAACCAATCAGGGTCCTAACCAAACACCAAAACTAAAAGAAAAACCCTGGAAGCCAGTCAACCAAGGTCACAGAAATCCCCATGCAGCACAACCTGACCTGGGGACTGCAGTTAGTGCAGAATGCTGTGGCATGATTGCTGACATGAGTGAGACTCTACCAGCACATAACATGTCTGCTCTGAAATCTGCACTGGTTGCAAATTTGCTATCAGGCCAAGTTCAAGGTGTGCTTTCCATGTTACAGGTTCCACATAGTACTTGTTCTGCTCTTGTAAGAAATCGATCCTCTAGTGTGGTAGCACCTACGCTCTGGAATTCCCTCCCTATTGACATTAGGCACACGCCTTCATTGTACTCTTTTCGGCACCTGCTAAAACATTTTTGTTTAGGCAAGCTTATCCGGGCATATAGAAGTTATTCTGTTTTTTTTATCTATTTTTAAGGCATTGTTGGTTTTATAATTTTGAATGTAACACCTGTGTTAAATGATTTAGCTAATAATTTTATTGTTTTAATTCCTTCTGTAAACTGCTTTGAGGTTTTTTACAGTCAAGTGGTATATAAATGTTGTAAGTAAAACACATAAATAAATTTCAGAGTCCAATTTTGTGTGAAGACTCCCCACAAAATCTGTCTGTTTTCTTAACTATGTGGGGTAAACTACACTTCCCAAGATTCTTTGTGGGAAGTTATGTACTTCAAATGTGCTTTTAAGTGTGCTTTAATTGGATCTGCATTACTTCATAAACGTTGCCTGCTTATAAATTGGTTTAATTAATTTTTAACTTGGAAATCAGCTACAAAGTTTACTGGGTGTCCATAGGCTACTCACCATCTCTCACCCCCAGGATAAAAACAACAAAGAGGGACCATCACCATCACAAGGAAGAAGGGCACTGTTATAACACAGAGGAAATAATAAAGTACAACCATAGTGTGAAATCAGATACATTTATTTATTTAATTTTATTTATTTAATTTAATTTATATACCGCCCTAAGCCCAAGGGCTCTCTGGGCGGTGTACATAAAATAAAGCAATCAGAAATATATAAATACAATAAAACAATAGAATCAAACCAACAAAAGTAAAAAAAAATAATCAAACAGTAGCAAAATACAACAATACATATAATAATACGCATTAAAATGCCTGGGAATATAAAAAGGTTTTCACCTGGCACCGAAAAGATAGCAGCGTCGGCGCCAGGCGCACCTCATCGGGGAGACCATTCCATAGTTCGGGAGCCACAACCGAAAAGGCCCTATTTCTAGTCACCACCCTCCGAGCTTCTCGATGGGATGGTACTTGGAGGAGGGCCTTAGATGTTGAGCGCAGTGTACGGGTAGTTTCATATTGGGAGAGGCGCTCCACCGGTATTGCGGTCCCATGCCGTGTAAGGCTTTATAGGTCAAAACCAGCACTTTGAATTTAGCCCAGAAACAAATAGGAAGCCAGTGCAGACGAACCAGAACGGGTGTAATATGAGCGGACGGGTTCTTGTCCGCATCAACAATCTGGCCGCTGCATTCTGGACTAACTGTAGTTTCCGAACTGTCTTCAAGGGCAGCCCAACGTAGAGCGCATTGCAGTAGTCCAATCTAGAAGTTACCAGAGCATGAACGACTGAGGCGAGGTCGTCACTGTCCAGATAGGGACGTAGCTGGGCTACCAATTGGAGATGGTAGAAAGCATTCCTTGCCACTGAGGCTACCTGAGCCTCAAGAGACAAGGAAGAGTCGATAAGAACTCCCAAGCTACGAACCTGTTCTTTCAAGGGGAGTGTAACCCCGTCCAGAACAGGGTGAACATCCACCATCTGGGCAGAGAAGGCACTCACTAACAGCGTCTCGGTCTTGTCTGGATTAAGCTTCAGTCTGTTAGCTCCCATCCAATCCATTATTGCGGCCAGGCAACAGTTTAGTACATTAACAGCCTCACCTGAGGAAGATGAAAAGGAGAAATAGAGTTGCGTGTCATCAGCGTACTGGTGACAACGCACTCCAAAACTCCTGATGACTGCACCCAGCGGCTTCATATAGATGTTGAAAAGCATGGGGGACAGTACCGATCCCTGTGGGACTCCACAATGGAGAGTCCAGGGTATCGAGCAGTGTTCCCCAAGCACTACCTTCTGTTGACGACCCACCAAGTAGGAGCAGAGCCACTGCCAAGCATTACCCCCAACTCCCAACTCCGTGAGCCTTCCCAGAAGGATACCATGGTCGATGGTATCAAAAGCAGCTGAGAGATCAAGGAGAATCAACAGGGTCACACTCCCCCTGTCCCTCTTCCGACAAAGGTCATCATACAGGGCGACCAAGGCTGTTTCGGTACCAAACCCAGGCCTAAAACCGGATTGAAATGGATCAAGATAATCAGTGTCATCCAAGAGCCCCTGGAGCTGGTCGGCCACCACCCGCTCCAGAACCTTGCCCAGGAACGGAACATTCGCCACAGGTCTATAGTTGTTCAAGTTATCTGGGTCCAAGGAGGGTTTCTTCAGGAGTGGTCTCACTACCGCCGCTTTTAGGCAGTCAGGGACCACTCCCTCTCGCAAAGAGGCATTGATTACCTCCTTGGCCCAGTTGGCGGTTCCGGTCCTACCAGCTTTCACCAGCCAAGAGGGGCAAGGATCCAGCACCGATGTGGTCGCTCGCACCAGTCCAAGGATCTTGTCAACATCCTCAAGCTGCACAGACTGAAACTCATCCAATAAATAAGGACAAGACCGTGTTCTGGATGCTTCATTGAATCCAACTGCTATAATATTGGAGTCTAAGTCCCGACGAATGCTAGCAATCTTGTCCTGGAAGTGTCCAGCGAACTCATCACAGCGGGCTACAGATGACTCTATAGTATCCCGAGGGCCAAGATGTAAAGGCCCTCGTACAGTTTTAAAAAGCTCCGCTGGGCGGGAGAGTGATGCCTTAATACTGGCAGCAAAATATCTCTTTTTTGCTGCCCTCACCGCTGCTGACATTTTGGTGTATATCTCATGAACCAGACCACCTAGGAACTTAATCTTTTTTTAAATGAAAGCTAAGAGTCCATCCCCCCCCCAACCACAGTTTCCGGGCAAAAATCAGCAACCTGGCAACCCTAGTGGTCTGGGTATACCCAATATTCAGTTGTATCATCATGCCTCACGCATTAAGAATGTGTTTCCCCTAGTACAGGGGAATATAGATAAAATTTGGTAACAATGGAAAAATCAGAAATATTACAGTTGCTCAGAGGTATACCATACTTAATCCATTTACCCTGCCAAATAGATTCCATAGATAACCCTCTCTTGAAACATGATATGGTAATATGGAAAAAGTGCTCTAAAAATTATTACTGCCATTATCACCTTTAATTCCCTTTTTAAATCACCTGCTTTTCTATGAGGAAAATAAAATTGTTGTATTTAAAGAAAGGTTATCATAAAATAAGATGGAAATAAGATTGTCTCTCAGACAAGGGAGGGGGGAAACTCAACTCCTGATAGGGAAGAAACTATAACATGAAGATGCAAGTTAAACAGAAGAAGCACTAATGACCACCCCTGGCGTACTCCCTTGTTGATAGGAATAGATTCTGAGAGACAACCCCCTGCCATTACTCTGACACCTATGCTAGAGTTATTATAAAGCCATGGATTCTTCTAAGCAGCCTATGGTTTATATTTAGGAAAGCCAATTTATGCTAGAGGCGGAGACACAAAATGGTAGGTTTACAGAAGCAGTGTAGTATGGTGGGCACATACATTTCTTTACTAGATGTTTGAGAAGAAAACAATGGTCGACTGTTGATCTGCCATGGCGAAAGCTCCTCAGCCAAAAGATATTCTGATTCCACCCAGATTTCCAACTTGTCCAAAAGGTGCCTCACATAAAAGCATGCTAACCACATTCAGTAGGCTTATAGGTGAGTAGTTCTTGGGATCCATTCTTGAACCTTTCTTATAAATAGGAATCACAATTACTATTGACCAGTCATCAGGGAAATTCCCAATTTTGTCAATAAGTGTAAACAAGACAGCTAGTGCTGAGATCCACCAGTCACCACGATACAGCAAAAGGTCAGAGATCTCCAGTGAAGGAGATATTCTTCTATTTTCAAGGAGATATTCAACTATTTTCAGAGTGGCGATTTTATTTCCATGGTGGGATATAAACATTTACCGTAACAAAAATGATTGATTCAAGCTTAAAGAGGTTTTCCATAGCCCATGTAATAAACACATTGCCCAACTGTGGATTTTAGATATATTTTTAAAATATATTTTGTGATATTCCCCCTGCCACCTTTTACAGTATTGACAATGTACAAATTTTTGCTGTAGGCATTATAAGGTAAACCTCATTTCCTTTTCACTGAATCATGTCTCAACTGCACACCCCTATGCCTACGTGCCAGATGATCAGCTGTCCAAATGATAACGATAAATCATTATAATCATCATCACTTGGATGGCACAAGGCCTTTGTGTGCCCTTGGATCTCAACTATAGTGGCAAACACAATAGTTTTAAGTTTTAAGACTGCTTTGCCTTCTGTTGCGGTCCTTTCATTAATATCCACGTATCAAATATGCATGAGAATAATTGAGAGTATACTAACAAAAGTGTGTCTTATATACATGGGTATCCAAAAGAATCTAAAATAAGGTACCTCTGTTCTGGGTTCTCATTACACTGTAATATATGGTGATATCATGCAGCATTTTCCCCCTGTTAAATATCTGCTATTATCCAGCATTTGTATTCTGCACAAACTATATATTACTTTAATCGTTTTCTTTAGTGAAGTAATCAAAGAGCACAGATGGAAAACAAAGCAGTGGTAATCGGCCTATCACTTTGCAGTAGGTACAGAACAAACAGGGTCAAGTAGGATGATTAATAGTTTCTCAAACACAGCATTATTAGCAGAGCTTGTAAAGATTCCACATGCAGTGTTTTCTTTTAAAATAAGTACCATATTATACCATAGAACTGCTAGTCACTGTATTCAGTAAGGCCACACTGGATAATGAGGGAAGTCAGGAACAAAGGTTGAAATCCAGAAGTCAAATGAAAGTTTCCAAATTGACTCTGGTGGGGATGAAGATTTCATCCAATTTTTTACAGAACTAAAAAAAGTTATTTGTGCTGTGTCTAGGCTGAAACTATATGCCCCTTAAAGGTGCCTCACCAAAAGTGACATAAGCATTTGGTGAAGCTCCCTTTGGTTCCAAAATGATCAGAGATTTGAAAAAAACCTTCCCAGGTTCAAACTTCTGCATCTCCGGGTGAGGGCTGGGAGAGACTCCTGTCTGAAACCCTAGAAAGCCACTGATGGTCAATGTAGACAATACTGAGGTAGATGGACCAATGGTCTGAGTCAATTTAAAGCACCTCATATTCTGAGGACAATACCAAAGATGTACCATGTTCTGAAGCTTCACTAAATAAATAATGTCTTCTCTAAGATAGAAAAATGGGAAGATGCCCTGCAAACAGCTTTTAAAATTTCAGAACTGATCAAGTGCAGCACCTATCATCAGAAGCAGAGACTGTGCAAATGCAGGTTGTTTTCTAAGTATACGTCCATATATGTATAAATATTGAGGTTCAAATAACCCAGTGTAATAAAATATCGTTTAAAGACTGGAAAAATCCAGTGCTGTCATCCTGCTTTCAGAATGGCTTTTGATCCAGTGAGCCATCCATTAAACATAAGGGGATGGGATAGGATTCTGATTCTCCCTTTTTGCTGCAGCCTTCCATGCCACTTTCCATAATGATCTGGATGATCCCCCAATCCTCTAGAACAGGTTTTGTAGGGCTGCAGAAGTTGCAGCAGGAAGGGGGAATTGCAGAGAAATGCTTGTCCTCTACTTATGGTAGCAACCTCCCCTGCTCTGTGAGGTGGGTGGCAGCACAGAAATCCACCACTTTTGTTTTTCCAAGATATTATAAGCTTGTGACCATCAAACGTCCATTGATCAAAGGCTTGTGTGATGTATGTAGCCATTATATATTGGTCACTGTGAGAACAGGATGCTGGACTAGATGGGCCATTTAGCTCCCATCATTCCTGATCCTTGGTCATGCGATCTGGGGCTGATGGAAGCTAAAGTCCAACAACATACGGAGGGCCAAATCTGGCAGCCTAAAATCTGTCATCTACTGGGAACTGGGGAAAGCAATAAGAAATTATGAGACAGATTCTTTAAACAAAATGGAGTGTTCAGAAGAGTGCACATGATTACAGCAAAAGAGACATGTGGGTTTTGTACTTAACTATTCTGTTTGTTCTACTGCGAGAAGCATTTCATTGCTTTTTGAAAGGCTTTTTAAAACTATCTGAACCTGAAGTAGTAACTGGAACAACATATGAACTAATAATAAACACCTTTTCACGGCATTAACATTTAAATAGATCAAGACTTCTATGCCAATTAAATAAACCATTTGAAAGCACACACTCTTTTACCCTCTCAACAGCTTGATGATTAAGGAATTGCAGATTGTATTGCTGTACATATATAGGATACAGATTTGAAGACTTTAACGTTCCTCAGTTATTGCTGCTCAGTGAGAGCTTGATTTATTTTCTGTCCTCCTGAACCTACAGGTTTTTTAAATTATTATTTGTCCAGACTATTTTAACGGAATGTGTAGAAAGCCAGGGTTAAAAATGGCAGGTTATATAATGTGGATAACTCACCAATTGCCATGGCATAGTCAAATGCTGTTTTCCCCTCTTTATCCCCCATGTGGCGCCTTGTTTTAAAAAAAGATAGACTGCTGAATTATGGGTATTGGGCGTGTGCCAGTAGAGGTTTCCATGCAAGAGCGAGAAAACACAGTTTAAAGACTTCATGTTATTGGCTGGACTATCACCAGCATGCTTTTTTGATTATGGCTGCCTGTCATTGCTTCATCAGTTTTTGTCATAATGGAAATAATATGGTGGAGATGAAGGAAGCAACCAGCCACTTGAAAAGGATGAAATGGTATTGAAATACTATAGAGTGAAAAATGTTCAAGCATTGTGCCCTTCTTAACACATATCTCCATTATTCAGCAACACATAAGAAAAGAAATAGAGGAAAATATAGAAAAGGAATAGAGTGTGCAGGTAAACTGTTAACCTTTTGCAATAAATAATTTCCGTCTAATGCATGAATATGAGAACTGTGATGGTATCGTACTTTGTATTAAACAAAACAGAGAAGAGCAGATCCTGAATTTACAAAATTTTACTAGTATGATACTAATGTTTTAATTTCATTTCATTTTTCAAAATGTGTATCCTCCTCTTCCTTCTGAAAACCAACATAGCTTACACAAAAAGAGAAATAATAACATGAACATCCAGCAGTTTGATCATTTATTTAAAGGAATTTGTATATGTATGTATATATATATATAGACAGTTTTGAAAGCAACAAACATTATATATATAATAACCTCTGATCTAGTCAAATATATGATTGGTGAAAGAAAGGTTAAAGCTTTGTATTATCTATGATTAATAATTAATTTATTAAATTTATATCCTGTCCTTCCTCCCAGAAGGAGCCCAGGCTGGCAAACAAAACACTAAAAATATTTTTTAAAAATAAATCTTTAAAACATCTAGGTAAAGCAGCGTATGGATATCTTTGTGATTTACAGTGTTTGGATGTGTCCTGACACAGTGAGAGGGTCCTTTCAAATATGTTTTTGGATGAGCATTTCAAGTACTTTGATTTGTTCATTGTTTTACATTTTTCTCATTTTAAATAGCTTTTATTTATGCTATTTTATCTTAAGTCGCTTTGAGACTTTCTGTTGTATAAAGCAACTGATAAATGTTGCTGTAGTAGTAGTAGTTATTATTATTATTATTGATGATGATGATGATGCAGGGTCAAAGCTACCTATTAGCTACTGGGCTAAGTTCAAGGTTCTGGTTTTGGTGTACAAAGCCCAATACAGCTTGGGACCAGGACACCTGAAAGACTGTCTTATCCCTTATATACCCAGTCGACCACTGCATTCTGCGGGTGAGGGCCTCCTGCAGATACCACCTTATCAGGAAGTCCATTCTGCACAATATAGGAAGCGGACCTTTAATGTAGTGGCACCTACCCTTTGGAATTCCCTCATCTTCAATATTAGACAGGTGCCATCTCTGTTATCTTTCCACTGAAGACCTTCTTTTTTCAACAAGCCTTTTAAGCAGAGACCTTATCCCAGTCTGCATCTGTGTTAGAATTGCTTGTAATATTTTTAATATGTTTTTAAAGTTTTTTTTTAAAAAAAGATTAAAGATTTTTAAAAAAGATGTTTTTAAGTTTTGTTTTAATATGTTTTTTGTTGTAATATATTTTAAAGTCTGTTTGTAGTGCTTTTGTTTGCCACCCTGGGTTCCTACTGGAAGGAAGGGTGGGATATAAATCTAATAAATAAATAAAGGATTGTTACAAATAATATACTATTACATAGCCCATTGGAAGGATTGAGCAGGCAGCTTGCCCATCAGTGTCAATAATATATTGTATTTGGCAGCCTTATGAGAGTGCTAATTGCACTTTTATTGCATCAGGCACATGACAAAGCCTGCCCAACAATCCTGGCCAGTGCTCCAGAGCTGGGCTGGCACCAAAGGACGGCCAGGTTGGGCCCTGGCCAAGAGCCCCTGAAGGCCCCCTCCTTAGAGTGTGGGGGTAGTGCTCCCTTTCTGCGATCCTTGGCAAGGTCAATTCCCAACCCTGCCGCAGATTGCAGAGATGGAGCTCCCAGGGCCCCCCCAGACCAAGTGGGCCTGTGGCACCCACCCACTGCACCTACCTCTCCTCCCTTTCTGTGAATGCCCTGTGTGCTCTGCGTGCAGCTGCCATCAACAAGATGGCAGCAGAGGCTTCTCTAAGGGGCTTATGCCCCTACCACCATCATGATTGATGCCAGGCATGTGCGTGCATGCAGCATAGTGTGCACGTGTGCCATCAATGAAGATGGCAGTGGGGGTAACAGCCCCTTAGAGAAGCCTCTGCAGTAGGTGGAGCGGTCCTGCATGGTCTGTAGGGGGAGCTGGGAGCAGGGGGCCTGGGGCAGGCTGGTGCCCAAGGGCCCAGTCACACCTGGCACTGGCTCTGCTCCAGAGATTCATGGGTTCATGGTAGACAAGTTGATGTGGAATAGTTTCCTTGAAGGTACAAAATCTGAAAAATGCTGGAGTACTGCAGAAGTAATTTGTTTCCAGGATAAAAAGCATCTTTGAAAAATGTAACATAAGATTACATAATTATTCAGGAAATAAATAATAATAGATTTTGTTGGTCTTGGAACTTTCTGAGATGGTGTTATTACATCTTAAATAATTAAACACTGGCATGCTTTTTAAGGGACTGGGGATTATATATGGCACTGTGGATTTTGTAAAAATTGGAATTATGGCTAGGTGTTTAAATATCCATGGGAATGACTATAACACTAGTTTTACCCTATTAATGTCGACCCAGTGTACGGCAGCTGTGAAAAAGGCAAATTCCATGCTAGGGATAATTAGGAAAGGTATTGAAAATAAAACAGCTGATATCATAATGCCATTGTATAAATCTATGGTGCGGCCGCATTTGGAATACTGTGTACAGTTCTGGTCGCCTCATCTCAAAAAGGATATTCTAGAGTTGGAAAAGGTTCAGAAGAGGGCAACCAGAATGATCAAGGGGATGGAGTGACTCCCTTACGAGGAAAGGTTGCAGCATTTGGGGCTTTTTAGTTTAGAGAAAAGGCGGGTCAGAGGAGACATGATAGAAGTGTATAAAATTATGCATGGCATTGAGAAAGTGGATAGAGAAAAGTTCTTCTCCCTCTCTCATAATACTAGAACTCGTGGACATTCAAAGAAGCTGAATGTTGGAAGATTCAGGACAGACAAAAGGAAGTACTTCTTTACTCAGCGCATAGTTAAACTATGGAATTTGCTCCCACAAGATGCAGTAATGGCCACCAGCTTGGATGGCTTTAAAAGAAGATTAGACAAATTCATGGAGGACAGGGCTATCAATGGCTACTAGCCATGATGGCTGTGCTCTGCCACCCTAGTCAGAGGCAGCATGCTTCTGAAAACCAGTTGCCGGAAGCCTCAGGAGGGGAGAGTGTTCTTGCACTCGGGTCCTGCTTGCGGGCTTCCCCCAGGCACCTGGTTGGCCACTGTGAGAACAGGATGCTGGACTAGATGGGCCACTGGCCTGATCCAGCAGGCTCTTCTTATGTTCTTATGTTAATATGATTTCCCACAGCTGTATAGATGTGTATAGAAATATACAAATATCCTATTATTAGAATGCAGATGGAGAGCCAGTGTGGTGCAGTGGTTAAGGTGTTGGACTACAACCTGGGAGACTAGGGTTTGAATCCGCACACAGCCATGAAGCTCACTGGGTGATCTTGGGCCAGTCATTGCCTCTCAGCCTCAGAGGAAGGCAATGGTAAACCACCTCTGAATACCACTTACCATGAAAACCCTATTCATAGGGTCGCCATAAGTTGGGATCGACTTGAAGGCAGTCCACTTACTTTAGAATGCAGATATCATTGTACTAGACTGGCATATAAAAATAGGAGAGTTGGACTCATACATTTTACTGACCTTTCATGGAATTTATGAACCACTCAGCCTGATTGTCAAAGCTGGCTGATATCACAAGTCCACTGGAACCACCACCATTTACACAGTGAAAAAAATGGGGTGTATATTGAGTTTTTGTTTCAGAATATTTACCCCAGTGGTGTGGGATATTCATTCCACAATATTTGCAAGTGTAGCTTTGGTACTTAGCAGATTTTAGTTGCCAGATATTGACAGTAATGATTTTGTCCTCATCCTCAGCAAATGTTCAGAAGCTTAGAACAACTCAGCATGAAGGACAGAAAAAAATAATGGTGAAAAGAAATCTCAGGACAAAGGGGCGGCAGAAGTCAACACCTGTCAGGGGGGTAGAAAAAAGTAATAATCAAGGCTAGAATCTTAGAGTGCAAGAGTAGTCTTGTGTTTAGTTTGAAAATCTGACAGATAAGTTGTATGGAGACTGACCATCAAAAAGACTTAAGAGTAGACAGGAAATGTCCCAAACCCATTTTGAGCAGTGACAGAAAAATGCCCTTCATTCATTTATCATCTTTAAAATGTCCAGCTACAAAACACAGACTAATTCCAAAGAGGCAGCAAAAGAGATAGTTGCCATATCAAAACTGAGTAACCATAACATTTTATCTGACTACACATGGCATTTTGCAAGCTTCTTTCAAAATGGTGCCCCCTCTTCTTTATAGTGCTTTTCTCCTTACAGCATTAGAAGCCGCTGGGGAGGTGTGGAGCTGGTGTGGCAATGTCATACGTGATCCTCCCTAATGACAAGTTTACCAGTGTATAGCTACAGCTGGGACACGGGGCTCTACAGTATCCTATACAGAAAGATGTTCTAGAAAGTGTGCCTATCACTTTAACAAAAGGAAACTCTGACAGATATGAATGAAGGTCTGAAAGCTAAAAGTTATCTGTATTGAATTTGAAATTGTTTTTACATCTGAAATTATTTTTAATTGTATTTACATATGAAAGGGATTTTAATTGTTTTTAATTGTTATAATTGTTTTTATATATAACATTGTGCAATTGTTTTTCTTATTGCTGAGTTTTAATTGTGAAATCACTGGGATATTTTATGGGAAGCAATTCATAAATGGAATTAAATTAATAAAAAAGGCAAAGGATCAGGGAATTGATAGATAAACTGCAGCTTTGTTCAACAAAGTTATGTTAGTATTTAAAGCAGAGTTGTGCTGTTTTTTAAAAAATGAATGGACTATGTAAATGTCAATGGACAATATTTTTATAAATAAAATGAATGGGAAAAGAAAATGAATGGGAAAAGTGAATGAAATGCATTTGTTTCATTTTCCTATTGGTTTCCATTCTCTTTCCATTGCTTTGTATGGCAGACACTGCTTTGCATTGGATGCATTACCTAGAACTGTCTGGATTGTACCCAAATCTGTCCAAGTGCTAGCAGAACAGACTTCCTTCTTCACATCAGAATTGCACCTTCCTCTCCCTACTCCTGAAGACTAGGGTTGCCAGGTCAGAAGCATCCCAAACCCTGAGATTTCAGGGGCTGGCCCTAGTGATGTCATGGGGCAGGTCCTAGTGATGTCTTGGGGTGGACCCTAGTGATGACATTAAGCATGATACATTAAGCATCAACCACAGTTGCTTGGAGTATACAATTCAAACAAAGATGTTTCTCTGATTGGAAATTAAGATAGAAATCTTAGCTAAAAGATGGAGCCTGGGTAGGGAACATTTAATCTAGCCTACTTGCTTCTGGCAAGAAGGGTTTAAGTGCCCTCAACCCAGGCCAGTCACCAGAAGGCCAGTGTAGGAAGAAAGGAGCCGACTGTTGTGGAGATGTTAGATGGGAGCACTCAGGAGTAAAGATGGATGCCCCTGAAGACTGCAATTCTAAACACACTTACTAAGGGACTAAGCCCCATAGAATTCAACAGGAGTTACTTCTCAGTAGATATAGTTTGGATTATGCTGTTGACAGAGCTTGGAAAAGTTACTTTTTTGAACTACAACTCCCATCAGCCCCAGCCAGCATGGCCACTGGATTGGGCTGATGGGAGTTGTAGTTCAAAAAAGTAACTTTTGTTGATAAAGCGTGACTAGGGATCCTCAGCAAAGATATCCATATCCAAGAAGGGTTGGCAACCCCCTGCCTGGAATGCCCTGCCCCTATCTTTTAACATGGCTGCTCAAAACTTTTTTACAGATTTGACCCTTCACTTCAGAAAGAGGTTTGAGAAATGAGTAAGAGTAAGAAGATTCTCTACCCCTTCCTGCTACCATGTGGGCTGCTATAAACTCACTTTGACAGCCAACCCAATTCCAGTGAGTAATAATTGACAGAGAGTATGCACACATGATTTGGTCTACCTTCACAGGCAGCAGCTTGGGAACAATAATTGCAGCCACACTTCCAAATATTTGAGTTCTCTTTTACCACTATTGGGCAAGAAACAAACCTTCATGCAACAGTCAGTCAGCCAAGGTCACAAAAAATCCCATGTAGCACAACCTGACCCAGGGGCTGCAGTTAATGCAAAATGCTGTGGCATGATTGCTGACATGAGTGAGACCCTATCAGCACATAATACCTCTGCACTGAAATCAGCACTGATTGCTGATTTGCTACCAGGTCAAGTTCAAGGTGTGCTTTCCATGTTACGGGTGTCTCATAGTACTTGTTCTGCCCTTGTAAGAAATAGATCCTTTAGTGTGACAGCAACTATGCTTTGGAACTCCCTGCCTATTGACATTAGACAGACACCATCATTGTACTCTTTTCAGCACTTGCTAACATCATTTTTGTTTAGGCAAGCCTATCCAGGCATGTAGAAGCTATTGTGTTTTTAATCGGTTTTTAACTCATTGTTGGTTTTATTATTTTGAATGTTTTTAAATATGATCACTAAAGAGATATTTATTTATATATTACATTTATACCCCGCCTTTCTTTTCATGCTAGAAACCCAAGGCGGCTTACATATGGTTCTCAGGCAGTCTCCCATCTAGGAACTGACCAGACCTGACGCTGCTTAGCTTCAGCAGGGTTCTGCCTCATGCACCTTCAGACCATAGCCTGGGACTTACCTTTCAGTGCTAGCTTAATGTCTTCCTGTAGAGTGCCCATGGTCTCATGGAAGTATTTGGATACCTCATTCAAGAGGGGAACCCTCTTCTATGTCTGTACAATTTATTTTTGCCACAGCCTCTACACTACTTTCTCGTCCATATATATTATTTTTTCTTAATTAGACTGGTAAACCAAGGATGGGGAACCCTCAAAATGTGGTTGCACTCTACTTCCCATCGGTCCCTCCCAGCAGGGCCAATGATCAGGGATGATGGAAATTGCAGTCTGGAGGGCTACAGATTCCCCATCACTATGGTAAACAATGGAATGAGGAGAATAAAGGAAATGACCTATGCATGATCTTTGTTAATTATTTCCTGGTTTCCATGACACAACATGGAAGTGTAGACTGGAACAAAAAAACAACAGTGGCATATACCATATCTTCAGAGAGACAACCTCTGTGAAACATTGCTCCATATCCTCACAAAGTGGTGATCAAGAGTACCAGTTATGCCATTCTATTTGGTGACAATTTAGTGATTACTATGAGTGGGGATTCTTCAAAGCCTAAAAAATCAAGCTAACAAAAACTGAGGTTGCTTTGTAATCCGTTAGTTGCACTGCACCACTAATACGTGCAACTGGATGTGCCAGGTGATATAGCAACAGGAAATTAATATATACCAAGGCAGAAGCTGAAGCTCAGAGGGTTCATAAAATTTTGTCTCCTGGAAGAACGACAGACAAGTGATTAGATAGAAAGGAGAAACCGATTCTTGAAGATACAATCATATCCTTAGAAGTCTGAAATTAAAAACAGGTTGGCTTTTAAAAAAAGTCATTCTTGTCCCCCCCCATATCATAGAAGAGTTGATTGTTTTTGAGGAGAAATGACCTTTAAAGGGAAAAGTATAGTTACACCAATGGTGAAGATGGATGCGACTAAAATTAAATCTGTATGCCGCCAGGCATTGGAGGTTGCCTAGAAGGGCACAGAGATGCAGTTTGGGGAATTTCAAGATGCCTTTTGACATATGTCACTCCTAGAGAAATGAGCCATCTAGGGGCAGCGTTAATCTGCACCAGTGTGTCCAAAAGCTTTTTGTTATTAGCAGCAATTATGAAGGGAAAATGCAACTACCAAAAACTTTTTAAAAGCTCATCAGGAAAGCACTGAGATGGCAGCTACATTTTAATCAGCCTGTGTGACCTGGACTGACTTAAAGAATTTAATTATACAAGGAAAGGAGCATTCTAAGACTGGCTATATGACAGTAGTTAAATGAACATTCAGTGGCCGAGTCAGGATCAATAGTAACACGAGAGCTGTTTATTTCATTAATTGTTAACATTTTATTTCTACAGCTTCCTTTATGGGCAGGGTGGCTATCAACCATTTGAAAATACAGTATCAGATCATTCTCTCCCACGCACTTTGCAGGTTATTTTGTAACATCTCTTCCCTGCTCTTTTTAGCCAGCTCTCCTCCCGCATGAGGAGCCAATAACTAGTGCTCAACCTTTGTAGCCTATTACTTCTCCTGCCTTGTCAAATACCTTCTCTTTTCCATCCCATTCAGGTTTTGGGAGGCCAATTTACTTGCAATAAAAGTTTTTTGTTCGCTTATTGATTTGCAACCAGACTAGTATAGGACTAGTTTTCCCAAACAGAAGGTGAGGTGGCAACCCTGTTTTTGGAGTGTGGCCCTTCAGACTGTAGGTGAGTGATTCTGTGGGTTGAGTCCTTATTCGGGTTTCCATGCCGAGTAGGTTTTGCTCTCAGGTTAGCATGCAGCAGAAAGAGCTAGGTTCATAAAAACAACACATAAAAAAACCAAAAGTTGAACCTCACATTCTCATTATACATTTGTTCTACTATTATTCCACTTTAAACAATCATGGCTTCCCCCAAAGAATCCTGGAAAGTGTAATTTGTGAAGGGTGCTGAGAGTTGTTAGGACACCCCTCTTCTCCTCACAGAGCTACAATTGCCAGAGTGGGTTAACCAGGGGTGTAGCTGTCCAGAGTCTTGAGGGGTCTTAGACCCCTTACTTTTTGGAGAGCAGGGTACCAGCAGGGTCTCTATGTCTCCAGCATCCTGGGCGCAAATCAGCATGAAAGGGGAGTCTGTTAGTCAGAGAAAGAGAAGAATCTTCTAACATGCTTCCTTGTTCTTTCCTGCAGATTGGAGCCAATCAGAATGAAAGGAGGAGAGACTAAGAAGACTCTTCTCAGTAGTTAACACTCTCCCTTTCATGCTGATTGGCTCCTAGGGACATCTGTTGTTGTGGGGGAAGGCATTAACAAAGACTGTATTCTCAACCAGCAGCAAAAGAAAAAATGGATGGGCGGGTGTGTGGCTGTGACTATCATGAAGTGACCTTGCACTTCTGAATTTGCCACAACATTATTGGGGTTAACAGTTGGTCCCTCTTCCCAAAGAACTCTGAAAATTGTAGCTCTGTGAGTGGAAGAGGTGGGGAAGCTTAGGTCATTCAGGGGCCAAACATAGCCCTCCAGGCTATTCTATTCCACCCCTCAGGACTTTCCCTAGGCCATGCCTACTCCCCAGGCTGCACATCTCTCACTAACGCTGTTCCATGCTCTTTTTGAGCACTTTTGCCTAGCTGGAATGCATACTTGAACTGTGCCACTACCTCTTGCCTCCCTGGATGGAGAGCTGTCTGTGTAGAAACTACTGACTTTAGTGTGCTTTTAAAATGAGCTTCTCTTCCCCCGATTAGAGAAATTAAAGGGAAATTTAAACCAAGAGGAGGGATGCTGAATAATCAACAGGGGAACACACTAGCTGACTGAGATGAAATAACAGGAAGATGGAAGCAATACACTGAAGAACTCTATAAAAGAGATGCAAGGATGACAGATTCATTCAAGGAGGAACCGTATGATGAAGAACCAGAAATTTTAGATGTGAGGTGAAAGCTGCTCTTAAAATATTTGGAAGAAACAAGTCATCAGGAAAAGACGGCATACCAATATAGTTGCTACAAATTCCTGAGACTGAATCTGTTCAAATTTTGACAAAAATCTATCAACAAATATGGAAAAAAAAACAATGGCCCACAGACTGGAAACGTTCAATGTACATCCCAATTCCAAAGAAAGGGGATCCCAGGGAATGCAGTAATTATCGAACTATTGCCTTAATATTCCATGCAAGTAAAGTAATGCTCAAGATTCTACAGTGAAGGCTCTTGCCATATATGGAGTGAGAAATGCCAGATGTCCAAGCTGGATTTAGAAAGGGAAGAGGTACAAGACATCATATTGCAAACATACGTTGGATAATGGAACTGACCAAGGAATTTCAGAAGAAAATCACCCTGTGCTTTATAGATTACAGAAATCACCTAAAGAAAATCAGACTGTCCTGGATTTCAATGAACATAGGTGCATCACCCTCTTAGGAAAAGTCTGGGTGAACAGATGAGTTTTAAGCAGGTACATAAATGCCAATACTGTAGGTGCCTGCCTGACAGTCACTGGAAGCACATTTGAAAGGGCAGATTCTGCCACACTAAAGACCCTGGTCTTAGTGGCCATAAGACAAACTTCACATGGTGCTACTAAGAGCGGCTTTCCCAAGGATTAAAGTGTCAGGCAGGGACATACAAAGTAAGGTGTTCCTGGAGCTTTTTTATTGCTATTTTTAAATCATTATTTGATTTTTTTGTATTTAATTTCTGTAAACTGCTGTAAGTGTATTTAAATAAAAAAGTGGGTTAATTACAAATAATAATAATGATCCAATTATAAGCATTTGTTGGTCAGTATAAGCCTCCTATACAACTTTCCCAAAGATATAGTGCTGTTTATGCCTATTGATAATGTGCCTATGAAATGATATGAAAATGTTCCAGCTTGTCTTCATTTAGCAATTATAGTCTGATCTTGGCAAGTCAGTGGCCAGCTTAGACCGGTGTGCTGTCAGCATAACCAGTTAGTCAGGATCCAATGCACTGTTCTCTCTCTCTTAGTTTATGTAACAATTAAAATAAAGAGTTGTGGTTGTGTTGCAGTAAAAATGTACCAAGAGAGAGCAGATAGAAGGAACATTTTTTTTATTTAAAAAAATGATATACTTTATGGGCAGGCCCTCAGCATGCACCCTACCACCATGCTTATGGTGGATTATTTTAATGACTGAATAGGTTTTGATATTCTACGTATCATATATCAAATTATGGTTTTGTTATGACCACTGAACAAATAAATTCTGACTGTCAGATATGAAAATGTCTACTTCTGTGCTGCTTGCTGCTTGCACCTCAGTATGTTTGTGTGTAACTCTTGCATTTAACAACTTGTGTGGTAGCCATAAGCCACCAGTAATTCTATGGAGGCAACTGAGTGCACCAGCACAAGAAGAATGAATCACTCCAATTGTCCTCTGCCAGCCTGCTATATTTCCACAGGGTACTCCTTTTTCTGCAGCTAGCATGGAACCCAAATGGGTAGGAGGGACAGATTGCAATTTTTTTACTAGCCTTTATTTCCATTACACTAGACTTTTAGCAGGCTAGCAAAGGGCCCTTCCTTAGGGTGTGGGGGTAGTGCTCCCCTTGCATGATCCTCAGCAGGGTCGACTCCCAACCCTGTTGCAGATCACAGAGACGGCTCCCAGCCCCCCCACCATGTGGCCCCACAGTGCCCATCCACTCCACCTATCTCTCCTCCATTTCTGTGAATGCCCTGTGCACTGTGTGCACTGCTGCCATTAACCAAGATGGCAGCAGAGGCTTCTCTAAGGGGCTGATGCTCCTACCGCCATCTTGATTGACTGCAGGCATGTGTGCACATGCAGCATAGCATGCATGTGTGCCATCAACGAAGATGGCAGCGGGAGTATCAGCCCCTTAGAGAACCCTCTTCTGCCATCTTGGTTGATGGCAGCGACCTGTGAGCCCAGCGCACAGGGCATTCACAGAAGGAGAGAAGAGATAGGTGGAGTGGTCCCACACAGTCTCTGGGGAGCTGCTGGGAGCAGGGGGCTGGGGCAGGCTGGCTCCCAAGGGCCCAGTCACGCCTGGTGCCGGCCCTGTCCATGGTATATCTGTGGATTTGTGGTTGAAGATGAAAGACAGCACATCCATCACATTGAATATTCATATTTAAATTTTCTTATTGCTTCTTTTATTTCTTATATTATATTTTATTGTATTACAATTTTACTTCTATGGAATTCAAATGGCAATACAATAAGATACTATATAGAAGAAATAAAGGAAGCAATAAAAACACAATGAAATATCATCCAGCGTCTAGCACAATGCATTGCAATGTCTACATCAGGCTGAAAAATCATTACATCGTCCACCAAGACCCTTGTCATTTTCCAAGTGGTTTGGGGGGGGGAAGTTTGGGGACCACTGACCTATCTATCATTTTTAGCTAACATGACCAACATTTCTGATCCTTGATGGATAACTTTGCACAACCGCCACAATGCTCTAAATTAAGAAGGACATGTTTTGGGTGTCAAGCTCTATTGTTGGACTGCGGTGCCTATCTTTGAGTCATGCTTCAACAAGTGTTCAGCTGAAGGAGGAATATAGGGATGATTGAATCTAAACTATCAGAGTGTAGTAGGAAAGTACTGTATTGTAAAGGGTGGATAGTGAGTCAAGCTTTTCCCAGGAGAACCAGTAGCAAGTTGAAGATTTATAAGCTGGTTCAATTCCTATCAAATCAAAACTGAAACCAGAAGTTAAATTGCTTCATTTTTTATTATTGTCTTGATGTTCTATGGCTAGAAGCTGCAGAAACTCGGGAGGAGATTCATAATACATCACCTGACAAAGAAACTTCCTTATAGAAATGCCTGTGCTTCCCAATACAATATTTTAGGCATTACTCTCCTCCCAATCAGTACTGCTTTTATTAAATACTCATAACTCCAGGCTAGGATTTTTTTTTTAAAAAAATCACGTTTATTTTCCTCTGAATACAGAGGTAATCAGAATTCAGTCAAGTGGGCTGACTCTGTGAGTCCTGACATCAAAGGGCAGTACGGTTTGATTGATATCACTCAGATGGCAATATTGTTTGAAGAAATGTAGTCAGAAGACTGGCAATTTAAAGGCTGTAAAAAGTTACAGGAGTGCAGTGTTCCATACTGATTTCCAGTGTACAAAGCTATGTCTTACAGGATTGGCAATAACATGGCAATCTCACCTCTCAAACATATTCGTTGTTTGAAAGGACAGCAAGAAGGAAAATTGAGCTGCTAGTTTCCAAGGATGGCGCATTAACACTACAGTAGTAGATGGTTCCTTGGGCAATTTGTAATCCTCAGGATTTTGCTGCATATTCTAGTTTGTGTATGTGTATGACTACATGCATGTATGCATCTCTCGCTCTCTCTCCCTCCCACTTTATGTGTGTGTATGCACACCAGGGATGGGAGAGAAATTCAATTCAGTTCAAGCCGAGTCTATTACATTTGCACTTTCTGAAATAATGTGAAAACTGAAACAGTCATCCTTTGAAATTCATACTTACTTGAATTTTGTGATGCCGTTTGCTAACCAAACAATGGTTACAAAAATGCATATATTAGGTGAAAGTGTGCATAAAAATGAGGAGGAAGGGCGGGATAGAAATATAATAATAACTAATAATATATCAGTGAAAATAACATACAAAATGCATTATATGATGAGAAATTGCTTGCAAAATGTTCAGTAGTCAAAACTGCCTACAAAAACGTGTGTAATAGGAGAAATTTGCACTAAAATGCTGGAGAATTTTCATGAGGATTTTTTTAAAAATTGCACATCTCTGCAGAAATGTGGAGAACTGATTTTAAGATTGGAAAAATGAGAAACTGAGAGAATAGAAACTGACAGATCTTTCCATCCCTGGTGCGTATACACACTCTCTCTGTGGGTGGAGGTGAAGGATAGTTCTTGTTTCCCAGACAGATGCAAGTGCAACTGTTGCAAGTGGTATAAAGAGCCTTCATTACCCATGGCATGTTCATGTCCTATCTCTCAAATCTTGATCAAATACATTTTGCAGCTTTTTGTAGTATCTCAAAGCCTGCCAAACCCATTTCACTAGAGGCATTAGTAGTGGAACAAAAGAAATGATTGTGTGCAGCCCACATGCAAAACTGGTTCTATCATAAAACACTTTCAACTTGCATAACATCTCTGGTTTGTGTCTTTCTTGAAAGGTTTCTTACTTATTGACAATGCCATGCATAAATACAGCTTTTCTGCTTTTTACCCCCTCTTGCAGAAATGACTCCTACAGCTCCTCTGCATAATATATTATACTTCGGTGCACTGTGCTCAGAGAAAGAGGGTAGTTAATGTTGCTGCATTACAACTTTTTTTTTAAAAAAAATGCACAAATGAAGACATAGAAGTGTGAGGGGGAAAAGGCAGAAAAGAAAGAGTTGTAAGTTCATGAAAACTCCATGTCGTTTATTACTGATGGAAAGTGCAAGAATTACAGAGAAGTGAGTAGAGAGTGTCAGAAAAAGATTAAGTTTCACTAATGGAATGTGCTCTTATAAAAGTTACCAGGTCAAGGTACTACCATATAGCATGACTGAGAACACCAGGGAAAAGAGTAAATTGTTAATATATATATATATGGGCTGCTGCTACATGAGTAAGGAATGTAAATCTAAACTGCTGGCTGCAAATGCTGACTTTAATAGTACAGATTCAGGAAGCAGCAGAACAGCAATTACTGAAGGAATTCACATTTCAAGGTGTTCATGCTACTTAAATAATGGAGATAGCTAATAAAAGGATGGTACTGAGGTAGTTTAACAAAGAAAGAGTCTTGGTTAATAAGCTTCCATCTCCTTGGCCTCATATCTCTCCCTGTAATTATACATATTTGATAACAGCACGTAACTTTCTATTTTAGCAGTAGGGCTGCTAGGCAGTCTAATGGATTCGTAGTCCAAAAATCCTCAGCCAGAAATATGTTCAATGTTTTTGTAAAAAAAAACAAAACTTATGTATATGTATTCTGCTAAGGAAAAAGTCCACCACTTCTAATTTTTTCTAAAGCACTGTATGCTGTCTTTCTTCCTTCTTGAAATACAAGAAATTCAAAAATATTTGCTCATTTGGGGATGAACCTGGGTGGGGGGGGAAAAGACAGTGATCATGCCTTCTACCCGCCATCTTCTCTGGCATGTCTTCTATTCCAGTGGAAACAACTTGTACCATAAGGTTGCAATACTAAATTCGTTCACTAGAAAGCAAATCTTACTGAAATTAGTCAGATTTGCTTCTCAGTAAACACACATAGGATTACACTGCATGTATCTTAACGCTGGTCACAGAACACATGGGTTTAGAACGGTTCGGAAATTACAGTTGGTTCAAAATGCAGCAGCTAGAATGTTAAGTGGAGCACAGTGCAGAGAGCATATCACCCCTGTGCTTTATCGACTCCACTGGCTCCCAATTTGCTTCTGGGCCCAATTCAAAGTGCTGGTTCTGACCTTTAAAGCCCTAAACGGCCTTGGACCAATGTATCTGAGGGACCACTTATGCCCATATGTACCTGCCTGGGATTTAAGATCATCTGCCTCTGGTCTCCTCTGCGTGCCTTGAGTGAAAGACGTTAGACTGACAGGCACGCGGGAGAGAGCTTTTTCAGCTGTGGCCCCCGAGCTTTGGAATACCCTACCCCAAGAAGTCCTCTCTGCTTCCTCCTTGATGGTTTTCCAGAGACTTCTGAAAACGATCTTGTTCCGGAGAGCCTTGGAGGGACTGAAGGTAGAGCCTGATGTTATGGTTTTATGCCTTCTATGTTAAATTTTACCCTTGTAGTCCCCTTTAGTACCACTCCCTATATGTGTGTGTGTGTATTATATATATATAGTATTTTATGTATTTTAATTGTATTTTATGTATTTTAATTTATTTTATTGTTTTGTGATTTTATTGTTTACAATTTTATTATGTACGTGTTTGATTTTATTTTTGTAAGCCGCCCTGAGTGCCCTATTACAGGGTAGAAGGGCAGGATAGAAATATTTTAAACAACCAACCAACCAACCAACCAACCAACCAACCAACCAACCAACCAACCAACCAACCAACCAACCAACCAACCAACCAACCAACCAACCAACCAACCAACCAACCAACCAACCAACCAACCAACCAACCAAACAAACAAACAAACAAACAAACAAACAAACAAACAAACAAACAAACAAACAAACAAACAAACAAACAAACAAACAAACAAAGAATAACTTCTTGTAAGTCTTTAGGCTACAACATGTTTGCTTATTTTATACACTTGGATATGATTGCTTATTTATTTAAAGCGTTCTTACCCCACTCTTCAACGAGAAAGCTCCCAGATGAATAGATAAGGTTTACTCAGGATTAGAATCTAAAAGATGTGATACTGAAGGAAAAAAGGGTGGGGAGGGAGGAGAAAGAAAGCAAACTTAGTTCTGTAATGAGCAACTGGATTAGAAACAATTCATATAGCCTGATACATTGGCTGCTGCTAGGCTTTCCAAGGGCACCTGGTTGGCCACTGTGAAAAGAGGATGCTGGACTAGATGGGCCACTGGCCTGATCTAGCAGGCTCTTCTTATATTCTTGTGATAATTGAGGAAAAACCAAATGTAGCTGGTTTCTCAGCAGGGCAGAGGGAATAGCTCTGCTTCTTTCCATCTGTGGCAGCCTGATAGCAACTACACAGATGCTTGATTCACACATGCTTTAGATCACATGGTGCTGTGAAGAATCTTTCAGCTTTTATGTGTGTTTGTGTGTGTGTTAGGACTACTGTGAGAGTGGCAGCAGTGGTAGTTGGTGCCCATTGGGACTGGTAGGTCAGAAAACAAATTATGGAATGATCTCCCTGACGAGGTGTGCCTGGCGCCAACACTGTTATCTTTTTGGCGCCAGGTCAAGACTTTCCTCTTCTCCCAGGCATTTTAGCATGTGTTTTATACTGTTTAATTTTTTAAATTGTGTTTTAAATTGGTTTTATAAGATCTGTTTTAAATTGTATTTGTTGTAATGTTTTTAGTTACTGTAAACCACCCAGAGAGCTTTGGCTATGGGGCGGTATACAAGTATAATAAGATAAATAAATAAATAAATAAACAAGGAGCCCATCAGTAGGTGGAGCCACAGCCAATAACAAGCAGAGCTGACTAATTCTAGGTTTGCCCCCCCCCCCACCTTGGTGAAGTTTACAAAGGGCAACATCAAGACTCAGGAGAAGGAAGCTTATAGGCAATGCCACCCCATGGACTGGTTGTAATGTAAGAAGATGGCCAAGTTGGAGCTGGAGGAGGACAGACTGAGGTTGCTGGGGCAATGCCCCATTAGCCCTAATGAACCAGCCTCCCCTGAGTGGCAGTAGCTTAGAACAGGAGTGGGGAACCTTTGGCCATCCAGATGTTGTTGGACTCCAGCGCCCATCAGCCCCAGCCAGCAGAGCTAATGGCCAGGGTCTGTGGCAGCTGTAGTCCAATAGCATCTAGGAGGCTGCAGATCCCCCCGCCATTCCTGGTTTAGAAAAATATTGGGTTGGTAGTAGAGACAGTAAAGTGGAGGGCAATTCATTCATTCATTCATTCATTCATGCATTCATATTCATTCATTCATTTTACATGAACTGTCTGTCATCCAGTGAAATTTGGAGGCACTGGGTTTAAGATAAAATAAATGAAATGGCACTTCTCTTAATGTGAAATTAAATTATAGAATTCAGAATTGCTGGGTATCCTCACGTTCTACCAGAAGTGTTCTTGCTCAGGGAGTCATCTTCATCTGTGATACTCCATTTCATCCCCTTTTTGGTTTTTTATTTTTTCTTTCCCAACTCTCAGCATTCTATGGCTTCTAAGCATGCTCCGTCCTCATTGGGATGTTTTGGGAGGTTGCACCCTTAGACTGCTTAATATTTTTTGTTGTAATTTGCAAAACTCGAGGTTCCCCTGAGCATGGCAATACCCCCCCCCTTTGTTTCTTAGTGGTCCTGTTTTGACTGCCATCTTGTCAGGGGCACTCAGCATCTGAGGTCGCTACCAGTGGGATGATTTTCATAGGATGCTATGATTGCGCTGAGCCAAAATGGCTGTATATATATAAAAGCATTAAACACTTTCATAAAGGCCTGCTACGTCTTGCTGACATAATAACTAGCTACATACACTTGTGTCCAAGAATCTGTGAAACTAGTTTGCAATGCAGTATGGGGAGCATGTTGTTCAAACAACACAAGTCAAACATACAACTGGGAGCAGTACAAGTCCTTTGCATGAGCCTAGGCTGCTCTTTGGATCCTGGCCAGTGTCACCATGTGGACAGGGAACCTGAGACTGAGGCTGATACATAGCTGTAGATGCCTGGCTTGTGAACTGTTGCTTCTGGCTGACTGCTGTGGGAGCCAGAGTGCTGAACTGGCTGGAGTGCACTGGGTCTTAGCACACTGTATTTATTTCATTTTCTGGCAAAATGGCTGGAATCTTTATAATGGAGATGAATTAAGTGTGCACAAAGCTTATTAGCATGAATCTGATTAGAATTCTTATTCAGTGCCAATTAAATGCTGGTAAACTTGTTAACCTGAAGTATTATTTTTTGCTTCGTTTGAATTTGACTAAATTGAATTGAAAGAAGTAAGAGTTTGGAAACTCCTTTAGATGTCTAAGTGACTGTTTTGTCGTCCACGAACGAGAGGAGAGAGGCTAACATGCAGCCTGTTTCTAATAGCGTGCACACACTGTTTCTTTATTTAGAGCTTCTTTACCAGTATCAATTAAACCCCCGTTAAATCTGACACATCTTAACCTTGCATTGGATCCAATTCATTGCTACAGCAGAACCCATATGGCACCGAGACAGTTTCAGGCATCAATTCTTTGCTTATGTAGAGTTACTGGCTGAATGCCAAGCTGTAATCACTGCTTTTCTGTTAATAGACATGTTTGCTTTTGCAGTCTTTTCTATACACAGTGCTCTAGATTGATTAGAACAAAATCTGCCATCCAGTTAAGAAACAACTAAAAATCCCCACCCCCTGTGCTTCAAAACTAAAAGGGGGAAAATGAGTTGGCCATAATGAAGCTTTATCATGTAATAGCCTGGTTCCCTTTTGTTTAGAAATGCACATGAAGATCCTCAATTCTAACAATTATAGGGAAAGAGAGAGGTAGGGAAAGAGTTCTGGACATCATCACAACTTTCAAACATGCTAATGCAGATTAAAGGCCAATGCCATGATTGTATGATGTGTGGAAACTATGGGTTGGTGGTTCCTGAGTTTGGATAATTGGTCAATTGCCTGCTTTGGATGGGGTCGTACTCCCCCTGAAAGAGGAAGTTCATAATCTGGAGGTGCTCCTGGATCCATCCTTGTTGCTAGAGGCCAGATGACCTCAGTGGCTAGGAGTGCCTTTTACCAGCTTCGGCTGGCAAGACGGTTGCAGCTGTTTTAGGACTAGGATAGCCTGACCACTGTTGTCCAGGCACTGGTAACCTCCAGGCTGGATTACTAGAATGTGCTCTATGTGGGGCTGCCCTTGAGGTTGGTCTGGAAGCTGCAGTTGGTGCACAATGCTGCAGTGCAATTGCTCATTGGGGCAGGGTATCACCAACATGATCCTTCAACATCAACTTCGCTGGACTGGCCATGTTGTTCGAATGCCTAATCACTGTCTTCCAAAGCAGCTACTTTACTCCCAACTTAAGGATGGAAAACGGAACATCGGTGGACAGCAAAAGAGGTTTAAAGATATTCTTAAAGTGAATCTAAAAAAATGTAACATGAACATTGACAACTGGGAAGTCTTGGCCCATAAATGTCCCAAATGAAGGTTGGCTATTATCAAAGGTGCTGTGGACTTTGAAGAAGCACAAATACAGGGTGAACGGGACAAACGAGCTAAGTGGAAGGCACATCAAACAAATCCTCATTGCGACCATCTTCCATCTGGAAACCTATGTCCTCACTGTGGGAGGCTGTGTGGATCCAGAATTGGCCTCCACAGTCACTTACGAACCCACCGTTAAAGACCTTATCTTGGAAGACAATCTTACTCGGCCACGAGTGATCGCCAATGAAATGAAATGAAATAGTGTAACCACAGACTTACAAAGCAATCCAAATCATGGGAAGCCGGTGGAGGGGGGAGGAGCCGGCAGAAAACTCTGTGGCATCCATTCCCCATTTGGGAGCCGCTGGCCCAGCTGAATGGAGGCTCTGTCAGGAGCTGTGTGTGGGAGTCGGGAAAGAAGAGCCAGCTCCCATGAATAGCACTACCAGGGAGTAAGCAGTCCCCACTGACCCACAGTTCAATTATTTTCCTTCACTGACCTTTTTCTTGGCGGAATTCCCATGCAGATCGGGATCTGCAGGAGCGCTCCGAGGGAGACTTGGATACCTTGTAAGTCTTCCCTGCAGCTCCTTCCTGCCACACCCCCAGAATGCCCCATTTGGGGGGCTACCACTGGCTTCTGCCAGCTCTCTGTCTGCCAGGCTGGCTGTCCCCGGCAGAGCCCTGCCGATTGTGGCAGGCTCCTGGTTCTGCCGTGGCTCAGCTGGGACAGGGGGCTTCTACTGTTGGAGCCTGGCGGTGCTGGGAGACTGCTAGATCAACTGGGGGTCTGCCACATTCAACTCTCCCCAGCCTGGCGTAAACTCAGGTTGGATTACTCCCTTAAATTCTCTCAGCATGGAACTCTGAGAACCGTTCTTCTGTGAGGCAGGGGGTAGGAAGAGAGGAGGTAGAGAGCTTGGAAAAGTTACTTTTTTGGACTACAACTCCCAACAACCCACTCCAGTGGCCATGTTGGCTGGGGCTGATGGGAGTTGTAGTTTAAAAAAGTAACTTTTCCAAGCTCTGAACACACAGACCTCAGCATCCCAGAATACAATTCCTAAGATTCTTTGTGGAGGAGGGATGAAACTAATATAGCAAAGTGATATAAAACGAATTTAGTGACACTTGTTCTTTGAGAGGGGACAATACAACGATGGATTTAACCTCTTTTCCAACCTAAAAGGAATAGATTTTATTTCTTTCTTTGAAGAACTGTCTAGATTTCTAAACGCAGCATTCCGCTTGATATTTCTGTGGACAGCTTTGCAATCAACACCAGACAAAATAACTAAAAAACAACAAAGGATACTCTATTACATTTCTTCTGCCTCAAAATAAATGCGGCTCCCTCAAGTGGTGGCATATTTGGTGATGAAAAGCCAGCTTCCAAAATATATAGCCAGTACAATTATGCTGTCTAACACGTGCTATCTAACATGCAGCCATCTAAATTTGGAAGTGAAAAGCTCATTGGATGGCCCAGTGCTGAACACTGCAAGATGTACTCTTGACACGAATGATCGGCAAAGAAAGTTACTTAAAACAAACTCAAACACACATTAGGCAGGAGAAAAGCCCATCTGAAATTTATGTACAGTAGGGCCCCGCTTATACGGCGGGTTAGGGATCAGGCCCCCACCGTAAAGCAGAAATCGCCATAAAGCGGAACCCATTGATCATAATGGGTCACGCCACGCGAAAATGATGCGAAAATGCCGCAAAATGCCGCAAAAGCGCAAAATCGGCTTTAAAACGGGGAATTTCCCCTAATTGAAAGCCGCCACATCACCAGAAAATGGAACGCTGTAAAGCAGGGCCCTACTGTACTCAGTTGCCTCAGGGTTTGGTCTCCAGAGCTGTGTGTAAAACCTGGACTGGAGCTACGTACTCCAGACCCAGGTGACCTGGAACGCATAATAATGCGGACTGGATTCCCTAACATTTCCCTCTTTCCCTTTTTGATTCTACTGGAGCTGTATCTCTTTTTCCAACTGAAAGCTGTACGCAGGCACTGGGAATTCTGACTGCTACATCTTTAGCCTTCATACAAACTTAGACAGAGCCAAGGTTTCCAATCAATTGCAAATGATGCTGGCAGAGAAACTGATGCGGTATGCAGGCTGCAGCAGCCAGGGCCTCTCTCCCATTGTTATCCGCCCAACTGTGCCACTGCAGAAGGTCTTCGATTTCCGTGACTGTTTGCCATTAACCTAATTAGCCACAGGAAAGGAAGAAATCAAGGCAATGTTTAATGCCCTTGCTTTTCATAATGTTCTGCTGCGTTTCTGTGTGACCTATATAAAGCTATGAGCTCTGTAGTCAGAAGGTCGAAAGAGGGAAATATGGTGCAGGCTTATTTTAGAGGAGCTTCTGTGAAAAGTGAAATACAGAAGAGATAATCTGGCTATGCAGGCATTGCTGGAATGGAGGAACACTAAAGTGGATTATCTTATTTTAGCAAAGTCAGTGACTACATAAGGCTAGGACAGAGGTTGTTCCTGTGGTCGCATGTGTTTAAAGTATCTGACTCCCCCCAAAGAATCTTGGGAACTGTAGTTTGTTGAGCTGGACGTTATAACTCTATGAGGGGTAAATTACAGTTCCCAGGATTCTTTTGGGGGAAGACATGTGCTTTAAATGTATGGTGTGGATGTATGCTGTGTTGCAGGCTGTTTGTAGTGACAGCAGGAGTTATTTCAACACAGAACCATAATCCTTCTCTGCCCTGTTTTTTCATTGCATTAATGCATTCAAGGTGACAGAGATGTCTGTACGGTTTAGTCTCCTCCTTTTCACCTTCTTCATTGCTCAGAACACATAAGTATCTACTCTAGTATTTAGGGCTTTGCTTAAATCACAGGACTTGCAACATTTTTGTACGCAAAGGTTATATCAGTTTTTGCTTAAACGTAAAAAAACCCTTACCTAAAGACGTAAAATGTACATTACATGAGAAGAGAAAAATGCTCAACACTGTGCCATCTATTGGCCATTTTACTTCTGAGTTTAGATGACTGCATGTTTATGGCACATTCTATCCCACATTAACAACATTCATTCATGACACAAGTACTGAGAAAGAGAGGATCAATGGGCCAACTAGTGGTGAGTGACCTTTGTGTCTTGGGATTATATATACTGTGTGCACCCAGAAAATGACATGTGTGGATAGGAGATGGGAAGAGCAATCCAACTCACGGGTAGCAGGTGGGAGGCAGTGCAGTGGCGGAGGAGCCGGTGGAAAACTTCCCTCTCGGGAGCTGGCAGCCTGGCTGAATGCAGGCTCTGTTGGGAGCTGCATGCAGGAGCTGGAAGGGAAGAGCCAGCTCCCACGAACAGGCCTACCAGGGAGTCAGCACTCCCCATAGACCAGCACTGGAATAATATTACTGTGCTGGCCTTTTTGCTGGTGGAACTTCAGGCCAGCTTGGAACCCACTGGAGCGCTCCAAGGGGGACAGTGGCTCATCCCCACCACGCCCCCAGAATGCCCTGTTTTCGGGGATACTGCCGGCTTCCACCATCTCTCCATCTGCCAGGGTGACTGTCCCTGGTGGACACCCAGCAACAGTGGGATGGGGGCCTTCTGCTGGCAGCCAGCTGAGCCAGGGGGTCTGCCATATCCAACTCCCCCCAGCCTGGCATAAACTCAAGTTGGATTACTCCCTAGATTACTGGTCCTACTCAGAAGAAACCCATTGAGGTTAATAGACACAACTAATTTAGGGTTATTAATTTCATTAGGTCTACTCTGAGTAGGACTTAGTTGAATACAACCCTTATACAACACACAATCCTCTCTTCAGTTTCAAAAGTTAGTTGGTTTCTTGTTAACTTGTTGGGTTGGCTTCTTCTTAAATACTTTATGGAAAGTTTACTGCCGTGGATTGACTCTTACATTTCAGAATGAGGTAAATACAATGCAAACTATTAAAATGATCAAGCCTTATTCATCTTTTAAGAAAGCCTGACTGGTCAGTTCTTTGCAATCGTGTTTTTGCTTGATTTTTATCAAGTTTGACTATCGTAGTGAGTCCCTTGTCTCTGAAGCTAATATAATTAAATCCTATTAACACATCAGGAATAAAATCCTATAATAGGCACACATGGCTTTGAAAAGCAGCTCATTCCTGAGCAGATTTAATATCCTTAAATTAAGCAAGTGTGAATAGGAGGATGAATCTTATTAAAACCTTAAATCTGATTATATTTGAAAATTATTGGTTTCTTAATGCAATAATTTATCCAATACAGACTAGAGCAAATAATATATCTTAGCTTCACAGAACTCCACTTTATAACAAATGACAAATGAAATTAAGTATTTTCAGAGGGCAAAAAGGAAGGTATTTTAAAATCATTTGTGCATAATGAAAAAGCTAAATAATTTTAAACAAACACTTTTGGAACTAAGTGTACATGTGGATGACAACTTAGTTTGTGTGGAACTAGTTTATTCTCTACAAAATAGGGAATCTGAGAGAACAGGGCTATTTTTTTTAATTAAATGCCACTTTGACCAATTCCTTCTAAACTTGAAAAGAAAAGTGTGCAGCTTATGTTGGTAGAAGCGGATTCCTTTTCCAGAAGGCTAATGCAAATGCAAACCATCTGCCACACATTCTGCTGGTAAAGCTGTGGCACCAAACAATGATGCAACAGTCCTGGAATATTAAAACATAAATTGAACTGATTTTTTTTTAAAAAAAAGAAATTAAGACTTTCATGCTTTCATAGAAAACACTTCTCATATGATCAATCATGTTCCATATTTATGTCTCTCTGTCCACCATCTTCTCATCCTGGATTGGGAACCATAGGATGAGGATGCTTTGGTCACCTGTGACCTGCATCCTCTCATGGAAAATCCCCCTATCAGTCCAGAAAACAGCAATGCCATATTTCAACGCAGGCTTTGTGTGATCAGCACTGTTCCATCAGTCTCTTCCTTCTCCTAAACCCAGCTTGAATGCATGCAACGGCATTATTCTGCTGGTTTATCTAGCTCAGTATTGTCCACCCTGACTGGCAGTGGTTCTCTAGGGTTTCAGACAGCCTTTCCCCCCAGACATACCTGAAGATGCCAGAGGATGAACCTGAAACCTTCTGCAAGCAAAGCATGAGTTCTGCTTAGGAGCTACAGTCCCAACTTGCATCATTAACACCGACCAGTTGTGCTGTTGGAGTTATTTTAAATTGGGGGCCAAGTCCTCTTGCAAGCCTGTATAGAACAGGAGTTTGTATTCAATCTTTTTCATACCTCTGTACATCTGTAAAAGAGGAAGGGATGCATCTGGTTTGGGGATTAGTGAAGTCCCACCTTTTGATCTTGGCTTCAGTCAAGGTTTAAAACACCACCACCTTTCTAATCGGGTTCCTTACATTGCAGAATACAAATGGCAGGATTAGATTCTGTAGCACATATAATGCTACAGTGAGATTAAATAGTTCAGATGGAGAAACATACCTTTTTATAAAAAAATTATTAGCATTAAGGTTGCCAAGAAGAAAGTTTGCATTCAAGAGCCAAAGACAATGCCCATCAATGCCTGTGGAAAGGGGAAAAATAATATCTTTTCTAAACATTGTTTTGCAACCTTTTAAAAAGCATGATAAACTATAGGTTGGAGGAAGTATGCAAGACTTGTGCATTGTCCCCCTCCCCGAATACCTTTTTTCCCATTTCAAATTTTAAGAAAAGCCACCTGCTTCCATTCTTTCAACATCAACATTCATGTGGGATTCCTGGACTTAAGCAAGCTTTATAGCTCTTTCTTCCTCTTCCTATCCTCTATTGCAAAGAGTTCAGGTTCAAGGTACAGACTGATAGAGCTCTTTCAGTGCTTCAGAAGTAAGTTCACTTCGTATAC
This sequence comes from Rhineura floridana, assembly GCF_030035675.1. Taxonomy (NCBI): domain Eukaryota; kingdom Metazoa; phylum Chordata; class Lepidosauria; order Squamata; family Rhineuridae; genus Rhineura; species Rhineura floridana. Next base: position 126,014,389 of record NC_084485.1, on the reverse strand, counting down.
AGCAGAGTGGGAAGCAAAGCACTTCCCACCACAATGACGGAAATTAGAGCCACACAGCAGGATGCAGAAACCTTAGGCCATTTCTGAATCCCTCACACATTTCTGTCACTATGATGAAGAAGGACTTCTAGTGTTTTCAGGCTGGTACCTCTGTCGTTTCCCATGGGTAAATCTGTACACAGCCTTGCCCTTGGGGAAGAGAGGATAGGGTGTCTTTGATTAATTCCCACTGTGATGAACTACAAAGACATTGCAGATTTGAGCTGAAACTTTTAATGAAAAGGAGCGTGGAAAGTCTAGTGGTACATTGCAGAGGATGTGTGTAGAAAAAGCAAATACTGGCAATTGTAACAAGCACAGAAGAAGAAAAAATTGACTGACTGGAATGCAATTTGGATAGATTACTTATGGAGTCTCCCTTTCAGAGGCTGCTCTTGGTTTGACGCTGGTTGTGTCATGACCCCCAGACTACACTTTAATACCTAAATCTTTTTAAGCTAGAGGATGCTCCCCTGCCTCACCAGCAAAGCCATACTTTAGTGACAATGGCAATATTTTCCCCACTGTTTTTTGGATCATTGGATGCTGCTAGTGGTAGAATCTGGGGCCAACCTGATGGTGTCTGGCATTTCCTGGAGATCCTAGCACTCTCAGTAATGCTTATGCCTTGGAATCCAGTCTTTAGTGTGTTGCTATCATTTGATTGATTAGTCAATGTTTGTATGGCAATCTGAACGTGCAAAGTACCCTAGAGTGCTAACTATTATTATTGATTGTGTATTGGGAGTTTCATTGTATTGTATAATGTGGGTCACACAGGAGGTGACAAGCAACATTATGATATCCCATTTTAGTCAAGTTTATTTATGTTAATAGGCTATTTTATGGCCATCATTGAAATTTCAGTATTTGGCTTGGATCAGGCATGATGTAAAGAATATACGCATTGCTGCTATTTATCCTGAACCTTAACATTAAGAGGCAGCAGTGAGTTTAATCAGCATTATTCCATTAACTCATGGATGGTCTGCAGTGATCCTGATCTGGGCCCTAAAGTAAGCTAATCAGCCCTTTAAGTGACCCTATCTAATTTTAACTTTGCTATGGATATTTATGCATTTATTACATTTATATCCTTCCTTTCCTCCATGGAGCCCATTTTACCCCAGAACAATCCTGTGAAGTAGGTTAGCCTGACAGAGAGAGACAGTCATTCAATCATGGCTTTGTGAGAATTTGAACCTGGCTTTCCCCTATCATAGTCCCGCACTGTAGCCATATACCTAAAGTCTCAGACAACCTTTTGCTCAATTATGTAAGGAAAACAAATAATGAATATCTGTTGATTCTGTATTGCTATCTCACGTGTGTACCAGAAAGGAATATAGGAACCCAGGAAGCTGCTTTGTATTGAGTCAAGTCATTGGTCCATGTAGCTCTGTATTATCTAAACTGACTGGCAGTGGCTTCCCAGGTCTGACAGGACTCTCTCCCAGCCCTACCTGGAGATGCTGGGGATTGAACCTGGGACCTTTTGCATGCATGGCAGATGTTCTACCACTGAGCTTCGGCCCTTTCCCAAGGCACTATAATAAAGTGCAAACTTCGTTATAGAGCATGATCACCTGTGAGGGAGTCAGATTGTCTCATGGATTAGTGTCTGAAGAATATAATAGTCCCAAAGAACTTAAGTTGGTCATCCCTGCAGCAGTTCAAGAACTTGCAGAAGTAATAGATAATTCCCCCATTTTAACCCCAGCAATGTTTGAAAGTCTGAAGGTAAGCACAAAGGCAGAGATTAATGTTTAAGAATAAGAAGAGACTCTCTTGGTGTTTATCCATTAAGCAAGAATTGAAATCTACAGAGACAATGCGGAAAAGCAATCTATTTTCTGAATTTGGACCACATCTAATTGCACAACATCTCAAGCGTGAAATTTCACTTCACCCAACGAATGTTTTCACAGCATCAGATATGTATGCCACAGTAGACATAATGTTCACAGTTTATTGTAGAGGTAGGATAGCCATGGGCTGTGTCATGTGAAATCCAGTCTGCTCTATTGCAACTTGAGTAGTAGAGGCAAGGTGGGAACCTGTAACACCCGCCTGGCATTCTGTTCTGAATGTCTAGCCAGCACGTGTGGACTCTGTACATAACGTTCTGAGATGATGTGGGACCAAGGTAATGATTGGGTTTAGCTGCACATTAATGTTTTGGAGCAAAATTACTGTTTCCTGGATTCTCGACTACTGTTAAAATGGTATGAATGCTTTAAGTGTATGGTGTATATGTGACCCATAGGTAAAAAATCTTGGCTGCATAAGGCCTTTCCTTCCTTCCTTCCTTCCTTCCTTCCTTCCTTCCTTCCTTCCTTCCTTCCTTCCTTCCTTCCTTCCTTCCTTCCTTCCTTCCTTTCTTTCTTTCTTTCGGGAGTGTGTGGTTTCTCTAGGAATGCATGCCTGACAAATAAATACAATAACGATTCCTTCTTGTTATTCTGCTTCTTGGGAGGTATGGATGAGGTGATGCTGAGGAGTGCTGTGGTTTGCATGCAAAAGGTCCCCGGTTCAGTCCCCAGTATCTCCAGGTAGGGCTGGGGAGACCCCTGTCCAACACCCTGGAGAGCTGCTGCCAATCAGTGTAGAGAATACTTAACAATTTTATTTCTATTTAACAAAATGTATATACCACTTGATTGTAGTAAAACCTCTAAGCAGTTTACAAAAAATATTAAAATTATTTTAAAAAGTTAAAAACAAGGAATTAAAACATTTAAAAGATAATTAGAATTCACAATAAGCTAACAAGATATCAAAGGAGGAGGAGCTTTGGGGTACAGAGGCTGGACAGCTATCTGCGGGAGATGCTCTAGCTGTGGATTTCCTGCTGTGAGCAGGGGGTTGGACTCGATGGCCTACAAGGCCCCTTCCAACTCTATGATTCTATGATTCTAAAACACTTCAACATCTATGTGTCTGAATAGATTTGCCTAAACAAAAATTCTAAGCAGACACCAAAAAGTGTACAGTGAAGGCATCTGCCTGATGTCATCTAGATAGACCAATAGTCTGACTTGGCATCAGGCAGATTCCTGTGTTCTGGCTCTTCTGGGTTTGGGGATATAGAGCCCCTCCAGACTGGTGTTTTATTGCAGATATATTCTGCAACATGTTTATGACACAATAATAGTGTATTGGTGGTGGATATACTCTTGTTTTGCAGTGCTTCCCCAATGTTGCCACATTATTGCTGTCTGGAAGGGATATAGTCCAACAAAAGTGGGATAAAAAGAAACCAGAATATTTGTGGTTTAAAAAGTTACAGGATTTCAGTGGGAAGTTACAGGTTATGCACTAATTGAAAATGAAGCAGTGTGACCACCCCAAAACATTTGCAAACAGTATTAAAAGTGGAATCTCATGTGACCAACCTGATAGCATTATGAGCACAAATCATCATGAATGTGCAGTAAAAAGGACATCTGGATGGGCCCATAAGTGGTCTGAGTGTGCTTAGCTGATTTTTGACCATCCAAATGGACACTCTGTGTGTGTGCGTTTGGATTTAGGGCTGGTTCATACGGAGATTTAATGTGAGATGGGTGCCACCTGCACCCCCATTTATTTCGCACAGTTTGCAAGATGTTGCAAACAAAGGAAAGGTGTGTAGCTGCTTTTCCCTTTAAATCCGAATCAAAGCAACCCGCAGAAAGTGAGATAAGTGAAGGAAAAACTGTCTTCGTGTTGCTGTGCTGCTCCCATGTAGGAGAGTTAGAGAGGTTTGTGTTGGTTGGAGTTAGGAGTGAGGAGCTGATAGGTGAGAATAGATGAGGGAAGAACTGAGGCCTATATATTAATACCCTGGGTGTCATCAATAGTGGTCTGATGAAGATCAGAAGGGAACTGGTGACTAAGGTGGTCTGAGAGGCTGCCCTGAAGAAAGGCTTTGCCATACGGGAGTGACACGAGGGTTTTAATGCTGGCTAAACTGTCCAAGCAGCCACAGCCAGGAGCACAACCAGAGGAGCTTTGGGGTACAGAGGCAGATTGGCCCCAGTAGTTGGATTGGGTCATGGAAGTTGTTGGCTGGGATGGAGTTTTAGGGAGATTGGCCTGGAGGGAGCCTCTTAAAGGATGGTGTCAGCAATAGTATCTTTGGAGTCTTTAGAACCCATCAGCAAAACCCTTTAAAGTCTCAAAATAAGTGTCAGTTTTCCTCTGTTGTAAATAGCATCCCTTGAATAAACCAACAGCGTAGTTTAAGAGTTATACTGTCACTCAGTGGTGGCGTCATCTCATGCCTAAAGCCTTCCAGACATGCTACTTCGAGGGTTTAAAAAGTGCTCTGTGTGAATTGGTGGCAGCGAAGGATGAAGGAAGCCTACTGTTATGTGGGGTGAGGCTAAGGGACCAAGGGAATCCCTGACAATTTGGTGGCACAGCAGTCAGATATGAATTTATTGGAATCATACTGAAAGAAGGAAAGAAAGGGGGATTTAAAAAAGAAAGGAACTTAAACGTTTTGGAGCTGACTCCATCACATCTGAAGATAGAAGATGGCTGAGTCCATGGATATGACTAAAGAGGCGATGATAAGACTCTGCCTTATACTGACTCAGGCCATTTGGTACCATCTAGCTCAGTACCGAGACATGGACTAGCATATGCTCTCAGGATTCCAGGGAACAGTCTTTTCCAAAAATTAAATTTTGGACCTTTACATGCAAAGCATGTGCCCTACCACTGAGCTGTAGCCCTTCCTCTGTTTAAAAATTATCTTTTAAAATTGCTCTTTTCAATTCACTAATGAATGCACAACATACCTAGGGCAGATCCACACCATACATTTAAAGCACACTAAACACACATTTGAAGGACATGAATCCCACCACAGAATCATGGGAACTGTAGTTTATTAAAGGTAGTAGGAACTATAACTGTGAGGGGAAAACTACACGTCTCAGGATTTTTTGGAGGACGTCATGTACTTTAAATGCGAGTTGCATGTGCTTTAAATGTATTGTGTGGATCTGCATTACTTCATAAGTTTGCCTGAAATGGAAATCAGCTACAGCATTTACGGGGTGACCATGGGCTACTCACCATCTCTAGTCTAATCTTCCCCTCAGGGTGAAAACAACAGAGGGGGACATAATACTAAGAAATATTCTTATAAACATGTCTGTCTAAGATGTTTAATATTAACACAACCCATAAAATATTTATAGTGCAATGCTATGCTTGTTTACTTAGAAGCAATGTATTCAGTGGGCTTACTCAAATAGGGAAGTGTGCACAGAACTGTAACCTCAAGTGATAACGAACTTCAGTTACTCAACCCAAAATTCAAAATCATGCCACTTTAAGCTGTTTTGCATCTGTTGCATACTTGTTTTTATGGTTACTGGATTTTAAATGGATTTATTGCTCGTTGTGAGTTGCCTTGGTTTCCAATCGGCAACCCTACCTCACAGGGTTGTTGGAAAGAATCCATACACATATTGGAGATGTAAAAATACATACACCCCATATAATAGTTTATTATCAAAACCAATTGGCCATTGCAGAACATTTTTTAAAAAAATCAATATTAGTTTCCTACTAAATAAAAGCAGTGACAACTAATAAGCCCTGCCTAATTGCTAAAAAAAAGTATTGGAAGTGGAGAGAAAAATTTACAACACAATCCTTTTCTATTAACAGCACAATCCTAACCATGTCTACTCAAAAGTGAGTCCTATTAAATTCAATGGGATTTACTCCCAGGTATGTGGGGTTAGCATTGTAGCTTTACTCCCAGAAAAGTAAGTATAGGATTAAAGCTTCATATTGGGAAGGTTTTCAAAACAAGCTATGAATTAGACAAATTGCCCTCTTCAGTAGCCCTGGAAAATTTAAACTTGTTTGACTCCTTATAATTAGAGAAGTATAACACATTGTAATGGCATCATAAGCTGCATATAAACTTTTTAAAATTTCTGTTCAACAATTATTGGGAAAGTTAATATATATAATATGCTTTTTTTGCAAGAAGTTAAAAAAATCTGCGTGTACACTTTTATTATAATCATGACTGAAATTGTTTACTGTGCATGCCTACCAAGATCCTGCTGTGATCTTCCGTTCTAGACCTCCTACTCAAAGGCACTTTTGCTGCTGCTGCAAGCTATAAACTTATTCAACTCGTGATGTGCAGATAAGCAGGAAAATGAAGCTATTTTCAGGACTTGCGATGGGTTCTAGCTACTGCCTGGATGTCAATAAATCCCACGTTATACACAACCTTGACTTCACATATTGGCTAAAAACCTGAAAGGGTGGAGTTTTGAGCAGCCGGCTATTAGCTCATTTAACAGAACTTGCCAGGGGTGGTGGTGCTGACATTTTGGTGGATATATCTTGAACTAGTCCACTTAGGAATTAATTTTTTTAAAATGAAAGATTTAAGTGCAGAGATTGGGGTGACACCTAGAGACCAGGAGAGTACTCCCAAAAAATTGAATCTTCGGGTGAAAATCAGAGACCTGTCAACCCTATGTGTAAATGATAATTTCTAATCGTGTATAGAACTACTCTGTTGTCAAGTTGCTTTCTCCACACACACATTCAAACCCTTCCTGAAGGTCGCTGTAGTCATCATAGCTATTCTGTTTATCAGCAAAGACAGCCTTATCATGAGGCAAAGCGAGGTAGCTACTTCAGCTTGTGGGTACTTTAAGGGTAGGGTGGACAAAATTTATCTATTTTCATATGTTTTTATCCCAATTGCACTCCATTCCATTTCCACATTAATCTGTGATTTTTTTAAAAAGAATCCTTTCAAAATGTATATCTAAATGCGCATTTTTATATGCCTTTTAAACTGCAAAAAAAATACATTGTAATATTCAGATAAGTACAAAATGTGGAGGGTAGGTAAGTTTGATCTGTGCCTTAGCCTGAGAGGTCTAGATCAGATGATTGTCGGAATTTGCAAAGATTAAAATTCTCAAACTTCCCTCATTAAGGGTAGCAGATGTGAGATGTTCAGGTCTGGCCAATGCACTGTGCAAGAGCTGAATCCCACACTTCTTGCATAAAGGGCTTGCACCAGACTCCTGCTTGATTTCAGGGGATGGCTCATGCAAGAGAACTTTCTGGTGGATTCTCCATGTTAATTATTGTGAGGGGTATCATTTGGAGCTTCCATCATTAGCACCCAAATGTTTAGCTGGTCCTAAATGTGCTTCATACAGCCATGTGTGTGTTTTTATTTTAAAAGGAAATCAGTAAGATAACATGCCCATCCTCCTCTCTTCCGAATATTCTTCCCTGGGCAGCAGGTCTAGCTCTTGTTCCTGTCATCTCTTTGTTTTATGGTTGTGTAAGTGTAAAGGTTATATACACCACTGAGGACTGTTGTTCCTGCAACAAGAGTTGCTAGTGTGTCAAACTAAGACAAGGGCGGGCATTTTATTTTTTGAAATATTTGCTATAACTAAAAACTTGACCTATATTTTCCATTGTCAAAGGTGCCCTCACTTTCTCAGCTGTTTGCTTATGTAAATATATATAGTCTCATGGCATACAAAGGTGTTGTAGATAAAGGGGGGGATCTTGAGTTTAGACTATAATAATAAAACACACATGGCCTATACCTTATTTTTTATTGAAAGGGGTTTTCTTTCAGTTCTGTGAACTAAATCCTTGTAAGAGACAGTAGCAAAAGTAATGTAAGAAAAATAGCAGCAAATTTAGAGCAGCCAGTTTAAAATTATATATCTGAACATAACTCAAGCTATTTATGAAACAAGAAATAGCACGGGACATTCATGAGATATTCATTAAATTTGGCTACAGAATACAGTTGGTGGCTTTTGAACAAAAACTATGAGAGAGAGAGAGAGAGAGAGAGCACTGAAGAAACCATAGGAGGCATCCTATTGATGGATATGATTAGTAAAACTAAGAAGTCAAACATACAGTGCAGCTGTAATAAAATAATAGCCACAAGTTATGTCACAGCCCTCACAAAACACAGCCAGAAAGCTTCACTTATTGTAAATTTCTCCCAACTCCACCCATGTCAGTTTCAAAAGGAGTGATTTTTGCTGCAAAAGTATTTCTGTTCTATTTGGAGCCTCATCCCCCCCCACACCATTTTTTGTTCAATGCAGTAACTGGGTATCTAATTAAACTAGAGCAATAAAACTATAGCTGAAATCCCTTTGAGTGGCAGAAGTGTGGATAAAAATAGAGCCTATGTCAGAACTATCCATCTGTTTTGGTTTTATAAACTAGCAACTGGAATTAAAACACATCCTCTGTATTGCCATCGCCCCTTAAAATTTGAAGTCTTAATTGAGAGAAGTATCAGGTATTTGGGGGTTGGAGTGGGGGAAGGGCTCAGTGGGAGAGCATCTGCTTTGCATACAGAAGGTACTATGCCCAGTACCTGGCAACTCCAAGTAGGACCGGGAATGTCTGCTGCCTGAAACCCTGAGCTAGATGCACCAGTGGTCTGACTCGGTATGGCAGTTTCCTGTACTCCTATTATATGAACTGCACACGACCGTGATGCACCAGTTTGGAGGGCTGGTGGTCTGTTTTAAGCAGAAGAAAACCACAGGAGACAAATCAGGATGGAATATGTCTGGACCCAGTGGTAGGGCTGGGAATATGCCCTGGAGAGCCACCACCAGTAGATAATACTAACGTAGATGGATCAAGGAACTGACCCAGTAACAGGTACCTTCCTGTGTTCCTTGTGGTCCTCCTCCTTGAACGTTACAGTATAAGATATTCCCCATGCTGTAAATTATATATTTCCAAACACAAATGGAAAAATAAACTTTCATTTATAAGAGTGCGAGTTTTCATGAAATGTGTAGAATTATAGCTTGGGGGGGAAAACCAACAGTCAAACAAGAACCTAGGAGAGCATTTCAAATTTAGCAAAAATAACTGTGAATCTTGTAGCACCTTCAAGAGCAACACATTAATTAGGGCATGAGATTTTGTGGACTAGAGTCAGCTTCATCTGATCTATGAAGTGTTATCCTAAGTTAGCAGGTATTTCACACATGGTTGGGGTGGGGAGAAAACATTGGTAAGCAGTGAGGTCAGAGAGAAATGAAATGCATGACTGTGTCAATTACATTCATTTAACAGCCCTGCAGCAAATCTTGAGGAGTGCTGTAACACCATAAATCACGCAAGTGCAGCAAGGTCCACACTATTTTGACACCTGAGGGGAAACTGCTTCCATGGGATCACAAAACAATCCGCTGCCACCCTTCTGCTTTTCTGTACTCCGATAACTTTGGGGGTAAGAAGGGGGAGCAATTTATTTGAGGGACAAAATCTTTGTGCAAAAAAACCTTACTAGAACAAGTCTGTTCATTTTAGTACAGTAGGCAATGTATTGGCCTTAGCATGTCTTTTTCCTCTTAGAATACATTATCACTTGTGTCCAAATATTTTGACTATTTGTATTGAACTTGACAGCTTCTCAGGTACTTTCTACTTTCCGTTCAGCCTTTTTAGAAGGTGTGTTTCCACCTACTTTTCCAAGTTTACCCATGTTGCACATGTAGAGTTGGCACTGATTTCACCAATAATGGTTAACATATACCCATGCACACCAGACGTTCTGTGAATCCTCGGCTCTATAGCTGGCTAGGACTATGAGCTTTGAAGTCCCTAGCTCACTTGGAGGCCTTGGTTAAGCCACTGTTGCCTCAGCCTCTCCAACTGCAGATGAAGATGGCAATACTAGTCTATCGTGTGGTGCTTTTTGTACTGCTTACTGAAAATGTCCAGAGCACTTCACATAAAATGGGAAGGTACCATACAAATCCTAAAGGGGCAGCTGTGTTAGTCTGTTGTAGCAAAATAACTAGGGATGTTGTGAGCATTCAAATACAGGTATTTGAAAAAATGAGTGCCTCTGTTCGAATGCCTATGAAAAGGATTGAGGTAAGTGCCTTGGCCCCACCTCCATCTTCTTCTGTCCAAAAGACCCAGCTACTTACCTGTGGGAAGGGGAAAGTGGTGATGGAGGTGGGCACTCTGGACCCAGCAGAGCATGTTTCTGTGTTGGGGATTAGACTGGGATTACTAGTTCTATCATCCTTGATATGAAAATGATCCTGTTTGTACAATTTACGCTGCGGATCCTATTTGCATTATTTCTCCCCAGCAGAAATGATTCAAATAGCATCATTTTCACCCTGGAGTTAGTGGGTTTGGGAGTCCCCCAGTCTCATCCTAATTAAGAAATATGCTGTGCTGGCCCCCTGGAGTGTCAAAAGCCACTTGCTTGGAGTGCTTTATCCTGGTGTCAAGATAAGTTGCTCAAGGTAGAGCAAAGGAAGGTAGTGGGTGAAGTGGTGAAGGAGAGTTCTTTGAGTATCCACAAGCCCTTTGTCAGTATTCGGACCAAGCACTTTCAAAAGGCTCCAGTTTTTGTGAGTGTCCAAATGGGGTACTTGTAAATGCTCAACCCTTTTCAGGTCAAATTTAGTGATACTCATGCATCCCTAAAAATAACAAATCACCCTGCAATGGGCATCTTTAAGACTAACAAACCTATTGTGGCATAAACTTTTATGAGCTTGATTCCACTTCACCAGATGTATTAAAATGTGACATGTTTATTACTACATTTTGCATTTCATGGTTTCCTAGTTTTTAAGACACATGATTTTTGCTTCTCTGTACCTGTATATGTGTGTGTGCCAACTTATATGATTTCATGCATCTGATGAAGTGGACTTCAGACCAGGAAAACTCATGCCAATAGATTTGTTAGTCTTTTAGGTGCCACAGGAGTCTCTCTTGTCTATGAATGTTAAATGTTATTGGACCAGTGCGTATGTGTAAACCTGAAATTATTCCACTCTGTGATTAAACTTTGTGCAACACAAGACCTTTACACTTGTGTATGCATGAGCTATAATTCCTTCAGGGAGCTTAAAGAAGCGAAGGCGGAATTGATTTGTTTTTCCCCTAGCAGACAGAGCTGAGTTAAGGGAGAGATTGCAAGGCTTCTAACTTGGTTGGAAGGTACTAATTTACTACTTCTGCTTGTCTGCTTTCCATTATTTTGTTCTAGGATTCCAAGTGGAATCTCTATTAAAGTATGAGCAGCTGACTGTCTAAGCTTGACTATAGACAGCTTCACATCTGAAGACGTGAAGATCTGAAGGCACACCTCTTACTTTTAAAACAAGTTTTTCAACGAATGTCTCACCAGTGTGAAATGCCCATGGAGAGAGCAGAGTGGGGGTGGAGAGATTCAGCAGAGCAAAAGGAGGGATAAGGTGTGGAAACTGGGATGCTGATATAAAGGGTGGTGTCCAGGAGTATAGTGAGATTTTCATTGGGTGGGCAGAGACAAAAGGGAAGAAGGGTTAGGGCATCAATCACTACAAAAGAGGTTTCAGGGGGGAAGTTTTCTTAGGTAATGACAACAATAAACCCCAATTTATACATTTTAATTAGGAACTATGATTTGTGAAGTTTACAAATAAGCAAATCAAATTAAAATACATTTTTCACATGCAAAATAGTTATGTAAACTACATAACAGTGTCTAGGAAGTAATGATCTGAACTGTTAATAAAGTCTAATGCACTGTGATTTCTCTGCAAACTTGCAGAGGAACTATTCACTTGAAATTCCTTCAAATATGTTACTTTCAAAAGCCAAGATTACTAAGGGCTGGTTCACATATGAGCCAAGATCCGCATTAAAAATGCTGCTTTTCCCATCACGATTGATTTTGACAGTTCACATACTTCCGCCCTCGCTACGAATAAATTGGCTGTTTTTCTTTTTAGCATTCACACGTGTGTGTGTTTATTGCTATCAGCGTTTCCTTGTTGCTGCACCCACACATTAGCATGTTAACTGCGGAGGTGGGGAAGGGGCGGTGTTTCCCTAAATGGAGGGAGGAATAGGTGCTTGAAAGAAAGGGAATCACCTACAGCTGCCCCCTTCCCTGCGGTGCAGGCTTTCTCTTGTCCCCCCTGCTCCCACCCGTGGCTGTTAGGCTGTCCCTGCGTGAGATTGGTGTGCCTTTGGCACCACAGGACAAGCCTCAGCATGCGTTCTGGGAAACATAAAAAATCCCCAAGCAATTATCTTTAGAGAGACATTAAAAGCAGCTACTAAAGGAAGCATTGACCGTTTAATACTATTGCTCTCCGTGAGTGGGATGAGTGGAGCAGATGCTGGGATGAGATGCCAAGGCAGCTCCCCTTTCCCCTGCGCTTTTGGGCGCTTATAAATTACCCCAGCGGTGCCTTTGCCAGACTCCTCTCACCGTGGCTGCATGCGCTCCAAGCCTGGGTGTAGCTGCAGCGAGCGGCGTGTAGCGGCTTGCGGACCCCCCACCCCCGCAGCTCAAGCGAGAGAGCTGGCCAAGGCTGAAGGGGAGTCTCCCTCTCTGGCGGTGGGGCGAGCAAGATTTCCCCAGGAAGGAATTTCCTGAGCTCCAGCTCTTCCCTCGTGGAGTTGTTGGTGTTGCTGCAGAAGAGAGAGAATGAAGGGGTGGGGAAAAAACCCACTCACATCACATGCAGAGAGCTTTCACAGAATTAGATATTCTAGGGTGAATAATTTGGATGAATGTGATTTTGTTTAAAGGAGTGGGGGAGGAAATGTATTGGGGGGGGAAGCGGGAGAAAGCGGGAGAAAGGAAGGGAAGAGCAACCAGAAGTTGCTTCATCAACGGCAGGAAACAGAATGATGCCCAGAGACAGTTAAAGGGGCGGCGAAAAGGGAGGATCTAACGGCAAAGAAACTGCGCAGCCAAAAAAGGCGCTTAAAAGGTAATACACGGTAGAAGCGCACCGAAGCAGGTGCAGATACTAAAAGCAATTTTGGGTTTTTGTCGCATCGATTTAATCCGGAATTAAAGGCAAAAGCAGCAGAATGTATTCACATTGGATTACTGCAATGCACTCTACATGGGGCTGCCCTTGAAAACGGCTCGGAAACTGCAGCTCGTGCAAAATGCGGTAGCCAGACTGATTACTGGGACCAAACGGTCTGAACATATAACACCGATTCTGGCCCGCTTGCACTGGTTGCCTATATGTTTCCGGGCTCGATTCAAGGTGCTGGTTTTAACCTATAAAGCCTTGTACGGCATGGGACTACAATACCTGATGCAACGCCTCTCCCGATATGAACCTACCCGTACACTACACTCAACATCGAAGGCCCTCCTCCGGGTGCCTACTCAGAGAGAAGCCCGGAAGATGACGACAAGAAAAAGGGCCTTCTCAGTGGTGGCCCCCGAATTATGGAATACTCTTCCTGATGAGATATGCCTGGCGCCAACATTGCTATCTTTTCGGCGTCAGGTAAAAACCTTCCTCTTCTCCCAGGCATTTTAGCATTTTTAGCATTTTTAGCTTTTAGCATTTTTACTATTTTAGCATTCTAACATTCCTGCATTTTAGTATTTAATATGCATTCAATATGTGTTTAATTATGTCTTAACTTTTGTATAATTAATCTTATTTTAATTGATGATATGTGGTTTTAATTGTATGTTACTGGTTTTGTTTGTTGTAAACCGCCCAGAGAGCTTCGGCTATGGGGCGGTATATAAATTTAATAAATAATAAATAAATAAAATAAATTGGCAAAAACGTCATGCAAATGGTACAAATTAAAAGGATCTGCAAAAAACATCAGATCCAGATTATACTGGCATCTGATCAGGCCCTAAGTTTGCTGCCTGAAGACAGCAGAAGAAGCCAATGCGGCTTCAGAGAAAGCTTAGAGATGACCTAAAAAGAAAAAAAGACACATACAGGAAGTAGAAAGAAGGCGAGGCCACAAAGGAAGAGTGCAGACAGATAGCATGGAATTGCAGGGATGGCGTCAGGAAAGCTAAAGCTGAGAATGAGCTAAGGTTAGTGAGGGATGCTAAAAGCAACAAAAAGTTGCTTCAGGTACATTAATAGTAAAACACAGCTACTCAATGAGGATGGTAAAATGATAACAGATGGCAAAGAAAAGGCAGAAGTGCTCAATTCCTACTTTGGATCAGTCTTCTCCCAAAAGAGAGCTGATGACCCTCCTTCAAATGTGAAGTTGAAAGGCAGGATTGCAGCTTGAGATTGATAGACAATCAATCAAAGTTCCCATGGTAACTTTGCCTTGCTCCTCTCTTTGGATGCCTAAACTGTCTCTCTAAAAGCTCAACAGAAGTTTTAAGTTTCTAGTAATGTTAGAAATTTGGGGACTGAAGGAAAATTTTATTTGGAGAGGCAAAATTATCATTGGGGGGGCAATGCCCTCACCCCCCCCCCGTAGCTACACCCCTGGTGGTGTCCCTTCTCCACTGAGGGCTTCTGTATGCCGTGGACTCTTGGTTTTTCCTCTCTCTTTTAGATAATATTGCTTGAGTTTTGCTGGGTTATGGGTAATGGCTTTTCCCTAGCCCCATGAATTATTATTTTTTAATGAAATGAGAATGGGAAAATGAGTTGAGACTTATGAAAGTACTGCAGAGTATCCAAGGAGAGAAGTGATCTCTCTGCTAAGGCAACATGGAGTACAAGAGATTAGGGCCTTTGCTGCAACTAGTACCAACCAAAGAGAAAAAAAGAAAAAAATCCACTATAGTGCAAAGCCATGTTCATTTCAACAAGCAAGCACCTTCTTCATGCTAGGATTCACATGGTTAGTCAATTAAACTTGTTTTTGGACAATTATTTCCCAAAAGCAGAGTGTTAGGTCACAGCTCTCTATAATGCCTCTGTGCCAATAACCCAGTTTTTACCTCTTTATCCGTGTGCATTCTTACGTGAGAGTAAGTCCCAATGAGCTCCCCGCAAACCATGTAAATGACTGAGTTGGATGCTTATTCTTCACTTTTTTATAATTTTTTTAAAAAAGATATGTATCTTGAAAACTAGTAAATATGAGGGGTGTATACAGACCACAAGATTTGATTCAGACGCAAATTTGGCACTTTGGAAAATAGTCTGCATTGGTCCAAAATGCAGTTTACAATGTTTTGTAAGCTGACTGATTTGGTTCAGAGTCCATCTGAGTCTGTTTCCTGTCCCTTTTACAGGGATTAAAAATATGACTATAACATGTTTTGCCTATTGACAGAAGTGCATGAAATTTGTAGTCCTAGTAGCCCCTCCAAAGTGGATAAAACCTGCCAAATCAAGGACAAATAGATGTAGGAGTTTTGTGCTGGGTACCTTTAAAGTTTTGTTGTTGTTGAAAAAAGAAGCATCTATAACTCTTTTACATCTGGACAGAAGTGGATGAAGTTTGCAAGCAATGTTACCCCTTTTGAGGACATGGATCCTGCCAAATTTAAGAAGAAATTGGTTTTCCTACAAGGATAGCCTTTACAGTTTTGTGATGGATAAAAAAATAGTAACTTAATTGAGAGAAGTGTCCCTGGGTAAGAAACCTGCCAAATTGCTGGCAAAAAAAGCCCTGAGGATTTTGTGCTTTTAAAGTTTTTTTTGTTTTTTGTTTTGATGGGGAGAGAACTAAAAGAGATTTACCTCTCAGCTAAAATCATTCTCTCTGATTACAAGCTAACTGTCAGTGGCAATGGAGCTCTTCCTTTGCTCTCTTTCATGCATATATCTGCTCTCCCTTTCCCCATTACCCCACCCTGGCATTTTCCTTATATGGTAAACCTAGAAACATTTAGTTTTGCTTGTAGCAGGTGCTTGCCTAAAACATGTCCCCCCTTGAAATATGGATTGTGAAAGTACCACAGAGCAATTCAGGGCTTTCTGCTTTGACTCATGCCACCATGCACAGATCCCACTTCAACTCTGATGGGCCCAAAATTCCTCTCAGACACCTCGTATTGGCTCGAGATTTGTCCAGTTCCAATACACATCCTCAAGAATTATGTAGTCCCCATTATGTAGATACATCATTCCACCTTGAGAGGGAAGTAGTAGACAAAAGAAACAGATAAACTGAAAGAGATTGTGCAGAGCTAGATGTTCAACTTTCTCTCAACTGTACCAAAATAGATGGTCTAAAACTTTCAGCATAGAAATCACAGATTTCATTGGATAGACAAGTTATCTCACAAAATATGACCATTATATAAGGCCTATTTGGGCTGTTGTGGGGATGCATTGGAAGCTAAATTATGCTGTAAAAATCACTTATAGAACACTACTGCATTTTAAACAAAATCTGATGCTATATACCATTGGACCAGTTTTTAGCTGTTATAAAGGAAACACGTTTTATACCAGATGCATTCCCATATGGTTTAGGTGGTTAGAACAGCTGAAGTTCTGTTTTGAAATCTTTTATGGCATCCTGTTCTATTAAAATGTGATTTTTCTTTATTTCACCTGCACCTACTGAATTAGGTGTTGTGGTCCAATGGACTGTGATTATTTATCTGAAATATTCAAAATACCCCAAAGAACATTTTAGTTATGAGAGGGAGGCATTGTCTTGTATTATAATGTAAGGTGGTTTTAATCAACACAACTCCAGATTCTCTGTTTTTTAAATATTGTTAGGGCTGGTGGAAGCCACAGATCATTTAATTTTGAAGTGTTAGTGGGAACTTTTGCTTTCTTTTTAAAATAATTTCTATTGGCTTTTTGAAAGAACAATAAAAGAGAGAAAAGGAAAGAAAGATTTGTCATAACAAAGAACAAGAACAAAGGGAGTAGTTTATAAGAAGTGTCCATAAAAGAGTACAAGAACGACATGAAATACAGAATCAAAGCCATATATAAAGGTACATCATGGAAAAACACACAGTCACATACACATACACCACAATAATATGGGAAATTATCTGACCAAAAAAGTAAGTGAGAATCAGGAGGACGGCTAATACAACCTGGACTAGTGAGATAAATCAAACAGGGCCACCATGTAGATTCAAACTTATCAGTCCATATTACCCTTCTACTAAACCTACTACACTAAGTCAGCTTTTCTTGCATTGCAAGATTCCATATTTTACACCACCAGCAATCTAGAGAAAAGACAAAAACTATTATTCCAATGCGGGGCAATTTCCACTTTAGCGGCTGCTAACAAAAAAAAAATCAGTGTTTTATAGGAAAGCTGAGTCAGTTCATCCAGGAAAATAGAACATAGTGCCAAATATGTAATTATTTGATTTACAATGGATGAAATTTCTTGAAAAATCTTGGTCCAATATGAGTACACCACAGGACACTCTCACCACATGTGATGAAAGGTTCCCACCCCTTTACAATCCCTCCAACACACGTTAGTCCATACTGCGTTCATCCTTGCCAACCTGACAGGAGTGGAGTACCATCTTGTAACAATCTTAAACACAGATTCTTTAACTCTAGCAGAAATAACCCAAAGAGGAGACTTGTGCCATAATGCTTTCCAGGGCTGTTTTTGTCGAAGGTGACTCCCAGTCCGCCTTCCACAAATTTTTTAAACTCATAGTGGAACTCATGGTGCAAGATGGGACTTTTGCCTTCTATGGCAGAACATGGCTCCTACCCCTCCTCTGCCTGGCATTTGAGAATTCAACATCTCAGGTGTCAAAGGCCAAGGTAAAGAGGTACGTCTTCGGCATTCACTGAAACATGTACAGTCACAGTGCCAGACACATCTCTGATTGACATTGAGCTTCTACTGGATCCACATGTAACCTGTCCTGATTTGTCCCCCAGTATGTCCTTCTGCTTGAAATAGAGCACCCACACTCTGAACTGGTGCATCAAGGTGGTGTGCAATCCACATAATAGGAACACAGCTACCTAGGAAGCTGCCTTATATCGTCAGATCATTGGTCCTTCTACCTTAGTATTGTCTACACTGACTGGCAGTGACTCTCCAGAGCTTCAGCTGGGGTTCTAGTAGCGGCTGGTGGGACATTGCATCTTCCCAACATGGCACATTGCTGCCAGTTATCGAGAGGGACAGGGGAGACTCAAGGCAGCAGGAAGCTCAGTGTGGTGCAAGTGCAGTGTTGGGAGCATCAGATAGGTTGCCTTGCCCCACTCTCTCTTGGTAACTGGCAGTGATTTTCTCTTTAACTATTTGTTTCCTTTGAATTTCTTTTGGTATTTATTGCTTTGATTTTTTTTTGTTTCTTATTGATTATATTCAGTTTTCTATTTTTCAAAGTTGCTTTGTGGACCCTCTGCAGTCAATAGTAGGATAAAATTATCCTTAATAAATAAATGTGGAAAGGGTCTTACTCAAATTTGTCCACTTACTAATTTAGGCTGCAATCCCAAACCCACATACCAGGGAGTAAGCCCCACTGAATTCAATGGGACTTGCTTCTGAGTAGACATGGTTAGGATTGCAGCCTTAGTATGGCCTAGAAGTACCAACAAAACCATAGAGCTCTCATTTCCAGTCTGGGTAGCAGAACAGGCATTTACAGACTTTCAAGGTTGTTAAGAGGTTTTTTAAAAAAATGCTTCTATTTACATCTATTGACTGTAAGTATCAGCAACATGGCCTGGGAGGAAGCACAAATATTAAAGGCTCTGGAATATTGGGGTGTGTGTGTGTTTCAACAGATATTGCTTATTCTTAAACTAATCCCATCTAATGGAATTTTGCATTTTCAAAGGAAGCAAACGTTTAATATTGAAAATTAACTAATTATAAAATTCTGAATGTATAAAGCTAAAATTAATATCCACAATAGTCTCCTTTTCTACTGTCTGAGTACTGTTTTTTGGTCTCGTCTAGTGTTATATGGGTCCCTTCCTCTATGCAATAAATATGATTTCCCCCCCAAGAGCTAGATAAACATAAAATCCACAAACTTATACTGAAAACTGGATCAGATTTAATTCTATCAGTGTGAAGTGTACTTTCCCCGTCCATATGTAGCTGTCCATGCGGCAGAATGAAACTCTTGGTATGACATATCAAAAGGAACACAAGCTTTCAGGGATCCTTGTGGCATTATTAATGGCTTGTAAATTACCGATAATTGTGACTGTTGTAGTGTTCTAGAGGGCTTGTATCATTGCACAGACATCTGAGGGAGTGCAACCCTTTGTGGAATCCATGTCATTGAGATGTCAGGCCTTCTACCATTAAGCGAGGAGGGCACATCTTGCCTTCCCTGCAGCAGTATCCCCAAGTGATTACATTTCCTCATAGAAATGCATAGAAGGTATTGTTGTTGTTAAGTTCTGCAGGTACTGTTCAGAGACAATCTAATTGACAATGCAGCAGGGAAAAAAAGGATTGCAGAACAGAACTTCCCTCTCCTCTCCCTGCATGCTCTCTGTACGCTTCCCAAATCTGCTCCAGAGGGATTTGAGAACTCCCAGAACAGATTTAGGGAGGCACGGGGGGAGCATGGGGAGAAGGAAGAGAAGTTCCATTGCGCAGCCCAAAGTCCTTGTCCTAGCTGAAGTACTTTGTTAGATACTGCTCTATTTGTTTAGAACCCACCCTACATTTTTATTGTAAATTTTTTAACTAATGTAATTTTTTTTAACTAATTCTGTGATTGTATTCTTATATTTTATGGTGAAGGGCAGGTAAGAAATCCTAGTAATAGTAAGAGTAATAATAATATAAATCCACATCCCATTAGAAATGTGAGATAGGAGTAAATAGCCCTTCTGGTATATTATTTTTGAAGGATCTTACTACACTGGCAAGGAGCAGAAACTCATGTGAATAGCAAATCAGAGAATTAGATCTTTTCATATGCTTCGAAAGGGAAAAAATGGAGGCTATGATCACAGTTGGCACATATGCTTTCTAGCTCACAGAGCAGAATAGCTGGTGACATAAACTGTATTTTTATGCAGTCAGAATGCATTTCTGTTTTAGCCACTGGTTACTTCTCAAGCTCTTAACTCAATACTGTTACTAGGGGCAGCTGCATTATAGCACTATTTACTTATTTATTCACGGTAGTGACAGCTTTGTATCATGCAGCAGCTGCTGAAGCCCAAGCCGTTCAGCAAGGCCAAAATGTGATTTGAAAATGCTCCATGGAGTTTCTTTCCACAGTATGAACTTTAATTTTTGTACAGGATTTTTTTTTCATCCCATTCTCCCTTCCCAAGCTTGTACTTTTGATTTGTGATTGCAACTTTTTTTTTAAGTTAGCAAATATTTCTATGAAAGGTTACCTTAAAAATACAGTTGAGGTGTGTCCTGTTTCTCAGCATCATGCTGAAAATAACTAATCTATTAAATGGTCTCTTCCTCCCGTCCCCAACAACAGATATGTGAATACTGTGGGGTTGATCCAGCCATTGATTTCCTACTGAAATGATTTCTGGAGAACGAGCTATTCAGCATGTTGAAGCAAAATCAGAGACTTGTAGCATTTTAAAGACTTACACATTTGATATAGTCTAGGGCCCATGAAACTCATTCATTTGATCCAGTGGACTCCTCGTCTACAATGCTTATGCCATAATAAATCTTTAAGGTGCCATAAGCCTCTTGATTATTTCCATTATAATAAATGAGGTTTCAGACTTTTTTTGTGGGCTGGCATGTGCCCTTTATGCTTTTGCATAAGAATGTAAGAAGAGGCCTGATGAATCAGGCCAATGGCCTCTCTAGTCCAGCATCCTGTTCTAACTGTGGCCAATCAGATGCCCATGGGAAGCCTGCAGGTAGAACGTAAGTGCAGCAGCACTCATCCTACCTGTGATTATTCGGAGGCAGGACAGTGGAGGTAGAACACTGTGACTAGTAGCTATTGATGACCTTCTCTTCCATGAATTTGTCTAATCCTCTCTGAAAAGCATCAAAGTTGATGGCCATCATTACCTCTTGTAGAAGCAAACTGAATTGGTTCTTCTTTTACCATGTTGTTGAAAGAAAGATCTGATTTTTTTTTCCTTTTGTGATATTTGATTCTCAAACTGTTTACTCGTGAACCTGGTACAAGGAAACAGGTCCAAAATGGCAAAGCCTAACCTCTCATACAGTACTGAGTTTTCTTTCCCCTTTAGTGAAGTTAGACTTGCTGGAAAAGCTCAAATGAGCCTTGGTGTTGCTAATGACAAGGAAACAGTACGGGTGAGAGACATTGACTGGTTCTAAACTTCATGTCAGTCAGGAAGTCATTTTGCCCCCTCTTATTTACAGAAGTAAAACTTTGTAATGAAAAGTCAGTGAGAGTGACAGAAGCTACCCTGGCTGCTAGTTTTCAAAAGTGCTGACAAGGATTCATTGCTCTTGGGATTGATTTATTTGTTTGTTTTTATCATATTATTTTGTTCTTGCTATGGAAGCACTTTGAGGTCACCTGGTGATGAAAAGCAGCATACAAATATACTAACTAAATAAATAAATATTTAAGATGTGTATGTACTGGCCTTCATCAAAAATTGATTGTAGGGCTTTTCACAACAATAGAACATTTTTTTTCTTTTTTAAAAATTACAACCATAACAAAAGCATGAAACACATAGATTAAAAGAGCAGATAAAAATTACAGATGTGCCATCCTTTAAAACCAGGGGTGGGGAACCTGTAGGCCTCCAGATGTTGCTGGACAAAAGTGCAACTTGTGAAGCCTGTGTGTAATTTTACTTGAACTAACTCCCCCGCCCCCTTCTGTAAATATTACATTTTGGTGATTCAAGATGCATGACTATTTTATTCTTTAAAATTCCACTTTGGCACTTGTAACAATAAAAGACTTTCTTTTGAATTCCAACTGGAACTTCATGGTCCTTGCTATTTCTCCCCAAGTAATTGAAGTGCAACTTACCCATGGCATGCCACGACTCTGGATCAAAGATATCAAAATATCAGACCTCTGGCATTACACATATTAATATAGACATGTGGGTTAGCGTGTAATGTTTGATTAGGGACACATGTCAGCTTGCTAATGGGGTTACTGATCTCTCAGAGTTGCTTAATGAAATGCCTACATATGTAGTTATATGACTCCGTACTAGTGCGCTAAACTTGACCTAAAATATGGCAAAGGCTATCAAGGTCCCCCTCCCCCATGCCTGGAATGGGGTTTTCAGCTGGCATTAAATAATGTGCAGTGTGTTCATTATTGCCCATATCCGGATCTCATGAAGAAGTTGGCCAATGCCCAATAGCAAAATGGCACTTTAAGAAGGAATTATACAAAAGCTCAGCGTTATGCTGGCTGGGGCTGGTGGGAGTTGTAGTTCAAAAAAGTAACTTTTCCAAGCTCTGCTTTTCCTTTTGTGTGTGTGTGCAACCCTTATCCGTGAGTTCTTCATCATGAGCAGCCAACTGCAATCACTGTGAACCTAGACTGGAAATCACTCATGACCATAAGATAGATGATAAAGCTCATTCATTAGCTTCTACCTAGACTCATTTGAAACCTTAAACACTTGAAGGCATATTAAATATTAATACGTAGCATCCTTTTCCCTCCCTATCCTTTTTCCTTTTGGTTTTTTTTTTAAAAGATTGTAAGCCTGAGGGCAGTGACTGTGTTGGTTTTATTAATCTGGAAGCTACTTTGGAAGCCTTTTTGTCTGAAGAGGGAGGTGAAAATGCTTTAAATAAATAAGTACATAAAAGAATTCACTGTGCATGAATGTGAAACAGAACAATACATGCGTTTATCCAAATAAGTAATGTGCATTCTATTTCTATTTTAATATAACGGAGACAGTGGCTCTGTGCATATGTAATACTAAACCATGGCTTAGTATTGCGTGCAAGAGTGGCCCTGTGCCTTTGGCTCACACACTGCTTCCTTCCTTCCGCTCCTCCTCTTATGCATCACCATCAGTTAATGGAAATGGGGGGGGATTTAACCTCCTGCCCTTATGCCAGCTCTTGTGGGACTGCTGATTGTCCTGGGCAATCCTGCAAGAGCACTAGGAAGGGCAGGGCAGGGTAGACAGGCCCAGGCTTTTATAAGGCCCTGGCCCTGCTACAGGCAGCCTCTTTCTTCATGCATCGGCTTCGAGGGAGGACACCATTGGAGCAACACGGCTTGGGACCACAATACCTGATGGAACGCCTCTCCCGACACGAACCCACCCGTACACTACGTTCAAGATCAAAGGCCCTCCTCCGGGTGCCTACTCCGAGGGAAGCTCGGAGAATGGCAACAAAGGAGAGGGCCTTCTCAGTGATGGCCCCCAAGTTATGGAATGATGTTTGTGACGAGGTGCGCCTGGCGCCAACACTATCTTTTCGGCGCCAGGTCAACACTTTCCTCTTCTCCCAGGCATTTTAGTATGTGTTTTATATTGTTTAAAATTTTTAAATTGTGGTTTAAATTGTTTTTTAAAAGATGTATCTTAAATTGTATTTGTTTTTAGTTGCTGTAAACCACCCAGAGAGCTTTTGGTTATAGGGTGGTATACAAGTATAATAAATAAATAAATAAACTGTGGAGGAAGCTATTGGGCGTAATCACGAGGTTAGTGGCTGGGCTGGCTCTCCCACAGTAAGCTCCCCCCCCCAGCATCTGCTAGAGGACCTTACATGCGGTGCCCCCTTGGATATTGTCTGCGCTAGTGGCCAATGGATCTGTCATTGTGGTGCTACTCTCCAGGGGAAAGGGAGGAAGGCCTCGGCCTGACTGGCATTTCAGGCCAGGTAGCCTTTGTAATTTGAAAAGCAGGCTGGCCATGGATTCCCTTGAGGTCTCCTCTAGCATTGGCTCCCGCTCTCTGGACTGGCCTGCTCCCACCATGCCACTGACTTTCCTGGGTCAGCCTGGACAACACTGGCCATGTGTGTAGGTGGAATCGAGGCCTTCCTTGGGCACAGGAGACCCAGCCACGATCCCCCTCTTCATTCTCAGCTTTATCGTAGTGGTGCCCCCACCCCCCGAAAGGCTGATTCCTGGGCAGGGAGTTGGGCCTTCCCATGACTCATAGCCTGGGCATCATGTCTCAGCCTGGGGAGGCCTTGTAAAGCTGCAGGCTTAAGTCCCTTTGGGGTGGGATATAGCCACAGACGGAGGCTCAGCCACACACTTTTTGTGAGCAGTTTCTCCTTCCTTAGGGAAGAAAGGAGGCAATTCTGGTGCAACAGTCAGGCAAGGGGCATGGTAATTAATAAGTGGTCTTCGTGTTCTGAATGGGTCATGAGCTTGATTCCTGAATATGTCTTATGCCTGGATAATAACATCTCCTTTTCAGCTTGACATGTCCCAGGAGTTGAAAACAACATCACAGAGGGCTTCTCTCGCTTTCAGGACGGTAGATGTGAAGCACTGGCACCCATGGCCAACACTGAGCCAGAGGGAGATAGGGACAGTTACAGCATGCAGGGAGAATTCTCTGGAACCATGCATTTGTTATTATTATGGTGCAGTGGGGGAAGTCTTTGCCAGTTTGGCCAGGGCACAAGCCATGGCCAGCTACTGATGCCCTGTTCCAAAGCTATCTGTTGGACCTGCTGGTGCAAAGGAGACCTCATAGGACCATGGCCTTGCAACTAGCTGCTGTCTCCGTCTTTTCTGAGGCCCCGGGCTTCCCAGAACCCATGCAATCCCTTTAGGGCCAGTAGGGCAATGCAGCTTGACCCACCTAGAAATGACCCACTCTCATCCCTAGCTGTTTTTGGAATACATTTTTGGGAAAAGTGGAAATTGTACAAGTGTCATTATTTTAATGACTAATAATAGATACTTGTCTTAGCAGTATTTGCTGATAGATTCTTGCCTTTCCTGTCTTCTCTTTGTGCTGCTTCTTTCTCCTCCATGAAAACATAAAAAGACTAGGAGCATCTTTTAGAGTTTGTTACCTTGGTGAAAATATACTGGCAAAATCAATGGTTCTTTATTCCCTCTGTCTCTGGATTTCTCCTAGTAGCATGAACTTGTCTACTTTTAAAACCAGGTAGAGTTTTTTCCCTCTGGCCCCTTATTATTTGCCTTTTTTTTTCTCCATGTAAAGGGCCTGACTTTGAAATCTGCTTTCTCACTACACTGAAAATACCTGCTAAACACTGGGAATTGGCAGTACTAGGCACAATGTTTTTCTTTATAGCTATGTACAAATGTGCTCAAATAGCGCAATATAATCAGGCATAATAAGATTTAAATGCCTCTTTGGTATATAGCCCTGCGGTAAGGCCATTTTGTATCATCTTTATTTATCATTTATTGAATTTCATTTTAGGTTGTTTGCTAGTGTCACACGGTCAGTGCCTTCGAATGGAGAATCTGCTACCGGTATCTGCCCAAATGAATATGTTTTTAATGATTCTGTGAGTGTTCTGAAGTTCAAATGTAGTTGAATTTATAGCAAATGTGGTACTTATCTTTGTTTTGTTTTGAAGATACGCTTTTAACAACTTTCAAAACTGGAAAGAAGGTGATGCAGAAAGACTAACTTCCATGTTACGAAAAAGGTCAGGTCAAAATAGCTGTAGTGCTTCTGCTTATTACTGGGCTAACATTTTTTTTTATAAATGGAATCTGTATATTAATTTGATATACTAGTTGCATAGTACAATTAGGTGGGAGTTCACACATGCATGCTTGTCATTCAGTGACTGCAACATCACTGTGAAACAACCAGCACAGATCATAGACCGTTTTCTATTACCTGACAGTAGTACCTCCAAACACAATATTTTTCAACGGAGGCAACTCAGAGGTTTCAGCACTCAGCTGAGAATCAAGTGATTCTACCAAGTGATGGATGTTTAAGTACAGTTTTGATTCTATGCTATTCAAGGAGTCTATGCCAGAGTAGGGGCAGGGAAATTTTTCCAAAAGATACTAGACATCAGAATGCCAGATGCACCCATAACCTAATACTAGCCTTGGCTATACCAAGTTGTTTGGAGGAGGGTCATTGCCATGTTGCTGAATCAGACAAACTTTTTCTGAATAGAAAGGAAGCTACAATCAGGTGACTTTAATAGATTTATGCAGGTTAGACAGATGAACTACAATGTAAGCATGTTGCATCTGGAGAAGTGGGCTGTGTCCCATGGAAGCGTAATATAATAAAAATGTAAGTGTGTAATCATGCAGCTGCATTGGAGGATTTGTAGTGCCTCCTTACAACAGTTGATTGGCATGAAGTAGGGGAGCAAAACAGAAGGCAGGCTGCACAGCGGCTGCGGCCATGACATGGGAGAGAAAAGGGAGATATACTCACAGGGAAAAAAGTGGTTTAAAGCAACAAGATAGGTCTGAATAGATTGAGGGGTTTAAAAACATTTAAACAAGGAGAAATGGCAAATATGGGTAAAACACAGAAGCTAACACAGCAGAACCTTTCCCTTCTCACTTTACTCAAAGCCCTGCTCACTCTACTCAAACCTCTGTCATTGTTTTAAACCATAATTCTTCTCTCAGTGTCTCTCAATCCCTGCTTTACTTAAACCTCTACTGTTGTTTAAACTGTAATTTTCTTCTCGGTGTCCCTCAATCTCTGCTTCACTCAGACCTCAGCCATTGTTTAAAACAGTCACTATTCCCCTTATAGTGTCCCTCCTTTCTTAGTGTACTCAAATTTCTCCCTCTTCCATTCCTTAGCTGCCCTCCTGTGAGAGGCATAATGGATGCGGAGCCCTCAAATTTTCCATAGTGCATTCACACAGTGTATTTCATTCCTGGTACCATGTGTTGTCTTCAACATGAAGTTCCAGATTCAATGTAGTGATTTAGAATGGGTATTTTATTAACAAGCGAACACCCGTGTATGTACAACATCCATCAATGGAACCTAACATCCTCTAACTGAACAACTTAACTGGCAAGCTTGCTCTTAAGATTCTACAGGCGGGCCCTGCTTATACGGCAGGTTCCATTCCGGACTGCCGCCTTAAAGCGGAAATCGCCGTAAAGTGGAACCCATTGAGTATAATGAGACGCGTTGCACAAAAATGCTGCAAAATGCCGCAAAATCGCAAAAAGGGCTTTAAAACGGGGAATTTCCCCTAATTGAAAGCCACCGCATTAGCAAAACGCTGGAATGCGAAGCGCCGGTAAGTGGGGCCCTACTGTATTCATCTTAAAAATACAGTAATATATATAATAATGGGGGGTGTCAAAAGGGGGTGCAGAATAGTAGGGAGAAGTAGGCATGGAAATGGAAGTATGTGTGAAAGGGGGAGTTGAGAAAAGGAGGAGGAGGAAGTAAGGAAATGGGGTGAAGATGAAAATGGAGTGGGTGTGCAAAGGGGGGCTGCAGGACTGGAGAGAATGAAGGAGGCATGGAAATGGCGTGGTCTGTGTGCAAGTGGGAGCTGGCAAAAGGGAGGAGGAGGGAGTAAAAAGAGGGTGAAGATACAAAGGGGGTTGCAAAAAGGGAGGGATGGGGTGATGAAAGTGGGGCTGCAGAATAGGAAATGATGGCTTCATAATTGGGTAGAAGGTGAAAAGGGTGCTTAGTAGTTGCAAGGTGTGGGAGAAGGAAGATGCAGGGGGTTACTATGGGGGGGTAGTCTGTGTACCAAGGGAAGCTGCTCAAAAGGAGGGGGAGGATAAGCCATGTACATGGGGTGAAGGTGAATACAGGTGTAAGGCAGGGCTGCAGAATAGAAGTGCCTTCAGAAATGGGATTGGGAGAGTAAAAAGGGAGCTTGGTAGTTTCATAGGGTGGGAAGGGGACACTCTATGGGGTTAATGTGGGGGGAGTGGTGATGGGGAGTGGTGGTGGTGGTTGGCACGTGGAACAAGGAGGTGCACAGCCCCTAGTACCACAATACATGTGCTACCCCTAAAGGTGTTTTAAGACTCTTTAGTGTGCAGAAAGAAGAGTTTGGACTAGGTGGGGATTAATATACATATATTATGCTGAATGAGGTGGTAGTTTTTGATGATACGATTCTAGATCATACCAGTTTGAAGTTGTAGGGGGATATTATGCATTTAAATGCTGCCTTTCATTTAGAAAATATCACATGTAAAACAGCATGCATGAGAGAGAGGGAGAGAGGTTTCATGTAGCCCCTTAACAATGGAAGTGTAATAAAATAACACAGGGAGCTTTTTACGTGGAAGAATAGGCATAAATATGATGTCCCATCTGCACTCCAAAGTGGTATTGTCTAAAATTCTACCACCTTGTTCTGTATGTGTAGAATGGCTCTAACAAACAGGCTGGGTGGCAGCACAGGCAAAAGTGAGTGGATCAGTGAATATGACTCTTACCTTGGCACATTCAAGCTACACAAGTGAGAGTTTTCTCCACACAAGGCAGAGGTTTCTCCATCCTTCATGCAGTCAAGCAAGAGCCATTATCATAGCTCAAGGACACATTCCAGTCAAACAAAAGCAAGTCTGGTATGGATATAGATATAATTTTTAATGTTACAATGTCAATCTATACAATCTATCTAGATCCATCTTTTCTTTCTGTCATTCTCTCATCCCAGCCTAATGTGGTGGCCAAACTGTTGTTGTAACTCACTTTGGGTCAGGCTGTGTGACCCATTTGTGGATTGTGTAAGGTTCCACAAATGGTTCACATGTGGGACCCTTAGGAGAAGGGCTGCAGGTCAGTGGGAGGAAAGAGCATCTGCTTTGCATGTGGAAGGTCCCAGATGAAGTTCTTCCTATCTAGGCCTGGGGATGTCTTGTGCCTGAAATTCTGGACAGCTGCTGCCAGTCAGTGATGACAATCTTATTATTTATTTATTGCCTTATACATATATCCCAAAGCAATTTGCACAATATATAGTAAAAACAGCTAAAAGCAACTACGAAACAGCACCAAAAATAACAGAAGAAGATGGACACCTACAGCAGAGGCCTTTTCATCCAGCTGGAAAAGCTTGTTGGAACAAAAATGTCTTCATTTGTTTCTGGGAAGTGAAGGTAGTGGGCACCTGTCATATCTCAACCGGAATGCAGTTCCACAGAGCAGGGGCAGCCACAGTAAAAGTCTGCGCTGAGTTACTGTGGAGTGGGCCTCTGATCTCTTTGGAACTTGAAGGAGAAACTCCCCTGCATAATGCAGTGACCGATTGCTCCCTGGGCAGGATTTGGCTTCTTCTGTTTAAAACATCCTCTGTGTCTCGCATTTTGGACCCTAGGTTGTCAGCATGAAGACTGGACCCACAGCGGGCCCTAGACTTACAACTCATCTCTGAGCCTTGTTGAAGCCTGACTGATTGTGACTTACCAGTAGAAGACCAATGCCTGTCAACATTTGATTGTATATGGCCTTTGCTTTTAAAGCATTGCAGCCTTTAAGGTGAACCTGCTCTGTATTTATTGTACTTACGCTGTATTAAAAATAAATAAATCTAAGACACTATTCTAATACACTACCAAAACAAAGTTTCCTGGGACATATTACTGGCAATGTGCAATAGGACATGTTGAAGTGTGCATCAATGTAATCAGATGGATTAACATGTCTAAGGCAGCAACCAGTGGTTGTGTAGTTAAGCTCACATGCGAATCCACTCCAAATCAAGGACATTCTTCCCTCCATGTATTTCCTCAGTCTGCACCTCGTCTGTAGGCACGTAAGGTACTTGTCAGTCCAGCATGTTTTGCTAAATCTGAACTCTTACGAAAGGTCTAAACCCCCCTTTTAAAAAAAGAAAAGAAGAAAGCATTTAACAGCTAAATTATAGTGCTCCAGACATTAAAAATGTCTTTAGCTTAGCAGCATGGAAGTTTTCATTATGTTTTGTCATATGTTTTTGTTCCCTTTTTAAAGTTAGGGGAGGCGACAGGGAAACCTGTAGAGAGCCCAGTCTTAATTAAGTTCCAGATTGCTAAGAGGAGGTGAAGACAGTCTTGTTAATTTGACAGCAAATGACAAGTAGTCGTGTTCATCTATAGTATGAAGGAAGACAGGGTGGGACTCTAGAATGAAAGAATGCCTATGAAGAGACCTCACATAATGATATATTAAAAAGGTGTGCTGAAAACACATTTGTATTGAATATAATTGTCTGTACTTAATGTGCCTCTTGTTCCATCCAGTTGAGTTGTCCGTCATCATCGTTGCCATCACACATTTGAAAGCATCTTGAGTTGATCATATCATTCCGTGAACAAATTCTTTGTTGCAAGCCATTTATATATTAACGTGCATTCATCTTGTTTATTATTAAAGAAGTTTAATGCTTTCAAGAGAAGAATAGACTCTTGAGACATAGTACAGTCCGGAAATGGTGTTAGCATCTCCACATGCAGGCAGGTTACTTATGTTGCCTTCTAATTTAGACCTGTGTGAGCTTTGACAGATACCTATTGACAAGACACAAGATTATAATTGGTAGCATAGTAGTAAATTTTGAAATGCAGGAGCTTGTTATGAAAGCCCTCATAGCCATGTTCCTAAGGAGAGCCCTTAGCTGCATCTCCCTGGAAAGTCTAGAAATACAGAATGTGCTAGATGGTGTTAAACATCTAGAATTGCATGGGACTTACTGTTGGCTATATTGCAGGAGGCTGTGGATAGGTTAGGCCATTCCTGATCATCCTCGTGATAACGGTAGAACTAGAAATGAGAGCCTCATTGTTTTTCCAAAGTGTTCAAACCCACAGAGTAGAGGGGTCAGAACTTCCATTCCTTTCCGCACTGGAGGTGGGGACTCAGGAGGCTTTTTTTGTAAACCGTTTAGAGGTTTTTTTTTTCAATTGTGGTATATCAGTTTTGTTAAATAGATATATAAATAAAATAAATAAAGAGTCCTTTGCTTGTGTCTGTCACCTTGAGAGAAATTAGCTGAGGTACATTATTAAATGTGTGTGTGGTCCTTGAGAACAGGGACTGGATGGGAAGTCTTTAGGGGCCACATTTTGCTCCTGGGACTCCAGTTGCTTATCCCTCCACCTAAGAACATGTCTATGTAATCTAGCAATACCTTTAATCTTTTAATATGTCTATGATGAGGTTGACTTTAAACAATACTGTTGGCAGTAAACATCTCAAAGCTTAGACTATGAAAACTGTGATAGTCTACAACAATGCGAAGTGCAGGAGTTAAAATTTCCTGGAAATGGGCTCTCTCTATGAAACCACATTGATTGGTGTAGTATCCCTTAGATCTATTAGTTTTGACAACCCCAGTTATTCTGGTGCTTCTCATCATCTGTAAAGTTAACAAGGGCTGATAAGAGATGATGAGGCCCCATACCAGCTTGTATTTCAGAACTCATAAATATTTCACAATGCCACTTTCTTACAATCAGATACATTAGTTTGCTGAGTGTAGATATTGCTGAATATTCACTCACTTGCTGGGTTTTAACAAAGGCACTGGAAGGATAAAACATTTTTAAAAATCAACAGATAGCACCTGCAGGTTCTGCAGCATTGCTCCACCGTTGCCTGCTTTCAGATGTGTGCTGTAATTTGAATAGTTGATTTTTTTTAATCTCTAAAAATGGTTGTCATCTTCTACAAAACCATATTACTTCAGTTTACAGACATATCCTATTTTAAATCAAGTTATTTAAATTCTAAATTCTACCTGGGGGTAGGAAAGAAAGACAAATAAACCTGCAACTAATTAAAGTAATTTTGAACAATATTTAGCCCCACCAAAGTTATTATTTTACAGAAGATATCTGATTAGCAATGTGCTTTTACAATTGACAACATATTCCCCTCCACCAATTTGATGAAAATATGTTCTGTTCCAAAACCACAAATGTAGCATCTGTATTTTGAAGCACCCCCCCCCCCATGTTGAATATAGTATGGGCAAATTGGTCTAAAAGTAACAGCAATAAGGTTTTCTTCTAGCATCTTTGGCTTTAATAAGATGGAGTTCACAAATATCACTTGATTAACAGCTGCAATATTAATTTCCCTTTTTGGTTGCTTGACTCACAGCAAGAATCATGTCAAGGCAGTGGAGAACCAATTAAATTGATTTTAATCTTTGTCAGGGAAGATAACATGCCTTTTTCTCTTCTTGTTTAAATAATTAAAGTTTCAGTAGGTATTATTTCTGGCTTTAAAGAAATTGGTATCTTAATGTAATAGAATCCTTCTAATTACATACTTAATAAGTTTTAATAAGTTAATCATGGTTTTTCATTTAATGTGTATTTTGTTTTATGTATTAAACTTGTATTTTCCTTTGTGAGACTTTTTTAAAAGAGAGAAATTGGGAAGATATTTGAAAAGAAAATCTTGGCTTTTATTTTCCCCCAGTCTGTTTTATTTGAAGCAGTATTCTCACATTTCATATATTCTGTCCCCCGCAACCCCATTTAAAACAAGTTAACCAGAGAAATTTTATTAAAAGTACATTAACTGTAATCCTATGGATATGTACTGTGGCCAGTTAGACTTACTTCTGGGAAAGTGAATGTAAGATTGCAGTGTTACAAACTTTTTTTTGGTGTGTGTGTATGATTAGAACTATAAATATTTAAGTAAATATTTAAGTAAAGGGAAAGGTCTATAAACTAAAAGGTCTATAAAATACAAGTCAAGAGGAATAACTTCTCCCACCTCCCCTAACTTTCCATTATTATTTTCTAAAAATTGCAGTATCCCCATCAAATTTGCAAAATAAGCCCAGATGTGGTTTTTTTTAAAATAAGCATAATGAGGAATGGGATGGATAGGTTACAAAGGTGATTTGGTTACCCTATCAAAATTAAGCCTAGAGTTATGCTTCCCTATCAAACTGGTTATTTTCAGTCAGGCTAAGCTGGAAATTTTCAGTGTTGTTCCGAAGCGCATTCTTAGTAAAAATAATAAATAGGGGCAGTTTCTCAGGGGGTTCTTTTTTTAAAAAAAAGACTGACACAACCCTCTCTGGCCTCGTATTCATTATGATGACTCTCCCTAACCCTCAATATTTTTTAGAAATGTCTCCCCCCCCGAAATCTCCAGACGTTAATTTTGCTCTACCTCAGCCACTCAAATGCAAAAAAAAAAAAAAAAAAGGCTAGGCCAAATGCTTCATTTCAGAACTATTTTTTTTTTAAGAATACAGTTCAAGGATGGCTTAAGCTCTAATATTCCTGATGGTCTATCCTCAAAGACTGAGGGATTTGGATGGATTTCTGATGGCTCTGGGGGATTTTCATGTTGCCATGACTGGTGTTTTTTTTCCAAAGCCCTGGTTGACCTCTGTAATGGTGAACTGACCTAGGTGGTTGACACATTTCTCCTAAATGCCCTCATTTTGTTAGAGCCTGGTCAGCTACCTAGTTTTCCAGTGAACTATGAGGCAATGAAATGAGAAGGATGCTGGCTAGAGCGACAGTAGATAAGAACTTGCGATGTATCCAACAGAACACTGGCTAGAGCTCATATTAGAGGCTACTGCATTGCAATCATGGCAGCGAAGAATTCGTATTTATTATTTATTTATTGAATTTCTATCCCACCCTTCCTCCCAATGGAGCCCAGGGTGGCAAACATATCAACCAAAAGAAAAGCATTTTAAAAACAGTTAAAAACATTCTAAAACACAATTAAAGTTAAAAACATTTGTTCATCCAGTGATCTCCAGGAAATCTTGCCTTTTAGCCACTATTGCATCTACAGAGTGTCAGTCAGTAGACTTGTTCCAGGTGTTGCGACATCTGTTGCAACCTGACACTCAAGATTGTGATGAAGAGCCTTTAGGGTGACCGGGGTCACATCGACACCACACATTTAAAGCACTCATATACTACTTTAACTGTCATTACTGAGGTGCTGAGAGATGTTAGGAAACCCCTCATGAGCTACTGTTCCTAGTACTCTTAATAAACTACAGTTTCCAGGGTTCTTTGGGGGAAACCGTTATTGTTAAAGTAGTATAAAAATGTATGACCCTGCTGTCAGCAATTTGCTGATATGGTTGCTCAAATCCATTCCAAGTTGCACGTTACTTTGTAGGTCCTGTGGATATACCTTTGGCTTCTGTGGGTTCCTATTGGTTCTTCTGGACACTCCATGGCATTGACCATGGTATCCTTCTGGGCTGCTTAGGTGGGTTGGGGATGGGTAGTATGCAAGGCACTGCCAAGTTTGAAGGATCCCTGGGCAAGAAGCCCTCTGCCCCCACCCCGGTTTCTTTCTCTCATCCATTGCACTTGTTGCTGTTGCCCCTGACCAGAACAATTTCTCCTTACACATCCTATTAATGTATCTGAACTCTTGCCTCAGCCACGAGCTCTGTAGTGTCATCCTAGGCAAGCTTTCATGCCTACATCAAAATTAGTAATATGAGAGTGATAATACTGATGTACCCTTGCAAGGGTATTGTAAGGATTACTAAGATAATGCATATGAAGCAGACTGAAATGTGCTACACAAATAGTAATGGTTGTATTCAATGTCGTGCTAAGGGGAATGTATTGTTCAAGGCAAGGATTTCTTCTTGCGCAATGGAATGTTATCCCCCTCTCCTCTCCTCCTGTGCCCCCTAAATCTATTCTCGGTTTTCCTCCAACCCTGCAGAGCAGATTTGGGGACACCACAGGTTGTGTGTGGAGGAGAACAGGAAATCCCCTTGCACTACCACTAATTATTGCGCTAGCACTTTTATCTAGTTGAATACTGCCCTGAGGTTGCAGTTCTGCACAGTGGGACTTGCATCTGAGTAAATGTGCTTGGGGTTCTGCTACATCTACGATGATAAGGCCACATGGTATCTGAGGTGTAAAGTTTATAATAAGCCTTGCTGGAACTGATCTTTTTCTGTACCCTCCCTCTGCAGGCACAAATTCCTAAGAGTTTGAGGAACCTTAAAACTATCAGAGGACATATCCAATGCACTTGTTATATTAGTGTAAGGATTTACGTTTGCACAACAGAACTTGTCTCCCCTCCTTCTTCCACATGTACCTGGTGCTCACCCTAAATCTGCTCTGGAGCAGATCTAGGGGGCACGCAGGTGGAGGAGAGGGTGACAATTTCAATTGCGCAAGCATAAATTCTTGTGCTAAATGGAACAAGTTACTTAGCACTACACTGGATACAAGCCAGCATTCTGTGCCCATGAAGAAGGCATGTCCAGAACAGTGACTCTCAGAAACACAGGGTATAGTGTTCAAATTCCCACTCAGCAACAAAGCCACCCTTGGGCCAGTCACTCTCTTTAGTCTAACCTACTTGTAGAGATGGCAGAGAATCCCACTCTAAGCAGACATGGGAATGGAAATTGCTGCAATTTGCATGGTCATTGGTGGTCAGGAACAGAAATCAGACAAGCGAATACAATCAGTGTTTGCTATTTTTTTTTTTTTGGTCTGCAAACCATATGTAACAAAATGTTAAATTAGGCCGTAGCGGACAGTGAGATTAATAATGTTGTTTGTGGCAGAAGTCAAACTGCAGCGGAATGGAAACAGCAACAATACAGATTGGAACAGAATTCACTGCCTCCTTACATCTCTACCTACCTCACAGGGTTATGAGAATAAAAGGTGAGGAAAGGATCGTGTACACAGATACATTTTGAGTAGGGGTCTCCAGGAGAAGGGAATTCCACATCTGTGGAACTGCTGTGACTGCTGAGAAGGCCCTCCCCCAGGTTCTCCCACAACACATGACAAATGCAAAATCGTGGGACAATGAAAGAGTCTCTTCATCCAATCTCAGGGCTCAGACAGGCTGGCAAGGGTAGAGATGGTCCAACAGATATCTAGGTCCCAAGTCATTCAGGGCTTTATATGTTAAAAACAACAGTGTAAATTGGGCCCCATAGTAACATATACAGTGAGTGCAGATCCCACAAAATGACTGTCCCCTGAAGTTTCACTCAGTACTCTGGTGGCAGCATTTTGCACTGCACCATCTTTAAGGGTAGCCCTATATAGAGGCGCTCCAATAGATACCCACGTTTCCTTCTCTTCCTTCTCCTTTCTGTTAATTACATTTCCTTTTCCTATCAGCCCTGTCCTCTTTTAAATAAGCCCTTCTTCTCCTCTTCCCCACTTCTTACCTGGTTTCTCAGCTTGTAAGTACAGCCACATTGTCCCTCCTTGCTCTCTGCCTTTCCTCCTCTTATTGCCCCTCCCCCCATCAATTGGCCCTGGCAGAGGCGATGGTGCTGTGGTGTGATGTTGGTTTCAGTCATACCTGGAGGGTAGTTTCCCAAAGGTGTCTCTGAGGGATTGTTTATTGGCTCCATGACCTGTGGAGTACCTCATGGTTCTGCCTTGTCTCCCATTGCTGTTCAACATTTACATGAAACTGATGGGAAAAGGTGTCTGGAGGTTTGGGTTGTGATGCCATCAGTATGTTGACAACACCCAGCTCCAACCTCTTTTCAATCTGAGTCCAGGGTAACTGTAGAAGTTCTGAATCAATGTCTGGAATGAGTCATAAATTGAATGTGGTCAAACAAGCTGAGACTTAATCCAGAAAAAAAATGAAGGTACTGTTTGTAACTTACTCTGGGATTAGGTGTACAGACTGTTCTGGATGGGTTGCAACCCCCGGAAGGTTCTGGTTCACAGCCTTGTTCTTGGATGGTCAAGTAGCATCAATGGCTAGGATTGCTGTTGGTTATTTTTGGCTACTGTGTTGGCTGTGCCCTTTCCTGGAGAAGCAGATCTGTCTACTGACACTTTTAGCTTAGTCTCGTACAGGTTGGACTATTGTAATCAGAGCTTGGAAAAGTTACTTTTTTGAACTACAACTCCCATAAGCCCAATCCAGTGGCCATGCTGGCTGGGACTGATGGGAGTTGTAGTTCAAAAAAGTAACTTTTCCAAGATCTGATTGTAATCTGTTGTGCATGTGGCTACCTTTGAAAACTGAATGTGGCACAGAGTGATGTGGCCCAACTTCTGTTGGGTGCCCAGTATAAGGATCATGTCTGAATTGCGTTTTGAAACAAATCAAGGGCCGATGTAGACCTAATTCACATCCACACCATACATTTAAAGCACATTACATCCCTCAAGGAATCTTAGGAAGGTAGTTTGTTAAGGGTGCTGAGAATTGCAGCTCTGTGTGGAGTAGACTACAGTTTCCAGGATTCTTTTACTTTGAGCTGGGACACTTGTTTTCTCTGATATTTTGTGGCATTGTTATTCATTTTGCCTTGTTTTATTCTTTTTTAATTTTAGTTGCTTTGTACTTTGTTAGGTGCTTTGAAGTACTCTAGGGTGAAAAACAGCCCAGAAAGACGTGTGTGTATGTGTGTAATGGTGACTCATTCACATCTGTAATACTCCCCTACCCCTAGTAATTCAAATCAGCACAATAGGAAAAACTCAATTTCATTAAGGATTTGTACTGGACGACCTGTATCTGGGAGCTAGTACACGTATGAAGAAAAACGGAAAATAAAGAACAATTTGCATATGCATGCAATTACTTGCACGTGTAAATGAGCCATCAAATAACAACCTCTACAGACAAAACGTTTATACTTCAAACACAAGAGCCCTGTTTCTTGGCTGAACATGTAGAGTGGATCATACTGCCTAGTACTGCCCTGATCTTTGCATGTCCACTGGCTGTGCCCTGATTTTGTATGTACAACTAAATATGAGTACAGGCTCTGTGTCCAATTCCATACAGCTGAATGTACACAGAATTGGTACGTGTAATCAGGAAGCCTGGAGCAATGAGGGTTCCATATCTCACTTATAGACTCTGCATGCAGTCTGGAACCCGGATGAACCCTATCTGTGTAACTGAGAACCCCAGAACAATGATTGCTCCAGGGTTCCTGAGCACACACATATATTCTGTGTTGGGGCAGGAAACCTTTTTCAGCACCAGTGCCACATTCTTCCATGAGTATTATTTATTTATTTATTACATTTATATATCCTGCCCCATAGCCAAAGCTCTCTGGGCGGTTTATAGCAGTGACCTTTGGGGGAGGGCTACATGCTAGCGGTGGGTGGGGTCAGAGCCATATTTGGATGGGGGCAACTGATTCTTATCTTTTGTAACGTAGGCTACATTCCAGCCACACAAAAGCCAGAGTTTCTCTCTCTCTCTCTCTCTCTCTCTCTCACTCACTCACACACACACACACACACACACACACCGTTCTATCCAGGGACACAACCTGACTAGGCAAACTCAAGAAGGGTGCAGAGCAAGGCCAATGAGGTATGGCCTAGGGAGAGGAGGTGTGGTCTGGGAGCATCCCAAGGAGCAAATAGAGAGGTATTGGAGGGCCACGCTTGGGGGTCTGAGGTTTCCCATCCCTGATCTACGTAGATAGTCTAGTCCTTCCTTAGCGCCAGCCAAACATGTGGTGGTTGAGAAGGTGCCAACCTCTGTGATGCTGCTTCCTCTATGGAGTATGTGGAGATCAGATGAGAACAGGGCTCATGGCTGTTCAGTGAAGCTTTTTGCACATTCAGTGTAAAATAAGGCTGGCTCATACATACACATGCATACTGTTTGATATTTTTTAATTTGATACTGACTGATGATTCACTCACACCTGTAAGTCATAACATGAATGTGATCTTAAGAGATATGACTGTACATGCATGAACCAAGAGTTAAGTAAGGATGTGATGAGAAATCAAGTGATGTGCATGCATGTGTGAACCCAGCAACCTAAGATTTCAATAAGAACATAAGTCCTGCTGGATCAAGCCAAGGGTATTTTCACAGTAGCCAACCACATGCTTATGGGAAGCCTATAAGCAGGACTAATAATGTGACATCCTTTGAGAGATAACTAAGTGGTTTCCAACAACCGCTTGTTACTTCAGTGATATTTTAAACAGCCATCATACTGCAAGTAGTTTTTGAAACTAACCTAAGAATACAGTGCGGACTTATATAGTTTGTGGAGATATAGAGGCATGAAAAAAGGCGTGGAGTAGAGTCAGGAGTGAAAGAGCATATGTTTTGTTAAGCTGTCAGAAAACTGCTCCCCCTTTTCCTCACTTGAACTGCTATTTGCTAATGAACCTGGAGAAAATTAAGTTCAACACTAGTGGTATCCATTATTCTTTCCCAGCATCAGGTGTTTGCTAGGATATTTTAATCTGTTTTCCTTGGGGGGGGGGAAACTTGCACAAATTTCAGATTATGTTAAAAATGACAAACAAGAATTAAAATTGGCTTAATTGACCAGTACAAAATC
This sequence comes from Rhineura floridana, assembly GCF_030035675.1. Lineage (NCBI taxonomy): Eukaryota > Metazoa > Chordata > Lepidosauria > Squamata > Rhineuridae > Rhineura > Rhineura floridana. The sequence goes on along the minus strand of NC_084485.1, from coordinate 125,975,476 downwards.
AATCAGCTGAGAAATGCTTGTATCCACCATGGGTAAAAATTAGGTTCAGTTGCCTAGAAAAAACACAGAATGAAGCACGAGCAATTTGTGAGAAATATTATGAATAATGCGAGAGTCATTTCTGCAGGAGTCGGCTAGTAAATATTTTATATATTCATTAGCTATGGAAACGGGAATGGTATTGGAACTCATGCAATTACTTTTTAAACAATTCATCAAATAAAACCATCAAATTAACAGTTTATCCACACACATGGGGGAGTTGCCTGTTTTGTTTCAGACCTTGTGACTGTTTGGCCTCAATTAACGATGTTGCAGCCAGGAGATCATTAGTAAAAATCCTTAGCTACATTTTATGCATGTTAAAAGTATGGTGTTGTTTTTGGGTGTGTTTAAAAACACTTGTGAATCTTTGGTTTTATAAGAGCAATGGCTTTCTATCACTCCCCGTTCCAAGTATTCACTAAAATAAACACTGGCTTTCCTGCTGGCTGCCTAGAAGAAAAAACAATATTAATGGTTACTATCTGTATCTTTGCTGTTCAAAATGTTTACCCTTTATACATGGAATATTGGATGAATATAACACCATCCTAATATCCTTTCCTTGAAATTCTTTAAAAGATATTTTCACAGTGTATCATGATATTATCCAGCTTGTTTTATTATTTCTTAATTGATTTATAGACCACCCTATCCCAAAAGCCTGGGGCACGTAACAATATATTAATAATAGTATTATTTTATTTATTTAATGTATATCCTCCCAGAAGGGCTGTCAGAGAGTCAGCCAATAGCAAAAAAAGAACAAAAAAAGAGCAACTAATTAAACCCCAATTTTATCCTATTGCTTTTTATCCTATTTACCCAAGGATTTGATGGCTGAAGGAGACTGTTCCTGGGAACCTGGAGATCACTGGATGAAAGAAAGTTTCTGACTATTTTAGAGTGTTTTTGTATTTGTCACTGCATCGGATAATTCAAAATTTGAAGGAAAGCTGTGTTTCGGCAAGAGCAAATTTGATAAATTGGCTTTAAATGTGAACTGAATCAAATTTCTCTGTCATCCCTAGATGATATGAACAAGTGTGTGTCATTCCTCCCTACCCACCCAGTGCACTATCCCTACATTGGCCATTCCCACCTACGTAAGTGGGGAAGGATAATCTGAATGCCACCTGTGCATGTGCACATTACATAGCTGATTTTCTAATGAGATGTGGAAATCAGCAGATGGCTTGTACACATGTAGGCAGCATTTGGACAATCCATCTATATAGGTTGGGGTGGTAGAGATAGAGATGGGCTGCTAGGTGGGCAAGGGGGAGCTGCACGCACTTGTTCCTTCCACATGTTGGGCTCGATTGGGCGACAAATATCGTCTGGAAATGTATTTCCCAGGTTTCTTGTGTGGGAAGCAGAGGAGCTGAGCTGTTTTTGGGGAGCGGAGCATGAATAAATCAAGGTTACAGAACTGCAGTTTTGCACTGCTAGCCTTTCTTAGAGAAGGGGTTTTGTGGCAAGGTGAATGTTGGAAAGTCTAGGTTTCAGGGCTCCTGGGGGAAGTCTGTTATCCATTTTTTCCCTTGATCCCAAGTAATATCTCCTCGGCACTGGGGAACTTGCCCCAGCCCCAGCGGATTATATCCTTTACAGAAGACAGCATTGTACCATAACATGGAGAATGGTCTCAAGGACATCTTGCCACCACATGCCCTACTGCACTAAGCTTCCCATGCTTCGCTCTTCCCCCTCTTGGTAAAGGCCAAACAAGCATGGATTCCAAAACTCTTGCCCTGGCTGCTATATGCCCTTAAAGGTGCTGTTTGCAATATATAAAGTCCCTGATCTGGATCAGTAGCATGTTCTAGATTGAGGCTGCATGGCTTTTTCCTCCAGAATATATTGGCCAGTTTAGCCATGCTGTTTAAAAGGAGTGTTTATTGAAATGTGTGGTTTGGCTGTAAGAGAGGCAGCTAAGCACTTGCACTTGGTACTTTAACAAAGATTGTTCAGTTACCATCACTCGTTTCTTACTTTCTTATTTAAAATCATTTTTCGAACACTTCTCTGCATGCTTAAAACTAAGTGGAAACTTAATAAATAACTTATTTTATAAAAAACATTTCAGTGCACTTCGATATTGAGTAATATATCAGGGTCAATGCAAGAACTTTTGTAGCTTTCTTGCTAGATTAATCAGTTTGCCATAGGAAAATATGCCCCTACTCTAATTTTCTTTGCAGTGAGAAAGCACATAATTAGGTTGCTAATACTGTAAAATTGTTTCCAAATGCATGAGACATCTATTTTATCTTGTTAAAATATTTTCATGTATTATCAGCTTGTTTAAAAGTTAATTTAGTATTTTGAATAGGTGTTTATCATATGTGCATATATACACAAATCAACTTTAATTTGTAGATAATTTGAATTTATGGTATATCTCTAGTAATTCATTTTTCTTTTTGCTTTTTGGTAACTTGGTGTTGCTGATGTAAGGCTACATTAGTAGAATATCAGTAGAGTTCAATTTTCATTACAGAGGAACCCAAAGCAACAACATTTTGAAGTTCTTCTCACATCTAGTGTATAATCCACAAAGTTTCAACAAAGGTAGAAGAGGAAACTATTTAACCAGCCCACAAAGTTATGAATTATTGCAGACTAGGGATGGGCAAATCTGTCAATTTTGGTTTCTTTCCATTTCTCATTTTTCCAATTTTAATTTCAGTTCTCCATATTTCCACACCAGTTTGCATTTTTTTTGCATTTTCAAGTGAATTTATCCTAATATAGACATTTTTATGCAATTTTGCCTAATATACATATTTTTGCAAGCGATCCCCCCAATATAATGCCTTTTTGTACATTATTTTCACTAATAGATGCATTTTTATGCACACTGTACTCTAGTATATGGAGTTTTGCAAACATTACTTGGTTGGGAAACTGCACTGCAAAATTGAGAAGTGTGAATTTCAAAGGATGGCTGTGTTTCATTTTGCATATTGTTTCGGAAAGTGCAGATTAGCAGAATTCACCTTTAAACGTAAACTGAACCAAATTTCTCCCCTATCTCTATGGAAGACTGATAGTTAACTTAGTCTGGCATCCTGCCCTAAGCAAGTCTCTGTAATGAAGTAGAGGTCCTAGAGGATGACAGAATACATTTGCCACCTGAAGGTTCTGCCCTGTCCTCTCATAATGATCTGCCCAAAGAGTGCCCTGTCCCTTCAGAATGATTGTTCTCCCATTGTCATTTAGTTTCTTAATGTTCCACATATTGAAGGAGTTTTCACCTTGTTAGTATTCATGATATCATGGAAATTCTTCATTGGTGGGTTGCACTGAAGTCAACATTACTTTAGCTTGGCATGGCTGCTTGCTTCTCAGGTTGCAGCTGTGGCCCAGAATGGCTTTTATGAGCTTCAGTTGATAAGCTGGAAAATGGAGATCTTGCTACTGTCATTCATGGTTTGGTTCAATTACTGAAATACACTCAATGTAGGGCTGTGAGATGGTTCTGAAACTTCAGCTGCTGCAAAATGCTGCTTGTGTATTGATGGGCTCAAATAGGGATTATACTGTGTCATCTGTTTTAAAGCACTGGCTGCCAGGTCCAATTTATAGTGCTGTTTTTGACCTTCTAATCCCTAAATGGTTTGGACCCTAATGATCTCATTATGGCTCCTCACATAGGAACAGTGGAGGCTGGCCCATTAGGGCAAATGGGGCAGTGCTTGACCAGCTTCAGTCTGGCTTTAGCCACCCCCCACCAGCCTGCCTTCTTACTTACATCCAGTCCAGAGGGTGGCTCTGGTGGTCACCTTTTTCCTTAGTCTCGGTGTTACTCTTATAGAACTCAGTAGAGAGGAGTGTGTGTGTGTGTGTGTGTGTGTGTGTGTGTGTGTGCGTGTGTGCGCGCGCGCGAAGAGAATTATTTGACTCTGCCTGTCATTGGCTCTGGTTCCACCGGCTGTTAGTGTCTCTACCTTCTGCCCATCAGTCCCAACGGGCACAAGGCACCACTGCATATGAACCTTCCTAGCATGTAAGATCCACCCACTGTTGTGGAGGCTAAGGGCTGATCCAGAGTAGATTTATTAAAAAACAGTTTTACTGCGTCTTGCCTCGTTGTGATACACATGGCACTCACCCTCACTTGTGTTGATACCACTACTTCTGACCCTTTATTCCAGGATTTCTCAGATTAGTTTTGTGCTGATTTTTAGTATTGCTCTCCATGTGAACCAGCAGTGCAGCCCTGTTGCAATTTTGATAGAAGAGGGTTTGATCCTGTAGAACTGATTTAGCACCCTTTGCCCAACCTTCCTCTCCTGCCCCAAGAACTTACAGCGGATCTGTGGGAAGGAAGTTTTATCTCTGTTTTATTCCCATTGACCAAATATTCATATTAATAATGGGCATATTATTATTTTTTGGGGGGGAGGAGACAACTCAGTGCACACCTGCACAGCTCCAAATATAGGATAGCAGGAGATATGTGGCACAGTGCTGCTGAAGGAGATGCCAATGCTTCTGATCACTGGCTGCTTTTACCTTTGATACATAGACACAGACACACATGCACCATCCCCCAACTCTCTCATGACCATTGGAGTTCCATTATGGAAACTGCATTCTGTGAGAAGTTCACATTGTGCCCTTTGTCTGGGATTGCAAGTCTTCCTTAGGGACCATTGGGGCTGGAACCAGATGCACGCTGGGTGCTTCTCACTGACTAAGAATGAATGGGGATGTTATACATACTGTAAAGTAAAGGCAGCCTAGCTGGCCATTATTATAGAGCTAGCACACAAGCATGGATTCAGCAAAGGGAACAAGTAATATATATTTTTCAGCAGGTGAAATAAAATGATGTAGGGAAGACACCCACTGTCTGTGCATAGCTGCTTGTGCAAGTACGCATATGCATATGCATAGACATGGGTTTTAAAAAAACCTTTCAAATGTCACATAGATAATCCTATTTGGTTGGTATAACCATTCTTTATGTATTTCTCTTTGTCCTATATTCCATATATACAAAGTAAAACAGAATAAATACATCAGAAACAAAGTTTTGTAAAACATAGCTTCACTGAGAATCTGTACTACAATTTACACATCTAAACATTTCTTGTTTTTAGTTTTGCACCTCTAGGCTATACAACTGAAACTTTTTAAAATAAAGATGAAGCGTTTATGAATAAAACATTGAAACAGGTGGTGGTTGAAGTCATTTTGTTAAGCACTAGAATATGGGGGAAGTAAGATATAAAGTGTAAAACAGAATGTGCTGTCCTCTTCAAATCTGTGCCTCATGCTATTCTGACAGAGTCCAAGAAATGGGTCATATTAAAAACAAAACAAATCTGTGACAAATGGTTGCACAAAACCCAACCCACTATTTTCGTAAATTGTAGATCCGGCTCCTTCTTGGAGTTTGTTTCTAAAAGAATGTTGCAAAAGATGCAATACTCATGCTGATATCCAAGTTGTTTCAACTATCTCCTTACAACAGTTTCCCTCGTGCTTTTTATTAGGGGTATGCAGTAAGCACCAGATTCAGTTCAGATCCTGATTTGAAAAGCAGCCCAAATTGACACTGATTACTGCAGAGGTCTCCATTTTGCTTTGGGTCTGAATCAGATATTTTCTTTGGAAACACTAAAGCTCTGTTTCTCTCTCCATTTGAACGCATGGTATTCCCCTTCTGAGAAGATGTATACTTCCAAATATCAGAAGGATGGGCGGAGGAGTTTTTCTGCAAGGGCAGCCATAAAGTTTGTTTTTTTTTAAAAAAGGATTCACTTGATGCCCCTGTTGTTTTGTGTGCAATTTGTATGACCATATGTCATAACGGTGCCCCAAAGTAATAAAAACTCCAAATTTCAGAAGTAGAAGTGCAGAGGTTTTTGTGGTAGGTTCTTTTAAGGGGTTTCTTACTTGTTTGTAGTTTGGGGGGCAATTTGCATGTGAAAATAGCTTACACCATAAAGGTGCTCTGAGGGAAGCAAACTGAAGAATTTCAGAAGGATTGGTGTAGGAGCTATGAAGTTATGACAATAAAATATAATTGAGGTGGTAGTTTCCTGCTCAGTTGACAGGTTCTGCATTCCTCCCAAAAGCACTGTGATTCGAAGTAAAAAGGAGAAGCCTTGTAAAAATATTCCTTGGGTGGAAACTAGAATTGTCAGTCACAAAACCACACACCTCCTCTCTCCCTAACTCCTCATCTTTATAAGTAGAGCTTAGGGAAATGTCACAATTTTAAAGAAACAGACAATCTGAGTCTGTCTGAGTTCTGTGGAACCTCCAAATTCTAAGACCTCATTTGGTTTGGGATGTGTTGAAGGACATCCACTTTGCCTTGCAAGGACCCAAAGATATTCCAAAGCAGCTTGGTTTGGCTTGGGATACTCGATCTGTCCAAATTGAACACATACCCCCTTCTTTCTATAACTGAACCTTTCCTCATTAATCCTACCTCTTTTGCTCAACATCTCATTTTCCTATTTTCAGTTTTTCTTCTCCCTCACCTATTTTATCTCTATATTTAGAGCATGTCTATAACATTATCAAAATTAAATATGGTTATTTTTTACAGTATTGCTTGTCGGAAGTACCTGTTAGAGCCCTTTAATCTAAAACACATTAATTGAAAAAGCGCCTTTGGATCTTTACCTTCAAATATGTATTTAAGTAGTGTTCCTGCTGGACTTAGTGGTCAGATTGTAACAAACGCCCACAATATTTGTTTTATTGTTAGGCGAGGATCCGCTCCCAAGTACAAGGTTTCAATATTACTCAAGGAACGACGAAACGGTCTTAAAAGTAAAGCCAGAGTTTTATCGAAGCACTTGCAAGTGGAGAAACGAACAAAGCCGAGTCTGCCCCTACCTGGACGCAGCCAGGTTTTTATACTCTTGGCCCCATATACATCATGCATACATTAACCGTTGGCTCCGCCTACTTCCTTATTCCCAATCTTTTCCATATAAGGCCTTTTTGGCCCTTCGCCACATTCCTGAGACAGGCGTTGTTCCTTCACTCAGCGTCATTGGAAGCACTTGCAAAACCGGTTTTGCAGGCCAAGGTAGTTTACACAAACAAAGAGATAGCCAGGCCAGCTTACATAAACAGTAACGTACGTGCCTATGGAATGTCCACTAAATCACCAGCATTGTTCTTATTGCCTGCGGCCAAGCGAGTTATTTTACAAAAGCCAAATAAGCATTATTTTCTACAAGATGAGCTCAACTCAGCTAGTCTTGTTCCTCACCCATTAATCAGTTGATCCAATCAAGTCCCATGCAGAGCATGCCAAATTCTGGCCTGTGCATCAGCCTTCATTGGATCCTTCAATCCTGGCTCAATTTGATCAGCAGCAACCCAGTGGAATAAGGAGTAAAGCATGGCCAATGGAAGAACCACAAACTACAAGTTGTAAGTGAAATAAATACACTGCTTATTGATATACAAAGCTTGGAAATGGCCTACTTTTGCTTTGTTGCATATCTACCCGTAAAATTGTTGATGCCCACCTCACTAGGTAAGGCAGTTCCTGAACTAAAGAGATGCACTTGCAAAAGGTGCCTCAGAGCAGTTTACAAGAAACCCCTAAAGTAAAGCTGGGCCAAAATACCCCCCTCCCATTTCACAAAAATATCTTCCCTGTGCACAAACAGGCACTGGTTTCTGTGGTCTTGGGGGGAGGGGAGGAGATTTCTCTGAATTTTTGGGGAATGGATTGCCTCTTATCTCACTTGGTCTTGTCAGGAAGCGTGGCTGCTGGGAAGCTCTGGAGAGAAACTCACACTGCTTTCCACTGGCCACATTCTTGGAAGGCCTTGGGAGTGATACAGTATGATATGAATGTGGTATTGTTTCCAAGTCATTCCAAGAAGCTTGTGGAAATAACTTTAGACCACTATGACTGGTGTATGGCAGTCAAAACAAAACCAAACCCTACAAGTTAAAATAACAAAAAAAGGTGGAAAACCCTTACGTACCTTGTAAGGTTAAGTAAGGTAAGCAGCAAACTGAAAACACCTGAAAACGTTGTAGATTCCCCCCCCTCTCCTACCACCCCAAGCTTTTGGGAGAGGTTTGTTTCACTTCCAATGAATCGTCAAAAAAGAAACATTTATCTACCCTAAAGGTCCACATCACCTGCTTATCCTTGGGTCTGCACAGCTCAGCTTGGCTGAACGAACACAATATGTAAGGAACATTCTTCTGGCAATGTCTTGGGTCAGCCCCAAGAAGGGTATGGATACTCGGTTTCCACTGATGGAGTTTAGTGGAGTTCTTTGGGGGGGAGAGTTTTCCTCACAATATGTAAGCAAACCTGAATGGATCTTCAAGGCCAGTCTTCCCCAATATGGCACCCTCCAGATGTTATTGGTCAGTGATAATGGAAGCTGTAGTCCAAAACATCTGGAGGGCATTAGGTTGTGGAAGCCAGTTGTAGGCTATTGTTCTTCTATAAGTGGGTTGCAGCATGATGTCATGTAGGTCATACACAACTGGCACTACACCATTAAATAAATATTTAGAGAGAGGTGGGAAGATTGTGACAGGGGAGAAGCTAATAGGGCTATGCATAGGGCTATCTGTGCCATGATCCAATCCAGAAGGGGAGCATCAGGCTGACCTGCCCTGACTTGACCCAGGGACCACCCATCTCGGCTTGGAGCCACTTTCAAATAAGTTTGGTGGGTGGGGTTCATGTTTAATTAGGGTAAAACATTTTTAATGAAACATATGGAGGGGAGGGGGCAGAAAAGCAGGCATTGCATCGCCTTTTCCCCTTCCCAGCTGGTAGAGGGGTCAATTTATCCTGCATGATGATGTTTTGCAAAGGACTTTCCTACAGGACAGCCCCTTGCAAACCAGCCCTCCTCAGGCTTGCTCACTCAGCTCATGAGCGGAGAGAGCAATCCTGCACAATGCTATTTTACAAAACAGCTCACGTACCCCCAGAGGATTGCTGCCTCTGCTCATCAGGCGGAAGGAGAGCTGTAGCTGCCCTGCCCCTCACAGGCCCAGTTCGCTCTGGGTCATTGAATCCGACCCACAGTGATCCATAGTTGTCAGAACCCAACTCGGTCGAGGCCCAGAGATGTCCAAATGGTTCTGATTTGGCTCGGCATTTGGGCCTTGGCCAAATCTGGCTGACAGCCCTAAAAGCAGAGCATGCGAAGGTACATGCTTACACTATAAATGTTTCTATACTAGCCTAAATGTCATGTCCCCTAATACTGGAAACGTAGTTTAGTGAAGATCTTTAACATTTCCCTCCCCTCCCCACAAAAAATCCAATTGGGAAATCCAATTCCCAATCTGGAAAGAATTACTTTTAAAGCATTATCTCTACAGTGTAGAGTGGGACAGTGAAAGAGAGAAAAACCAAGAAGGGGAGAAAGAGAACTACAAGGAGGGATATTTTAATGTTAAGAAATTAAAAACTTGTCGGTTGTGATTCAAGGGGGTTCTGGCAGTGAAAAACTTGAAGGCTACTGTTCTAGGCAATGTAGGCTTTACGCTCATATCATAATCCTCTTTAAGACCCATTTAAGCCTCACATTTGAAAATTCCCCAAGTATTGGTCTTACACTCTGTCTCCCACAAGCAGCCTCTAATATGTACGCTGGAATACTAATTGCTTTCCCTTGTGAATCAGCAGCATTCACTTGGTCTTTCACTGTAATAGCAGCATCTGCTGATTGTTCCTTCTAAGAACCCCACCCACTGGTAGACAGTACTTTTACTGTTACAGATATCTTTAATGAATAAATTCACAGTGGGGGATGATGTCCGAGTCATTACAGGCCGAGGCATTCCCACTAAGCCACTATGCCTCTTGTGTCTGGCAACTTTTACTGTCCAAGCGAAACACAGCCCAACAGCTGCATAATATGCCCCTGGCATGTACCACCGTACAGGGCTAATGGCCTCATTTGGCTTGGTGAGCCACAAGTTGTGTAGGCCTGACCTAAACCCTCAAAACAACGTGTTTTGTCTTCCTGCAGTGCAAATACAACATCAGTAGTTTTCAGGTTCAGCTTTAAAGATAATTCACTGCTGTGAGTTTGTCCTGTTGCTCTGCAAATATTACAGACTTCAAAAGTTAAAAGGAAAAGAAATGAACTTAATAGAAGCAGACAGTGACTTTGGTTACTGTGTATATTTGCATCTTCCCCTAGTTTCATTTTTGCTGAGGAAAAACTTGCTGAAGGCGGCTACCTTTGTTCAAAAGCCAACTGAGACAGAGCCGGCATCCAGTAATTACAGCCAGTCAGTTTTCCAGGCGATTTCTCCTTCCCTAGCTCTGTCGTCGCGCATCCCCATTTTTAACATTGTTCATTATATTCAGCCTGCTGTTGTCACGGCAGAGCTTTAAAAAAGTATTCAGTGGGCTATCGTGCTGCGGGACATGGATAATGAAATACTTAGACGTGACTTGTGTTCTAATTGGTTCACCTTACTTTCATTTGGCTTGAACTGCAGAAGATTTCACAAAAGCAACAGTGATAGGCATTTTGTGTGTTTTTAATTAGTCTTATATGATATTACCCGCTGCTTTTAAGGTATGTTTTTACCTAGGATATATATATATATTGGAGTAAGAACAATAAATGCTTCCTAAAACCCTCTGCAAAACTATCTTGGTGTAATCAATGGACAGCATTAAGACTGTTGAATTTGAAAAGTGATCCCTTCCATTTTATGGCTCTGTGTGTATTTGTACTCACACACAAACATGCACACTGACCTTCAGGCAAAAATCCATCACTTTTTAGAGAAGATAATTTTCATGGAAACTCTCCCAGATTGCACTATAATAATTAAACCTGTTCAGCTTCATGTACCACAAATTGGGCTCTAAAGAGATGAAAGAGAAATGGGTAGGATGATGAACCTGGAACAAGATTCACAAACACTGCAGACTGAATATTATTTTGAAAATAACACAATGCTACAGATGCCTCTTTGAGGCAAGAAAAAGGTTTCATGAACAGTGTTGCGGGTATTTTGATTATAGCTTTCTTTTATTCTTATAGCTGCTAAAAGCCAATAAAGCTTTCTTAGCAGCTCATCATTTAGTTCTACCTAAGCACATGTACAAAGTGATTTGCTTGATGTGGAATGAATAGTGCAAAAGAAGAGTGAGTTAGAAAGCGATTCACTCTTTTGTGAAAAGCTGGTAAAGACACAAATTTCAAAACTTACACTGGAAACACCTCATTCTTATATTCAGGCTAAGGGAACATATGACTATTAATTCTAAAGAGAGACAGATGTGTATCAAATCTATTATTATTATTATTATTATTAAATTTATAACTAGCAGTCTATAATATGGAGAGGAGTGAAATCTGTGCCTTATTTCTATAGATATTTCTGCCTTTCTGCCACAATGGTATTGCATGTTCAGGACACTTATTTGCAAAACTGGCAATGTAGTTTTCATTGTAAGATCCAAATCATTGTGGCATTTGTGTGGCATTATCCATATTAACCTTAACTCTGCTTCATGCTCCCCACTCAGACACCTTTCTCTCTAAATGGTGTAGCGCAAATTCAAATGCACAATTAGTGTAATTGTTTATCTTGCACAAATAACTGTTCTCCACACCCAGCTTAACAGGATTGCTGTCTTTTAAAGCCAGCAAATTACAGTACAGCCATTCTGTGCACAGTGTTGCTCCTGCTGATGGAAATAAACAGGCTCTTGAATCTCACTTATCCTTTCTGTTGTTGTTATGTGCCTTCAAGTCGATTTCAACTTATGGCTAACCTATGAATCAGCAACCTCCAATAGCATCTGTTATAAACTACCCTGTTCAGATCTTGTAAGTTCAGATCTGTGACTTCCTTTATGGGATCAATCCATCTCTTGTTTGGCCTTCCTCTTTTTCTACTCCCTTCTGTTTTTCCCAACATTATTGTCTTTTCTAGTGAATCATGTCTTCTCATGATGTGTCCAAAGTATGATAACCTCAGTTTCATCATTTTAGCTTCTAGTGACAGTTCTGGTTTAATTTGTTCTAACACCCAATTATTTGTCTTTTTCACAGTCCATGGTATCCGCAAAGCTCTCCTCCAATACCACATTTCAAATGAGCTGATTTTTCTCTTATACACTTTTTTCACTGTCCAACTTTCACATCCATACATAGAGATCGGAGATACCATGGTCTGAATGATCCTGAATTTAGTGTTCAGTGATACATCTTTGCATTCGAGGACCTTTTCTAGTTCTCTCATAGCTGCCACCCCCCCCCCGTTCTAGCCTTCTTCTGATTTCTTGACTATTGTCTCCATTTTCGTTAATGACTGTGCCAAGGTATTGAGAATCCCTGACAAGTTCAATGTCCTCATTGTCAACTTTAAAGTTACATAAATCTTCTGTTGTCATTACTTTAGTCTAGGTTTTTAAAAAACAACTTGCCCAACAGTAACTGATTCAAAGCAAGTTCTATGCTACACCAAACATTACTTCCTGCACTTAACTTTGATTACATTATTTAACGTGAATCTGGTGAACCTGTTGCCCTGTTAGGGTGATTAGTTGCCAAATATTTTACAGCTGAAATTATTGATGAGCTTTTTAACGGTTCATTAAGTGGCAGCTAAAATCAGTCATATGTTGTGTTTACTGCTATGGTGGTGCGGGCAGTAATTAGACCAGAAGATTTTAATCTGGTGATTGTAGTGAAATGACTCATAGCCTGTCCCTGTAAGACCTGATTTGCTGGTCACCCGAGTGGACATACTTCATTCTGGGTATGGATTTCTGCAAGGAAAGGCTAATTATCCAGGGAGATGCCACTCATCACACAGACACAGATGGACACACGCAATCAGTCGTGTATGATCTGACAGAAGTTTATATACAAGTGAATATGGGCCTAACCAAGTTTCTAACATTTCTAACTCCATTTGGCAAGAGGGAAGCAGTTATTTATTCCAGGCTGAGCAGAGTTAAAACAAGCTTTTTATGTTGGTGGTTTTTCTCTACCCTTCCAATGCATCTATTTAACTCTCTCTTGTCTTATTTATTTATAAATATATTTGTACACCACTATTTCATTTAAACGAAACATCAAAGTTGTTTACAACAAATTTAAAAAACCATACAGTAAAAACCATTAAATATACAGTAAAAACGAAGGCCTTCCCATCCTGCTTTCTCCTGTTCCCTCTCTAAATTGGATGTCTTGAGTCTTGCGTTGACAGATACCCATGTGTCCTGGCTCCCTCACCTGGATGCTTTTTGTTTTTCTTTACTGAACTGCTTCTAGAAAGATCAAGCAACATCTGACACAGATTTGCATGTAGGATTTCCACCATTTTTCCTTGCTGGTGTCGCTGAGCTTGGAAAAGTTACTTTTTTGAACTACAGCTCCCATCAGCCCCAGCCAGCACCATGCTGGCTGGGGCTGATGGGAGTTGTAGTTCAAAAAAGTAACTTTTCCAAGCTCTAGCGACTGGCAAATTCCACAGGAGAGACGCTAGTCCCACTATGGAGATGAAGCATTGGACGAAGGTTCAGCTGCTGAATGTTTTCCTGTTACGCAGCTGTTAAAAAAGCTTAAAAGCATTGCCACCAAGAAAACAGTGGCAATCATATTCATATCCGGATCACTCCTGCCATCTGCTTGTGGCATATGAGTGGATGATGGGATTTGTGGGATCTAGATTAATATTTTCAGAATCACTGTCTGCTTTACCTCATCATGTGATAATTCTGCTTGTAATTACTTACATTGCAGTGAGAGATTTTAAAAGGTATTATTTAGGGTAGGTTTGTTTTTTTTAATCCTATGGCTCCTGTTGCCTTTAATGGGAATGCTTGAGGAATTTGATTTTTGTGAATGAACTGACCTGATCCGCAGCTCCTGGGCTAATGTGAAGATTGAAACATAGCTTTTTTAGAGCCAGCTCAAATGCCACCAAATTGTGAGCAAGCTTTCAAATTTTCCAGAACTCTTCTTCAGGCTGTTGAGCAAAACAAGAACAAGGGGAGGAGGAAATGACAAGGCTGGGCATGATGGAAAAGCTTCAAGATCTGCAGATTGTGACAATCTTAAAATGGAGTTCAGGAGGTGTTATACAAATGTAAAGCCAGCAGTAAAGCCAGACTGGTTTCCAGCTGAAGGTTCACGCACAGGCCCCTTGCAAGGCAGAGAACAGAAGTAAAGAGTAATGTGGTAGTTATATTAGTGAAGATGGAGATTAATATTAAGTGGTATGTTCAGTAAATGATGAATAGAAGCCAAATTGGGTCATATTACCTATTGGGATGTCCCCTTAAAAGTTTAATAATTACTGATAGAAGGTCTCATGCCTTACAAGGGATCAGTGTCTTCAGCGTAGGTCTCAAGGCACATCTGTGTAGGTAGCTGAAATTTATCAGTTTGAACAGGAAAAGAAATGGGGTATGTCCATTGCTGTTTCTTTGTCCCAGTTGCCCTTGGCACAACCTGAAATCTGTTTTACACTCAGCAGAGGTTAATGCAATTAAGGTTACAGTTCTAACCCGACTTACTGGGCAATAAGCCCTATTAAATTTAATAGGACTTTTGAGTAGTAGGTATAGGGGAGAAATTCAATTCAGTTTACATGTGAAGGTGAACTTAACGAATTTGTACTTTTCAAAACAATACACAAACTGAAACATAGCAATCCTTCAAAATTCACACTTCACTGAATTTTGCAATGCTGTTTTCCTGCCAAGTAATGTAAACAAAAATGCATATACTAGGGTAAAGTGTGCTTATAAATTAGTGAAAATAACATACAAAAATGCAAAATTAATTTGCAGAAATGTGTATAGTAGGAAAGATTTGCCCAAAAATGCTGGTGTATTGGGGGGGGGGATCACAAACTGATGTGGATATGTGGAGAATTGAAATTAAGATGGAAAAATGAGAGCCTGAGAGAAACTGAAATGGAAATACTTGTCTCTCCCTACTGAGCAGACATGGTTAGGATTGTGCTCTAAGTCAGCACAATTTCTCCTACACTGTTATAAAATACTGGCTTTGGAACTTTTACATCAAGTTTGCTTACCATGCAAAAAGCTTATTCACCTCTTTCTGACATTTTATTTGGTCTTGATAACTATGACTTTTGGATTTATTTTTCTCTAATGGACCTATAGTTTTTGTGCACTTTATATTTTATCATTGAACAATGCATCATTTGAGTCACAACAGAATGTGTGAACAATGGAAGGTGATAAGAAAAGAATTGTGGTAGAATTGATAAGAAAGCCTCCTTGCATGACATTTATTGTCTGTCTTACACATGCAATGGCAGCCCATTGAGTGGTGAACATACATATATGAATTTATTCTGGCAAAGAATCTACCAAACATTATGATTGCTTCTGGGCAAAGGGTATATTGAATAACTGTCCTGATTTGTTTTCACAAAATTTGTATAGATGTTACACAATGTCATTGTCAAGTGGTTGTAAATTTGTTATCCTGCACATTCCACTGTCGTTTTCCATTATTTTTCTTACGCAAAATGTTTTTGGGGATGGGGAGGGGGAAGCAGGTTTGTGGTGCAAGAGCGCTATTTACCCATTACTGTATATTGTAATGTACCCACTTTCTTTGTAGTGGATTATAAAGGTGCACTCTTACTGTGCAAAGGGCATATACTGGCCTTTACCCAAATGTGTGAGAGATCTGTGCAAAAGTGCAGCAGTCTGGAAGCAACGTATATTGTCATAAAGCTGTAAATATAAAGGGGACATCAAAAAGGCCATTTAGATCAAGTCTATGTTGTCAGGACAAGATTAAGCCCCAAGGCTGCAATCTTATGGGCAGTTTCCTGGAACAAAGTCCCACTAAACTATGTAGACCTTACTTCAGAGTAGACATGCATGTTGACTGAGACCACCTGGCACTGCAATATTTTAGAGCAGTTTTGAATGCTGGGACCATTCCATGATCTGCTGGTAATGGAAGATGAGCGGTAGCTGAGGGTCACTCCCACTTGATCTGGCTCACCCTTTGTGGGCCACTTTTGACAGGAGGCTGGCCCTGCCCACCTATCAATCACTTGGCATCTTATGATATCAGGTGTCAAACTTCAAAGAAAGAACTTAAGCCGATTCTGCAAAGGAAGATACCTTGCGGCTGTGGCTTGACTCCCAAGATCCTTGATGAAGGCTGGGCTTGTATTTGGTGCCACATTTAAAATGCCAAATGCAAGCTGTGCTTGCAGAAGAACAATTGGGAGTACACTTTAAGGCTCCTTTGCATCTGCAGCTTTACCTACCCCATACCTGCAGGTGGGCATGGCTTGGCCTTGTGGACTAATCTGGGACCCCTGAGGGTCTAATTTGGCCTGCAATTCACAGGTTCTCCATGCTGCTCCTAGTGACTACTCCTGTGCCCCAAGAAGGAACTTTGCAGAAGAAAGAAGGAGCTGTCCATGTCCTGTTCTTTGGGTCATTGCCTAGTGTGCTAATCAAGAAGCTGTGATTGGCTGCGGCTACTTATGCAGAATCTGGAGAATCTGTGTGAAATGGCCCTTAGCTAACTGCCTTATAAGGAAGTTGTGAAGGTGGACTTGGCAAGAGCCATAAAGCACATTGTATGTTATCTACATGATAAATAAAAGAAGGGAACTGTAGGATGAGTGCCATATTTAAAAGGATCTACTCAGATGCCAGTTTTGTAGCAAGACTGAATATGTGAAGGGCTGGTGGTAAGACTTGGGGGAGAGTTAATAACAGCAGCTGGGAACACCCTGGGTACATATGTTCCAGAGTCATTAAAGAAATTATTGAAATCAGAAAGTAAAGTCATTTTGGTTCAATAGTTAATTTATGAATAGCCATAAAATAAAGTAATGGCATTTTAAGAGCAAATACATTATGTATTTTTAAACAGTTAATTTAAAAATAGTTCAATAGTATTTATATGATTAATCATTTTAGACTTAAATCTAATTTCTATTTGTTTTTCATTTTTATAAATGTCACAGCATAATGTATTATGAACAATGCAGGAAATGGCAGGACATACGCATAGTCTTGTAATGATTTCCTTGGTCATTTATAATTTACAAATGCTGTCACAAAGTCTCCCTGATTTTGTTAGACATACATGAATTAATGGCCCAAAGTGGGGAATGATGACTTAAGGCTAGGCAAATATTTTCCATGGAAATAGCAACATTGCCTTTGTCTTGGGAAAAGCGGAAGTTAATATGCTCTATCATTCTTCCATCATTTCAATATAGGCTAGAAATACTGATGATCCTTCCTATTGACACTAAAATGTTGATAGGGATTATTGTATTTTGAAGTTCTTTATTATAGAAGCCATGGAAAATAGGCCTAATTTTATTTGTTTTGTTTTCTGACTCTATCTTATCTTTATATATGTAAAGCTAGCCTGTCTGTTCTAAGCTTTGCTGGGTCTGGCAAATAATGCTTAAAATTGGAGTATATTAGCCAGGGTGCAGGTGTAACATTGCAAGCTCTTTTATATTTTCTGGTGTAGCAGATCTGTTTGGCCTGTGGGACAGTCATGTTAGTGTATATGTTTCCTATTAGGATGGATGTGTTGTGAGCATGCGCCCTATCAAAATGCAGAAAGCTTTATATATGAAGATGGTCATTCAACATTAATGATTGAAATGGAACTACAGATCTTGTGACTCTTCAAGAATCAGCAGCAACTTCATCTAATCAGAGGCCTGAGTAGAAGAAAGGGAAGCCGTTCCAAACTCTTGATCCTTTGCAAGTTACTCAACTGCATCACAGGCCTGAAACAATCAGCAGATTCCTAGACTCTGTGAGAGAGGAGACACCATACATCCCAAACCTATCAGATCCCTCCATCTGACCCTCCCATCTCTCGACAATCCAAGTACAAGCATCATTTTGGGGGGCCTAGTGTCTTGAGCTCTGTGGAGAGCTCATGGCAGAGTGGAACAGAGGAGGAGGAAGACTAGGATCCAGGGGAGGGGCCCAGCAACCTGCAATGGGGAGGAAGTAGAACTGAGGAAGATTTCAGCAGCTTACCCAGTGACAACCCTGGCCCCGAGACCCAGGCTGTAGTAGGCGGGACTGGGTCTGAGGTAGACCATCCCATCATCCTGACTTTAGACTCTACCACACTCCCAGCGCTGCAGGAGTCGGAGATGCTGGTAGAAGTGGAGCCTGCGGAAGAACTGGGAGATGTCTCCACCCTTGTTGCCAAGGAAGCATCACCATCTGCACAGGCATGAAGAGACTGAGCCCACTCTTCAGCCGATCCATAGGGCTGCCTCTTTGCTAGCCCAGTCCTGATCCGGGAAACAGTTCCCACGCAAGGAATGTGCTTCTCCCAAGATTACTTAAGGGACTCAGGGGGTATGTCAAATTGTTGCAGCAGCATCTTCGCTTCAGTAGCCATACCTAGCCATACAATGTAATCTGTAACCTGATCTATGTAGTGCTCTAGAGCTAAGTTTTGCATTAAAAATAACAATGAAAAGGATATCAGTGATCCCAAAACTCATTCTAAGGGGTTGTCACAGGAAACCTAGTACAAACATAGGTACATATACAAGGCCAGTCCTGCTGTTAAGCAGACTGAGGCAATCACCTCAGATGATGGATCCTGGGGAATGGAGAGAATCAGCAACATGTTGGGGACAGAAGCCTGTGTGCCTCAGGTCTTGCCCTGCACTGGCTAAGCTAGTGTGCTGCCTTAAGCTGCCTTTGAGGTCCTTGGGATGGGTAAATCGTCATGAGTCTGTCATCTATCGTATGTTGTTAATATTTTTATTTATTTATTTATTTATTTTATTTAATTACATTTCTAGACCACCCTATAGCAGAAAGCTCTCAGGGCGGTGTACAACAAATAAAATCACAATTAAAATATGAGCAAGTGTGAAAAATATAGTACAATTATAAAAACATTGAACATGATAAAAATCTGAAATAGAATTGCCATTGAGTTTATAAATTAAGATCCATATTAGGTTTAAAATATTAAATTTAAAATGTTTAAAATGCCTGGGCGAAAAGGTAGGTTTTTACCTGGTGCCGAAAAGATAACAGAGAAGGCGCCAGGCGTATCTCGTCTGGGAGGGCATTCCATAGTTCGGGGGCCACCACCGAGAAGGCCCTAGATCTAGTTGTTGATCTCCGGGCCTCTTTATGAGTTGGGACCCGGAGAAGGGCCTTCGACGTCGAGCGTAGTGAACGGGTAGGTACATAGCGAGAGAGGTGTTCCACCAGGTATTGCGGTCCGATGCCGTTTAGGGCTTTATAGGTAAGAACCAACATAAAACCAATATAATTGCTTTTATATGTATTGATGACTGTCCAGTATTTCTATCTATTGTTATTAATGTGATTGCATCTGATATTATTGTATTTTATCTTTTTTAATGTACGTCGCCTAGAGTGGCTAATTGCCAGATAGGTGACAAACAAATTAAATATTATTATTATTATTATTATTATTAAGTATGGTGTAGGATGCTTTCACATTTGTTACTGTTGAAGTAAGATGAAACTGCCAGTCTGGTTGGCTTTTATGTGTAGAATGGAATGGGGCTCCATTTTATCTTTTGCCTTAGGCAGCAAAATGTATTGTGGCATCCCTATGCATAGATGCAGAGAAGTATGAACCATAATTCAGAATCCATTTTTTTCTTTGTGGCCCCCTGGATCTCTGGGCCCCACTAAAGTAGGCCCAAATCCAAGCATGGGATGTCAAAGGATTTGGCATAAAAGCCACATGCAGGAGGAATGCATAACTCCAAGCTAGTAATCTATCTCACAGTCTGGCAGCTATGGTGAACCTGGAATGGAAACCTGGAACACCTTCAGAAAACTGGTATCCAATCTTACCACTAAAAAGTGGTAGGCAGTCTATGCAAACATGAATCAGCTCTGACTTTTGTTGATGTTGGGACAAACCCATTATTTTGTCTGATTCTTTGTATTTATAAATAGTACTAGCAAAATTATGAAACAGGTGTGTGTGTTGGGAGAACCTGTTTTATGGCAGGAATTTCATAATGTATGTGCAGGGTGCCTTCATAAACAGAATATCTAGCATTCAGTATTACTCTCTATTAGAGATGTGAGAATCTGTCAGTTTTGGTTTCTCTCAGTTTCTCATTGTTCCAATATTGTTCAGTTCTCCGCAGTAGCATATGATTGTTTTTATTAAAGTCCTTGTGATTTTTAGTGTTAATTTCTCCTAATATACATATTTTTGCAAAGTAATTTCCCCTATATTTCCTACATTACATGCATTTTATATGTAATTTTCAATAATATATGTATTTTTGTGCACATGTTACCCTAATATATGTATTTTTGCACACAGCACTTGACTGGAGAACTGTGTTGCAAAATTCAGAGAAGTACACATTTTGAAGGTGGTCAATTTCAGAAACAAACACATAGGTTGGTCAGTAAGGTTAGCAAAGCAAACACACAGGCTTGTCAATTTCATGTTAGCAAAGCAAAATGACAGGCTGGACAGTTTCACATTAGCAAAGCAAAGTTTGGTGTGTTTGTTTTTTTAAAAAATCCAGTGTTGAGAAAAGCCAGGGCAACTCACAGCATTCAGGATAGCAAACCTGTGGACCATCGGGAAGTCTGGTACCATTCTCAGGTCTTATTACTAGAAGCAAGCAGGGCCAGTGGATTGCAGCTATATTTGAGCTTCTAAAAATCTCTGCCCATCTCTGTTTCAGAGATCTTTGACATCTTGGTATCTGTCACATCCTCTGTATTGCCATATTTCCACAGCCGTGGGAATTCTTTTTCTCTACTCATCTGCCTGTCCTCTGTTTGCTTTCTCTTTTAGACCTGAAAATGGTTGAGACATTTCTCTAAATGTCAACACTTATGAAAGACCACTTTAAAAATGTTTATAAATTAACATCTTCCTTGGTTGGTACTGATGAAAAGTCCCTGCTTGGTGCTGAATTTATTCACTCGGGAGGCCAATTTATTTCAGTAACTCTGCACTAACTGTTTGCATTGACATCGGGGTCTGCTCTGAGCAAGCATGACAAATTGTTTATTGAACTGTAAATGGGCATTGTCTGATTTTGAACAATAGCATTATCTAATTATGAAACTCTGAGCATCACTTTAGACTCATTTAGCTGGTTATAGAAACCCAGCTTACCAAACCTAAACATGCTTTCATTCTTTTTCTCTCCCCGTCTCAAATGTTCTATCATGCGTTGAAGAATAGCCCTTGTTATCATAGACTGTAATTCTATAGACTGGTCTGTTGCGCAGAAAAGGAACTAATATGGTACTAATCAAGACCTGTCAAATAACTCTTAGGTAGCTGAAAGGGCGGCGGGGGGAAGGATAATGCATACAGAGGAAGGCTTGGGGAAAAAAGGTGGAAAAGGGGATAATATAAAGCACATTCTATGCAAAGGTGTTATGGCATTGTTGGCAGGCATGTTCCAGTTGAAATACAAGTTGGTTTCCAAGACTGGAAGCATAAGTGAGTTGTATTTATTGTGCTTCCTGCACAATGTTTGAAAGGGGAAATAGCACATTCCTATGTGTATGTTCCTGAAGTGGAGGCAGGTCACATTTCTCTCTGTGGGAGAAATTCATTCCATCTTTGCATGCTACCTCAAAAGCACATACACTCACATGTTCTCTCTTGCTGTACCCCAGTACCATATGACGTTGCCCTTAATAGTGAATACTCTTTTTTCAAGTTTGTTTCTCTCTCCTTGTCCCCTCAGTTTAAAAAGTTTGAGTAAAATGCTGCTTTGTGTTGGATGGGGGGGGTTTGACTACAACTGATGCTTCTCTTAGAGACTGAACAACATATCTAATTTCTAAATATCTGGTCTTGCCCATGGGACATGGTGAAATTTGGGGCTCTAATTGAAGTCTGAAAGGGCATCTGACCTCAGTGAAAATGGAATAGAAATGAATGACACCAACCTTTAAATGCAATGACATGGATGCAGTGGTAGCAAAGTGCCTATTGGGGCTAGTAGGACAGAAGACAGGGAGACCAACGTTAGGTGGTAGCAGAGCCAATCCCTGTTGAGTTCTACAAGGACAAAATGGAGACCAAGGAGGAGGAAGCTGAGAGCCAGAGCCACTCCCTGGACTGGTTGTAAGTAAAAAGGCAGGTGGGGGAGGGGGGGCTGGCTGAGGGCAGTCTGAGGTTGAAGGGCACCACCCCATTCAGCCACCACTGCTTGGATGCGAAGAGAAGCAAGTTCATGGAAGGAAACTTTCACATCACTTACTTTCCCCTGCAGTTGCCTGTACCTCTTGAAAAGCTTTTTTGGATAGTTGGGGGCTCCACCTCAACAATATGGGGTGGGGTGGGGGCTGCTCAGAGTGGGGAGAATCACCCAAAATGTGGATCATTTTTCCAGTTGTAGCAACGCTCCAGAAAAGGAGGTGACTCCATAAGACACACTTCAAATTAGCAAGAACACCTTTGAGTAGCATGAATAGGAGCATGGAAAACTGAGGAACAGAATAAGAGCAGTGAAAAATAGAAAGGACCACATTACATGCAAAAGAACAACCTTGAAGTGGAGAAAGGACCACATTAGTCCCACGCAGTAATGGAGAATTAAGTTGAAACTGAGATTTTATTTTATTTTTTTTGCTTTGCAACTTAGTTTATTAGATGAGTTTTTCAGGCTGCAGTCCTCAGCTCATTTACCTGGGAGTAAGTAAGCTCAAAGAACTCAAGGAAACTTACTTCTGAGTTAACATGTATAGGATTCCACTGTAAATGTGCACACTGCAATTTATCTTCTGGACCAATAAGTTTTAGGTTTAATGTATATTGATTCTAACTCCAGTGGTTTGAATGGCAAGTAATGGAACTTGTTTTGTTATATATTTTTATTTGGAACATTATCCAATGATTTCAATAGTAGAAACTTAAGCATACACTGACATTGAAATAAATGGGGTTTAAAATGGCTTAATGTATGCTGCTGATACTAGATCTGCTCATGAGTTTGAACTTGCATCTTGCAACCATGGAAAGCACTAATTTGTGGGTATTAGAAATTTAGAGCTACTCTTGGGATCTTCACTGGAGACAGTGGCACACTGCATATGGAACTGCATTGGCAGTGATAACCAGGATTAGTCTGGGAGATTTTTGGCAATGGCTAGTGAAAACCAATATAAATCTGCTTGCTCTGGAGACATAGCAGTAACCATACGGAGGCTGTAATTGTAATATTTATTTATAAAAGAAGAAAAAAACCCAAAACAAAAAACCCCCTCTCTTCTCTAGAAAGACACAACTGTGTCTCTTTCTGCAGAGGAGTCTTGACTAAACCTAAAGAAAATGTCAGACGCATTCCAGAGACAAGGGAAACAGTTAAAAAAAGAGGCAAGAAAGAAATATAGTGAGCATGCAAGCAAGTAAGGAGCCACCTCCAGTGTCGATCTGTAGAGGTAGGGTCTCTGAAAAAGAGCAGTGTGGAGTAGCCTTCTGGTGTGGTTCCAAAGAGCTGATCAAACTGTGGGAACTTAGTGAACCTCAAGCTGAATCTGAAAAGGGCTTTTCATAAAGGTCCAGATTTGAGTGATTAGTTTTACTGGATCTACCTGAATCATATCAGTGTGTGAAGTCACAAGGACATCTTATTTTAATAGGGCAAAATCATCCCTGCTGAAGGGTGCTGAGCTTGAACCACTACAAACTGCAAACAAGATGCTTGGTTTTATCACAGTAGGATATGCAAAAGAGCACGGCAACAGGCCACCGGAGACCCATGGTGAGTTGTGGAAGGATACTTTTGTTTGCTGGACAATTAGTCGATAGTTTTTGTTTCTTGTGTTTTCAAATGGGACACTCACCTGGGGGGGAGGGAAGGATTACTTAATTTGTATCTCATTTTTTCTTGAAAATCAATAAAATATTTTTAAAACAGTAGGATTTGCTGATTGGCTTAGACAAGTGCTGACTGCTTTACCACAACCAATGCTCAGTCTTAGGGCACGTGCAGAGTTCCCAGATAAACTGAGCTACTTGGTAACACTAGATCATTTTCTTTCCTTCCTTTCTTATTCTATATCCAAGACAGTAAAGCAGGACTCTCTAGCTGTTTCCCATCTACATGTCAAATTCATTAATATTCTGACAGACTTCAAATCCAGCCATCTAAATAGTTCATATTTTGACAGATGTGAAATCCAGCCTGTGCACTGGAGCATCCAAGGACTGGATTGGGATTCTAGCAATAATCTCAACAGGCTACCAATCCTTCACCAGATGTTCACTGTATGTTCCATTGATCTCAGTATGTATGAAGCCCAAGTGGACTCACAACTGGAGTCAGTGTGTTGTTTTTTCTTTTCTTCTGAGCATTCCATAATCAACAAAAAATTAGTGAAGTTTTATGCATCTCAAAGAATTAATAAAGATCTTTCATAAGCAACTTTTTTTTCCAGACAGTGGAGGAAAGTCTGTAACTCCGTGAGAAACAGCATATGCTTGCAGGCAAAAGGTCCCAGGTTCAATCCCTGGAAATTCTGGGCAGGGCTGGGAAAGACTCATGTTTGAAACCTTGTAGAGCTGCTACCAGTCGGCATAGACAGTACTGAGCTGGATGGACCAATGATCACTGCAAGGTAGCTCCTATGTTCCTGTAAATCTTTCAAAATAGGTATGTGTGTATATATTTGGTCCCCTGAGAGACCAAACAAATGCACGCCAATCTTTTTTACTTAATAGCGAAAAGGTTTGTTTTGTCTTAACAGTGTTATACAACTTGTTCTGTGCTCTAAAACCCAATCATTCACTTTATTTTATGTTTCTTATGAAATATGAAGCCTTAAAAATTACTTCCAGTTGAACATTTATTTAATATCGTATTTGACAATATAACCATGAATATTTCATGTTTTGCAAGGATATATACAGATTTTTTCCAAAGCCATATTTAAATTATTTTTTGCTTAACGGATAAACAGTCTGGTTCACCCAGCACACTGCTTATGAAGACTTCCTTGTTAGAACAGCTAATGCCCAGGTCCATTGCTTAGAATGAATGCAAACCAAGTGTGGGATGCAAAGAAACAAGTAAAGTTTACCTAGCATCACAGAGTTTATAGCTTCTCTTGTCACTGTCGAAAAGACGCTTACAAGAGAGCCCTTTGCAATCTTACAGGTTAATCCCTTTTCACACTAGGGTTTGACTCAGATCAAACCTGGCGTGCTTAGGCACCTGAAGGCTGTCACTGAGAAGGGGTTGTAAAGAGATGGACTGCCACTGATCTGGTCTAAATGAGCCAGTTGCACAGGGCTGATAAAAGCAAAGATTTACTGGAGTAGACAGACCTGAGCGAAAACAGGCTACACTCTCTATTGAAACACTGTCTGTCACTTTAATCAGTCATCTCTGCTGTCAAGCACAGTCAGCTAAAACAATAGAACTGTGCCTGAGCTTTGCTGGGGAAAAAAACTGGGGCAGATGTCAGATAATGGATACTGATATGCTGTTCTGATCTGTGGGGCTAGACCTGCTGTAGCCCCCCCCCTTCCTCACTTTGCTTAGTTTTTGATAGGATGCCTGGTTGAGCACTAAATAAAGCCATAAAGACTTTAGGGACAAGGTAATGATAATGAATTATGGGGAGAAAAAGTGCTTTGTCCAATTCTGATTCAATCAGAGAAATGGGTGGGTAATAGCTAAAACAATATTGTTTTTTCCAGGTGGATTTTATGTCCCCATTTGTCTTTAATATTCTCTCTTCTATTATTTCTATCATGTTAGGACAGAGCTGCTTGAGAGAATCTAGTGCACAAAGCGGTGTGAACTAAACACATTTGAAGCAATTTCTCTGTCATTACAACAGAACTATCCAAAGATGTAATGAAATACCTTATTGGAAATTATATATATATATATTATATGGTTTTGAACATACATACGTTCTAAATCTTGTTTTTGTTTTCAAGGTGCATTCACTTTTCATTTCATTTTTTTCCAAAGCATAATGTTTTAAGTACTGGTGTGGGTGCAAAACCCTCTTCACCCAGGGAGGGGGGGGGAAGTTGACCTTCTTTGTTTTCTGTCGCTATTATAGAATAACCACATAAGGATAAGCAAGAAAAGACAATTGTAAAGTTCAATGCACATTAGGAGAGATAATGAAATGATGATAACGATTTGAAAGAATGTAAAGGAGTGCAGATAGTGGGCTTGACAAGGACAACATGTGTTGCACAAGCGTCCTCTCAGGCTTACTGAGGGACATTAAGGAAAATATTGTTTAATTACTAAGGTTATTAAATTCCTGCAAGAAGCTGAGTATAAAAGGAATCTTTATTGTTCTCTTAAGGTCACATGTTCCTAAGGACATAGTGGCATGCGTGACTATGCCCAGGGTTATAGCTACAGCAGGGACTAGCAAGGACTAAACTAGAAGATAAGTATAAGTCGTTGACTCTCTCTCTCTCTCTCTCTCTCTCTCTCTCTCTCTCTCTCTCTCTCACACACACACACACACACACACACACACACACACACACACACACACACACACACACACACAGAGGGAGAGAGGGAGAGAGAGATTTAAAATAACAGCAGCTAAAGGGGTGTGTAGTCAGGACCATGCTGCATTGCGAAGGGCTAATCCTTTCTGCTGAAGCCATGGCTCTGATGACAATTGCTTTCCACCCACTTGTGATTTCCCCCCATCCTGTCCATGATGGAAGCTGCCATTGGGGCAGCCAAAGGGTCAAGACCACCTTCCCCAATCTGGTGCCCTCCAGGTGTCTTGGACTAAAATTCGCATCAGCTGTGCTGACTGAAGCTAATGGTAGCTGTAATCCAAAACATCTGGCGGGCATCAGTTTGGGGAAGGCTAGTCAAGACAGATTCAGTGTTGAAAGAGTACTCACAGTGTGATCTTCAGCTGTACTGTGAGCCTGGCTTTGAAACTGAATTGTCAGATGCACGTAACAGGGTATTCCCTACCCCAGCCAGATGTCACAAGACAGAAATGGTGGGACCTCATTCTGTCTCCTGCATGCAGTTGTGTGGCACTTTGTTAAGTTTCCCTAGCTGCAGGAATAGAAAGCGGCAGTAGGAGATGAGTAAGAGAGCAGGCAAGGAAGGACAACATTAGTGGGCTTGAAAGAAGCAGTATTCTACTTGCTATCGTGCTTGTCTGTCAGTTCAGTTGTGATGGTGGGCTTGCCACTCTGAACATGCTGTGTGAGCATGTTCTTTTCACATTATGTCTGACTTCACCTAAAGATAACTATTCTAACAGTGCAGGAGCACTTAGAGTCAAAATTGATGGAACTGTGAAAGTTGCTTACAGTTCAGTTAACTATAGCATTAATTTAAGTTGATTTTCAAAAGAAAATTCATGTTTTCTCGTGGTGAGAAGCCCATCAAGGAGAAAATGATCTGTCATAGTCTTTTATGTAGAATACAGTAATTAAGGTCTGAAATGTGTCCCAATCTAAAGATGTAATGAGTTCAGACAGAGTTACCTGTTTAAATAATATCCCTTTGCCAGCCATATTTTAAAGTGACACATTGCACTAGGAACCCTTGCTTATGAAATCTGACAATTGTCAACTGGAAAACATTTGCTGCATCTTATCTCAGGATACTGTTGTTGAAACACAGGAATATACGAATCTGCCTTAGACTATTTGTCCATTTAGACTAGTATAATCTGCTGTGATGACCAGCAGCTCTCCAAGATCTCAGGTAGAGGATTACCCATCATCTGGAGATGCCAGGGACTGCACTCAAAGGCTAGGAAGCAGCATAACTGAACTGTTGTTGTGAAACTAATATTTATATATGCTGTCGTGCTCATTTATATTGTTGTAGCAAAAATGCTATAAGTTCTCCCAGGTGGAGAATAATAAAACACACGCGGGTAAAATCGAGTTCAAGGCTCCTTATTTATTTACTGCAGTAAAGGCAAACCATACACTTCACACAAGGGGTGAGGCATGAGAGAGCCCCAAGCCCCCAAAACCAGGGATTTTTATACCCTTTACAAAACAAGCTGGTTAATTTTACACCCATCGTTTATTATGCTCTGCTTAATCAATAGTATAGTTACTCTTTCCTAAGGTCAAACGGTTAATCCTTACTTTTGCAAGCATATGTTAAACAGTGGGTCACAGTCCACTGACAATGCTTATTTCAAAATGCGAGCCTTAAGCTTTTAAGCGAACAGACAGATACAAGCAGTATTTAGGCAAATAGGCAATACTGTGACCTTTAGATTTTTCAAACTTCACATATATGATTCTGAAAGTGCGCTGCATTAGGGCTCACTGGGAAAAAATGGTGCCATTGTTTCACACAACCTTTTCTCTGTGTGCCTTTGTTTTTCCCACTGTGAGTGGCCATTTTGTCTTTCCTTTCTACTGTTCAAACCTGGAGTGGATTCTACTGCCCCACTGACATGATGCCACCAGCCGCCACTGCTTTTAAGATAGCATTATTGAAAGAAGACATTGTGTGGTACAATGGTAAAATATTTAGGGTAACATCCAATGATTTTTATTTTTTGTTTTAAAATCATTAAAATCAATATAAATAAACTGCTTAATATTTTTTTTTAAATCCCTGAAGCAATTGATGGTTGCTGCTTCATATATGACAGAGGAAGGACAGAGGGAAGGACTCTCCACGGCCCAGGGGCAACGGCAGAAAATGCCCATTTTTGGGTCACTGCCCTATGATATTATGCAAAGTGTAGAATAAGTTGAATGCCAATGCCCCCACCAGTCAAGGTCCATAGTGCCAATCAATTGATTTGGGCACCTGAGGTAGAAAATGCCACAAACGCCTCTTCCTCTCCCTGGCAGAAAAAAAATACAATATTTACTGTGTGTTCATGATACTCTAAATCATGGTAGGGCTGGAACTGTGGCCCTGGGGGCATAAGATTAAGAATCTTAGAACAACCCTGCTAGATTATTCCAAAGGCCCTTCCAATTCATCATCCTGTTCTCACAATGGCCGCCAACTAGATGTCTATCTTGGAAGCTCGGAAGCAAGACATGAGTGCAATAGCACTTTCCTTACTTGTGTTCCTCAGCAACTGGTATTCAGAGGCATACTGTGCCTGATCCTGGAAGTAATATATAGCTCCATTTATAGCTTCATTCCCCAATCCCATTTTAAAGACATCCAAGTTGGTGGTTATCATTTTGTGGTAGCAAATTTCATAGAAGTGAAACTACTTTCCATGTCCTTGAACCTTCCAACCTTCCTTGTTCAGTGGATGGACCCAACTCTACTAGTATTATGAGAGAGAGAGAGAGAGAGAGAGAGAGAGAGAGAGAGAGAGTCCAGCGACGTATGGAGGGCCACAGGTTCCACAACCCTCTTTTAAAGATTTAGCACCACCATCTATAGTTCCTTTATAGTTTGCAGCTATAAAAGCCAAGATGGAAAATAATCTTGCAAAAATCTCTTGATATGACTTACTTTACAGAACAAAGACTCTCTTTCTCTCCCAAAATGTGAATGAGGTGGTGGGTTGAAGAAAATAGCACCAATTTCACTGCTTCCACTGCTCTTAAACATGAAATACCTTCACAGACCCATGAGGAAAGCCCTCAAGGTTCATAATGTCACAGCCAGTGTAATGACAAGACTCCAAGATTTGTAAGGAAGCTTCTCCATATCCCTTTGAAGTCCAGAATGGGGAGCCTTCAAAAGAGTTAGTTTAAAAAGGCTAGCGGGTCTCTTTGTGATCCATCTGTGTAGGTGTGCCAGTACCAGCTGTTGCCATCCCCAGCTTCTGCTTATCAGCAGGGTTTGTATCCTGCCTGTAGTCTTCTCTCCTCTTTCTTCCCATAACAACCTGTTTGTGAAGTGTGGCGGCTGGTAATGGGTTGTGTAAACTGCTTTCCCCTTTCATAGTTGCTTGAGAGTTCAACTTCTTCATCTGTCAGGTTTTTCTTCTCAACCAATTAATGACCAGCTTTCTGGGTCTTTCAAGCTTTGCTTCAAGTGTTCATGCTTAGAGTTTACACATCATCGTTTGAATATGGCAAAGCCAAATACATGACAATTATTGCCTACAGTGAGAAATTTTAAGCCGGGGTGGGGAACTTTTTTTTATGTCAACAACAATTTTAATTCCACAATTTATATACCACATAATTACCATTATCTCTACCATTGGCCTAAGGGCTACATTCCCTTCAGGGCAACCAGTGGTGGGTGGGCCCAGGCAGCCCTGTAGGGATGGGATGTGTTGGCCAGCGCCAGTTTGAAAACATTCTGTTAACATAACAGACTGGCATCGATTTGAATTTGTTCTTTATCTGCTAGCAGCTGCTTTTATTCATCCGTGGGATTTTTTTCGATTGGAAAAATATCAATATTGATATTTTTAAAGGAAATATTGATCTTTTGAAGGAAATATATTTAAAAATAACAATATTTTGAAGGAAATATCAATATTTTAAAGGAAATATTGATCAATTATCATTTTTGAAATAGATATTTAATAGCGTTTTTCAAAATTATCTGCAGAAATTTGCTACATTAAAATCCAATCCTCAGTTATTGAGAACAAGTGAATTAATGAAAAATTTGGTACCAAATCTGAATTGGGCAAAATTCCAGCACATTCCTACAGCCAGGGAATCAGGGTACCTTGTCAAAAGCTTTTTGAAAGTTCAAGTATGCTATGTCAACTGGGTCACCTTTGTCTATATTATTTTATAGCACTCACTATACTCACAATCACAGTGGGTATTTTTTCTTCTTTTTCTTGAGAACTTGATGGCAAAGGATGAAAATAATCCTAGAGGAATAGAAACACTGCTGGCTGGCTGACCACCTAGGCTGTGGACTCAGGCCTAATTTATGACTTTCCGAATGTGTGCAGCTCTTTTCAGAGTTTCTTGGCAGAAAAATCAACCCAGCAACCAGTAAAAAAGGATCCAGCGGCTGTTACTTGTACTTTACATTTTGCTGTCTGCTCAATTTTGCTTAGCTAAATATAAAACGCACACACTGAGGGAGCTTATAATTCTGTTGGACAAATGAAGGACAGACGGCTGAGCTTATTGAACCATACCCTTTTGTAAAAGACCTGGTTATATTTAATGATATCATTCATGCAGAATAATTACTAATATTGTAATATGGGGAAAGTCAAGAGTATAAAAGTGCTTGTTTAATGCACAAGTAGAGAATCCAAAATAGCTGCATGAATTGTGGTTTACCAATGGCCTATTGTCATAGGAAGAATTTAAAACTGCACTAGTGTGTGTGCTTCTGTGAATAAGCTTTGAGATAGCTGCTTTAACTACCTACTCAGTGGCTGCAAGGGTTCTGTGGATGTTGTTCTTTCCCAACATAACTCTTCTTTTCCCCCATTTAATTTTTCAGAAACTGGACAGAAGACGTATGAAATCTTTCTTTGATTTACTGCTGTTTAAGCAGCTATAGCTTTCTGTCATGGATGTAGAAGAAAAAGAAGATCTCCAGAGAGATGATGATCTGAACCTTGTTCTTAGTGTGAACTGTCTTCAAACTCTTAGTTAGAGTTGTGCAAGAGGGTGAAGAAAATTTTCTTTTCCTGCACCACAGGTTTTGATTAGTGGAACTGTTCTGGATGATTTACAGTGTGAATAATGTTGCCTGTTTGCATCTCCTGGCAGAGTCAAGTGTTTCTCACTGTGAAGAAATTTCAAATTACTTTTCAAATAAGATCACTCAAATCCAGGCTGACATGCTTGTCCTGGTATTAGCAAATTCATGACTTTTTATTGTTTTGTTAAAGCTTTGGCACAGTAGTGCTCATGTGATCGGGAATTCTGAAGCAATTTTAATAATAATAAAAAAAACCCAGTGCAATTTTATCTTTTAACTTATGATATAGCTTGATTAGATGCAATTGGACTTGTCTGCCGTAGAAAGAGTTTGATGCGTTGGTCCTGGAAAATGTGAAATGTAAAACATATTAAATGACAGCACATGAACCCACTGATATTCATGCTTTTTTTCACATGTGCAGGATCTATTTTTTAAAACTGCAGGATGATCTGTGAATGCAGTACATGATGTGTGTGTATGTATATAATGAGACCAAGCCATTTGTGCTGGTCTTTACATAGCATCCCCCCTCCCATGTAATGAAATCTCATGACAGCGGGAAATCCTGGGTCTCTTGAGGTTTTGGGCCCATGAGTTCTCAAGAGATTTGGCGCCCTCCAGTCATCACAAGAGCTTGGGTAGCCACACAAGGGGGGACATGGCAGGGAGGGACTCTGAGTTATCTCTTTCCAACCAGCAAGCCTCACCACGGGTGCTGGTGTAGGTCGGGATCTTTGATGGTCATTTATTTTCCTATATATGTGAGATCCCTCATCTGTAAAGCTGTGGGATGCTCTGTGAATATAGTGCATAATGTATATGTGTAATGAGAAGCATTTAGTGATATGGAAGTCACTGTGGATGTGAACTGGAGTCCCACAGCACTAGAATGATTTCCATTGCTGTGGGGGATGTGCATTTTGAAGAGAAAATTCTACAAGATCCAGGTCTGGCACCAGCACCGAACATTTTGGTGTGGTCCATGAGTTATGGCAGGACATGCCAGGGGTGACTCCTTGTCTGGCCCTCCTCTGGCCCTCTAGGGGTCTCTAGGAGCAGGTCCCCGCTTTTAGGCTTACCCACCAGCACTGCATGGGTGGGAGGCTGGTGCCCGCTCCAACCTAGCCAGCATATAGTGGTCATACCCTCTATTTGAAGGCATCCTCGGTTTGAAGGGCTGTCTGGCTGAAGTCAGATAGCAGACAGATAGCAGCACCTGGATGGCAGACTGAGCAGGCCCACAGATCACTTGAGCACAGTGTTCCCCACTATGGTGAGATGTATTATATTTTTATTGAAATTACAGTAATTAGTTATTTCTAAAATATTTATCTATGATTTAGGATACACACATTTTATGCAAATCTATTTCCTCTTCTCATTTTTGGTGATGCATAAATGGCCACCCAAACCTGGTGGCAACAACCGCCACTTGGCTCCTGTCCCATTACAGTGCGGTTGCTGCTGGGTAAGTCTGCTTGTGAATGTGGCAAGAAGGCAACAGTGCCACCACTACTGCTGGCAATGGTGACTGGGGAGGGGAACATCTGGGGCTTGGTGGGCCCATGGAGGCCTGCCTGCCCTCCCCGCCCAGCTCCAGCTCCCCAGATTTGTAGCTGGGTCTTTCATTAAACAGAGTGGAAAAGAAACTTACAAAGCAATCCTATACGTGCCTGCTCAGATGCAAGCCCTACAGAGTTCATAATGGGGCTTATTCCTTAGAAAGGCTGGCAGATGAGTCCGGCCCTCCCCTCAGGACAGCTTCACTGCGATGTGAACACTTCAGCTGCTTGTCGGTGGTGGCGGCAGCTATAGGCAAAGAGGGTGGGAGGCAATGGCGACGGGCAAGGGAGCCAGCAAGGTGGCAGAGTGAGGTGTCCTAGGCGAGCCGCAGAGGAACACAATCAGGACAGCCCTGGGTAGCTCCTCATCAACTGTCCTGCTCTGCTGTTGCTGCCCTGCCACCTCACCAACAGCCTCAGGAGTGGAAAGCAAGGTGTAGGGAAGTAGAGGGAGGGCAGGACAGTTGCTGAGGTGCTGCCACAGCCACTCCCCACTGCTCCTGTCTTGCTCACCTTGACCCACACCTTGACTCACTGCTCCTTGCAGGTCTGAAGGAGAGGAGACAAGGAAGCTTGGTGACCCGTTTGGGGGGGAGAGGAGAGGCCACGGTGGAAAAGGAGTCCAAGCGCAATAGCAGCCACACCAGCGAGTCACAAGAGCTGGGTGCAGAAGCTGGACTAGCTTGCCCTGTCGCAGCTGCTCAGCTTTGTGGAGAAAGGCAGGTGCGACTAGCATGAGAGGGAGGAAGAGATGCAGGACCCAGCAGCCCAGTTCTCTTCCCCAGCTCACAGCAAATGGCTCCAGCTTCTCTCCCCCCCATTGGAATCCTGAAAGACACCCCTTTCCTTACCCCAGGAGGGGTTGTCATGGATAGTTGTCTAGTTTTGATGTACAAAGCCCTATACAGCTTGAGACCAGGATACCTGAAAGACCGTCTTACCCCTTATATACCCAGTCAATCACTCCACTCTACAAGTGAGGGCCTCCTGCAGATACCATCTTATCAGGAGGTTTGTTCTGCACAATATAGGAAATGGACCTTTAGTGAGGCGGCACCTACCCTGTGGAATTCCCTCCCTTTGAATATTAGGCAGGTGCCATCTCTGCTATCTTTGGCGCCTTTTGAAGACTTTCCTCTTTCAACAAGCCTTTTAAGTTGAGACTTATCCCAGTCTGCGTCTGTGTTAGAATTGCTTGTTAATATATTTTTTAAAAATTGTTTCTAACCCTTTTTAAAAAGATGTTTTTAAAGCTTTTCTTAAAAAATGTTTTTAACGTTGTTTTGTTTTAATGTATTTTAAGGTCTGTTTTTATGATGTTTTAAAGTGTTTTTAGTATTTCTGTTTGCCGCCCTGGGCTCCTGCTGGGAGGAAGGGTGGGATATAAATAAATAAATAAATAAATAAATAGGAATGGTCTGTTGCAAGGTAGAGTTGAGAAAAGGAGGGAGGATGAGGGAGGGGGAAAGGGGGTGAATGCAAAAATGGGGTGTGTGTGTAAAGGGGGAATGGCGACTGGGGGGCAGAGCCCCCCTTGTGTAGTATTAAAAGTTACAGGATTTAAGCAGGAAGTTACAGGATATGCACTGATTGGAAATGAAGCAGTGTGACCACCCTAGAACATTTGCAGGCATAAACAGTATTGAAAGCAGGATTAAATGTGACCACCCCAATAACATCATGAGTAAAAGTAATCATGAATGTGTAATAAAAAGGAAGTTATGTTTTGGGGTGTGTGACCTCTCTATATCTAGTTATAGGGTGTGTATGTGATAAAAAGAATGGACTGGCTAGAGGATGATCCTTGGAAAAGGCCATAGCTCAGTCACAGAGCATATGCTTAAGCCATGCATGGAAAAGTTCCCAGCTTCAGTCGCCGGTATCTCCAGGTAGGGCTGGGAAAAGACTACAATTGCCACCCTGGGCTCCTGCTGGGAGGAAGGGCGGGATATAAACCAAATAATAAATAAATATATGAATATGCCAGTAGCTATAGGCCCCACTGACCTCAATAGGGCAATGGTCTGACTCAGCTTAAGGTAGCTTCCCATGTTCCGATTGTTCCTCATTTCTTCAGACAAGGGATATAATTAGCTATAATAAGTTGTCTGAATTTATTCAAGAACATAAATGCCCTTGAAATTGAAGCTAATTGGGTTCTGGTAGGTCTGGTCAGAACAAGGGTTTGAGGGCCTTCAGTGTGCTCATTTAACACACTGAGTTCCCAGCATAGCCCAGCATCTGTACATAGCATCGCATGGATTCCTCTGGGATTTCCTTTTTTGTCTTTCATATCAGCACCATTAGTATAAATGTTGCATTTACCTCACTGCAAGGGATGGCACACATCCAAACTACGGTCCCATGCATTTACATAAACAATGCCAGTGAAACAAAAGCCATGGGGGTTTGTTTTGGTTGGTGTTCATCATTTTTTGTTAGTTCTAAAAGCATCTAATATGTACTAGGTGCTATGTACAAAAAAACAGAATATGCAAGTCTTTGCCCTAGGCTTTCAATCTAAAAAACCAGGACATAAAAGGGGAGGGGAATTGGAGGGAAAAAGTGAAACTTTGCAAAAATTTGGAGAGAATGAAAGAAATAAAAATGTTTTAAAAATGCTATAATTAACTCAGGAATAAGAAGAAAGAGAAGCCATAGAGTCAATTGAGGAGGAACTGCAACACAGAAAAAATAAATATGGCTTTAAACAGGCGTGATGTTTCTCTGTGGGCATGAGGCCTATCTGAGGTTGTGAAAAAAAGATGATACTGGAAGGAATGGAGAAGAAATTTGGATTTTCATTCTGTACTTAAAGGCAGATCAACCAAATCCACACTTTTCAAACAATACATGAACCAAAATCCAGCCATATATGCACTTCTCTGAATTTTGCCCTGAGGCTGAGAGTGGCCTGCTTCTTGGACTGGGTGTGTGTATCTCCACAACCCAATGCTGGCATGGATTGCGGAGTGGGAGCCATCTTTAAGGCAACACCCCCACACCACTGGCACAGACTGGGTGCACCACTTCCCGTGTTGCACTGCTGCCACTGCTAGGAGATAATTAGTGCTCGCACAGCTCTGGATTCAACCTTTTGGAGGAAGGAGCAGGATATCAATTTAATAAATAAAACGTGGGAGATTTGTGTGCATGGCCCAAGTCTTTGAGACACTGTGGGTCAAAATAGATGTGACATTAATTGTGTGAATGTAATTAATGTGCACATTTTTTCTTATGTAAATAGCAGCCACAGGGAAACCTGAGGAGCCTCAGGACCATTGGAGTTGGGTATTTTTTTAAAAGAAGAATCTATAAACTACTGAATCAAAGGATCTCTAAGCAGTATACACAAAACAATTATCAGCAATTTTTAAAAGCACATATGTCTAGCTTGTAAACTTGTTAGGCTTGCTGAAGCAAAAAAGTTTTTAGCAGGCATCTGAAATAGCACAAAAAGCGTGGGAGGAATAAGTGCAGCATCTGATGGCGATGGTGAACTAAATAAAAAAAAATAAACAGGAGCAGTTTGCCAGTTCATCCTCACTCTTTCCCTTGCCTACCTTTTAAGGATAGCAGCAGCCCAGGTTGCTGGCTGGGATCCCTGCCATTTTGCTGTCATTGGTAAAAAGTAGGCAGAAGGGAAGAAGGGACAAGTACTATCCTAAGCCACAGCTCCTCTCTTTACTCTGGGGATGGGGAACATGTGCTGTATTATAACTTGCCTCATCCCTCCCTGCGAACCCTGCTGGCTGGGACTGATGGGAGTTGGAGGCTGCTTTCACACTGCACTTTATTCCGTTATTCTGACGACTTTCTACCTGGTAATTTGCACATTATATTTTATCCTTCACGCAACATGAAAGCTAGTTCCGAAAATCTAGTGGAAATAGTGGATGTTTAGCACTAATTTTCATGATAAATAATACCAGAAACAATCCATTTGCAAGTCAGAGAATCCAGAAGATTGCGGGAGCTTTGTGCTAGCTGCAGCCACTCATGTGACAGGCATCCCAGCATGCAATGCTTTCTAGCCCTTTAGGTGTGCACCAAAGATATTTTGCCTAACGAAAATTGTACTGGTATTCTGGTGTAGGCGTAGATAGCAGCATTCCCTTCCTCCTTTTCCCACACACCCCTGTGTCCAGACGTTAGCTCAAGCAATGAATTATGGGTAACTACAGTGCACATGTATATAACAGGTGAGGGATGTTCATTGCAGCAGTGTGAAAGACATTTGTGCAAAATGCTATTATATCGGCTGAAAAAGCCACAGTTTCTTAATGCAACAGGTACTGCAGTGTGAAAGGGATTTTAGAAATTGGGACAGAAGTGCTACTATTTTAATCCGTTAAAACAATGCAATAAGCCCCATGTCTGAATGCAGTTGGAGGGACATAGAATGCCTTATTCACTTACACATGGAAGCTCTGTTTCCTGCGCTTTGCTTACAGAAAGGCTCAGCCTAGTGGGTGGTCAGCCTGCTTAGAAGTCTCTCTCCCAAACGCTCAAGAAGCGTTATTAAGTGTTTTTGTTCTTTATCACTACCCATGAATAAAAATGCAATATCTGAATGCAGGATGTGTTTTTGAACAATCCCTACATAAAATATAGTTGAATTATTACAGTAGAGCTTGTTTATTAAAATAATGTAGTGATTTTATTTCTCCATTCTTGGTATCTCAGTACCTGATATTATACCAGTACAGTTTCCATGGAAACAGCACACACTGTTCCTTTTGCTTGACCTTAAGTTCAAGCCCTGCTGTTGCTGTAGAAATGCCAAGAAACACCTACACTTTTTTTATTAAAAACAAAACTTATATATGCAAAAAGTGTTTTATACACACACACACACACAGTGAAGATTCATGATTTGCATTCTGGCAAGAGAGAGAGAAAAAGAATTTTTGTGACAAGGGACTGAGAAATTAACTGTTTCAAATATTTTAGTGGCACACCACATTTGGTTTGTCAAATCACCTACATTTCGGTGGAATCATTATCTATTAATGCTTGCACATTACGTGTTTAGTTTCTTAGACATTTGATTAGGCTGATAAACACTTGCTGTTTTAACAATACATTTTAGAAAGTATAAAGTTAATTTGTTCCTAACTATGCACCACGTTGTGTTGATTCAAGACAGAGAGAGGAATGGGATTAAATCTGAACAGATTTACATTGGAATTGGAAGTGTCAGGATATTATGTTACGATTTAAGAGTATTAGTTGCCTAGAATTGCAAAAATATCAGATCAACTGTTCTTCAGCAAATCCAATGCTGAATCTGTACAAATTGGCATTCTAATATTGAATCAAGTGGGAAAGAGACTGGATCTCTAGAATGGAACCCAGTACAGAATGTAGAAAATATAGTCTTGTTTTGAATCTTGCTTCCCTTAATTAAATGAGGCTATAGCATTGTTAGGATTAATTACAATTTTTCTCACCTCCCAAGCTTGTAATAGGGGAGTAGGTAGATTTTGTTTTTAAATAAAGCCCTTTCCATGTGCCAAGCAGCCTTTGTGCTTCTCGTACTTGAATGTGCTACTTGGCCAGACAATTTTTGAAACTGAGGTGAGTTTTACAAATAGTTTATGATTCAAAGAGATGCATCGACCTAAACTGTTTGGTTCACCTAAGTAGCTCCTTAGATCTGAGCCATAAAAACCGGTCAGTAGCCTCACTCTATGAGCTGTTGTGAAGGCAAGTATTTATTCTGGAAGCAGAGGAAGACTATGGCAACTCATGGGGCCAAACTAGATCTGACATTCACACAACATGTCGTTTGGCTTTTTTTTTTTTAGAGTAAATAGTAGATACAGGAGATATAATCTGAATGAGGACCCTGGTGCGTGTATGGGAGTAGGGTTGGGGGTAGGAGACTTTTAACTGTTTGCCTCCAATGCAGTCCTGATCAGGGTCAGGGGCTCCACACTCACTGTTTGCACTGGGAGAAAAGCTTCCATTGGCTCCAGTGGGAGCTTTCCTCCTGATGCAATGCAAAAAGCAGATGTGGGGGAAAATGTGATCTGGACTGCAACTGCA
Source organism: Rhineura floridana (assembly GCF_030035675.1). Taxonomy (NCBI): domain Eukaryota; kingdom Metazoa; phylum Chordata; class Lepidosauria; order Squamata; family Rhineuridae; genus Rhineura; species Rhineura floridana. The sequence continues at coordinate 125,936,246 of NC_084485.1, read as the reverse complement.
ATGGTGGAAATGGGTTAACTCGCCCCCACCCCCAAATCTGCTAGGATTCCAAAAGCGAAATGGCATGTGTGATAAGATGTGAATGCATGATACAGATAGATTTAAAAAAAAAAAAAAATCCTTTTAGTATGAACCTATATTTCTAGAAAGTGGTGACTTGCATAGGAGAGTGTAAAACAGCAAGGAAACTCTGAAGTAGCAGAAAAAATAAAGTGCAGAGGCACAAGGAGGAAAAGCTTTATGAGTACATAGGACACAAATGTATGACAATGAAAAAGTACAAATCTCCTACTGAGCAGGAAATTAGAGCAAATAAAAGTTGACAAGGTGGAAGAGGAAATGCTTAATAGCTGCTGTTTTTGCTGTCACTAAACAGATTATTGCTAATGTGTGCTAAATGCATTGACAATCAATTAGAAAAGGAAGAGTAGGAAAGTCTGGTTAAAGTTGAACACCTTGAAAGTGTTCAGGTTACCAGGGTGTTCACAAGTACACATTACTAAAAAGGTGACAGTGGTCTAAAGAGCACCTGATTTATCCCTGAAATTATGCAAAATCAAAAAGGTAGCTAAGGTTTAAAGACTGATGTAAGATTTTTTGCAGAAGGTGGGAGGTTTAATGAAATAGGCATCATTGCCCATGGTGTGTGCCCACTGGGCTCTCATACCACTTTAGTCTCTGATAAACAGGTTTTGCAGATTTTTTAAAAAAAACCTTCAAAAGCCTGTTTCACGAGAGGTGATGGCACTGGTATTTCTGCCATACCATTTTCAATGTGCTGAAAAACAACAAAACCTTATCTGTCCCCAGTTTATGTTAGTGTCTAGTCTATGTTAATGACCTGCAGCCAAAACAACAAAGAGATACCAACATGTTTATTTTATATATATATATATAAATATATAAAATTAGATTTATAGCCTGCCTTCCTCCCAGTAGAAGGTGTTCAAGATTCTCTCTTTTAAAAAATATACAGGGATGCGAAACAATACAGTAGAGTTTTGGATGCAATCCACATTCCACTTACATACTGGCAGGAGAAAGTCTGAAGATCAAGTCACAAGTCTTTCCAACATGGCAACAAGTCTTTCCTCTTCCACCATGGGGAACCTGTGGCCCTTCTGATGTTGTTGGACTCCAATTCCCATCAGCCCCTGATGGCATGGCCAGTGGTGAGGGATGATGAGCACTGTAGTGCAGCAATATCTGGAGGGCCACAGGTTCTCCTTCTCTGCCATAATACTGTCATCATTCTGCTGCAGTAGACTTAAAGGTTGCCATTGTAAATGCATAATTGGACAAAAATAATCTTTAATGACAGGTGGCTATATTTCCTACAGACTATTTTCAACTGTGTTTGTATAAGAAACCATGGTCATTTTATATGAAATGCAGTACAGTAAAGAAATGCAGGTAATAACAATTTTATCCTCCATTCTGTCCTGAGAGTTTCCATCTTTAGATTTTGTCTCTCCAAGAAAGGTTTGTAGGGGATTGAAAATGTTAAGTGGACATATTGTCTTCTGCTAGCAAGTGTGAGATGAATTTCTTGCCCTTTTCTAAAGATGTGGATTATAATTTAATGACCTGTTCTGAGCTTAGGGAAAAGATATTATCTTTGGCTGGAGGACAGAAGGCAACTAACTCTTACAAAAGGTTAATCTATTTAATAATGGATTCTTAGCTTTTTTAACGGCATGGATTCATGTGATACTCAAGCCCAGCTTTGGAAGCTTGAAGAGTGATTCTGAGCATGTGCAGAACCATTCATCTTTATTATTACTTTACACGTGTTCCACCAACAACAACTACAGGATTAGGGAAGCAGGAATTCTAGGTGAGAAAGCATGGTTTCAAGACAAGCTTGGGTCCAGCATCTCTCTGTTTAGAAATGAAACACAGGTTAATCCAGTAAAGTTACAGTAAAGAATGGGCTGGGCCTCCCAAGGGAGGCATACATAGGTGGCTGTTAGAGTGATGTTTTTCCTAATGGATTTTCAGTCTATTTTAAATGCTAGTCTTCACTGGCTCCTAAAGTAGAGTGCCTACTGCCTTGCACCAATCAGTCTATTACTATATAGTGAAATAGACTACTCTGCTGTATAGTCTCAGGGCTGATAGGGCAACTGTTGAGCACAGTCTCATGGCCAATGGGCCAACTCATTGAGAACAACCCAGCAAAACTTACCTGTTGTGACGACACTCCGTTTAAAGTGGTGGGATGCGACTTAGCTGTTCTGTTTCACTAATGACTTTCTATAGGACTTCACTAATGTTTTCTGGATTGTCCCCACTAATAATGTGTGAGCTTCATACTTGCCTGGGGTTTGCTAACCCTGACTATCCTAAAAATATATACTAGTTCCTTGCTTTGGGGAAGGGATGCAGCTCAGTGGCAGAGCACATGGCTTGCATGGGCCTGGCTTTGAACCCTGGCAACACCAGTTTCAGGTGCGAGGTAATGTAAGAGACTGCTGCTTGAGCAGCTGCTGCTTTTCCTGTAGAGCCCTGGGTTTGATGGACAAATAGTCTGACCTGGTATAAGGCAGCTTTCTATGTTAGAAAGAACAGGAAACCTTAGTAAGATTTTCTCACCTTCATGAGATTCATCTTGATAGAATAAGACTATTGTTGTTGTTGTTGTTGTTATTATTATTATTATTAACTCCCTTTCATTTCAAGAAGAAATATCAAGGCAGTTCACAAACAAACAAAAGCCAACCAGAAAACAATGAGAATAAAACCAATTATAAAAATGCAGCTACCCGTAATTAAAATACATAGTAAAACAACATTAAAACATATATAATTAAAATATATAATAAACAAGGCTCGTGAAAACAGCATAACAATTAAAACAATAATCAAGGTAGGAGATTTAGGAGATTAGGGAAATGCTCCTCTAAATAGGTGTGTCTTCAACAGGTGGCAAAATGCCAGTGTGGTGAAGTGGTCCGTGTGTCGGACTAGGGAGACCTGGGTTCAAATCTCCACTCAACCATGAAACTGACTGGGTGCCCTTGGACCACTCACTGCCATTTATCCGAACCAACCTCACCGGGTTGTTGTTTGGAGAGGGGGGAAACTATGTATGTCAGCTTCAGCTTTTTACACCCCCTTACCTTCCCCATGTGTCACATGGTGAATTACCTTCATTGCCTTCATCGAGCTTCACCTAGTGCCCTCTGGTAATTTTGCCACTTTAAGGTCAACTGGAACTTCTAAAAAGTCCGCAAAACATCTAATTGACTCTTTCCTGTTGCTGCTTCTGGGTGCAATATAGTATACTCATTAGCAACCTATTAATTTCACTTCTGTTGTTGCCCTGGGCTCCTACTGGGAGGAAGGGTGAGATACAAATCAGATAATAAATAAATAAATAAATAAATAAATAAATAAATAAATAAATAAATAAATATTTATTCACTGCTTGCTCCATAATTTCTGTGGTGTGTGATCCTCATGTAGGGATGGGATCCATTGGCCAGTGCTGGTCCAAAAGCATTCCATTGATCTAACCAGCTGTCATCGAATCGCATTTGTTCTTTGTCCTCAAGCTGCTGCTTTTACCAATCCGTTTTTCCCCCTTGGAAAAAATATTGATATTAATATCAATATTTTGAAGTATTGATATTTTGAAAGGAAATATTGATAAAGTCAAGGAAATACAAACATATCAATATTTATTTATTTATTTATTTATGAGATTTGTTAGACGCCCATCTGGCAGAGGTTAATCTGCCACTTTGGGCGACTTACAACCAAACACAAGTACATTCCATATAGACATAATCAAAATCCTAAAAATTAGAGATTAAAAATTAAAAGCTTAAACATTTAAACATTAAAAAATATTAATAACAATATTTTAGACACAGATTTTTTAAAAAAAATCCGTTTCTGAAAATTAACAGCTGAAAACCACTACATAAAAATCAGATCCACAATGATAAAGAACAAGCGAATTAATGGCAAATTTGGTACTCAATCCAAACTGGGAGGAATTCTAGCACATCTCTATCCATATGTTACTTGAGCGGTGTGGCTGAACCTCCCAGAACTACCCAGGACTTCTTCTCACAGTAACATATGAACAGTAACATATGAAGTACAGATATCATATGGGAGAGCAGATCACATGAGATTTTGCTTTGGCAGTATTTCTGAGCCCCTAGGGAGTTGCAGCACTGCCTTGTTGATGTGCCATGCTACCAACTCCTTAGATGTGATATCTCTACTTATATGCTACTGCAGTTGGAAAAGTGTCATAAGGAAGCGGCAAGCATGCTACTCAGGTGATGCATGAACGGAATCCAAACTGACAGCAGGATTTTTTTATAAAAATGTGTTTATATAGTGCCATCCATGTATGTGGTGCTTTAGAAAGAACAGGAATGCAGGGGCTTAACAGTCTAAACATTGGTACACGAGTGACAACAAAGAGAGATGAAGGGAATAGAGGCAGGGGTAAACTGGGGGAGAATATGTGATCATTTCAGATACACACACTAACAGAGCAGTCCTAACTATAGGAAGCCCAAGTAATTTACGCTGGCGTAATTTATCCCAATTTTAAACTTGCTCATCCTGGCAGATCTTGGGCTTGGATTGTGCTGTTAGGCTACTGTTACAGTAGATTTTTGGGACTATGGGTGTGTGCCATCGTTTTTGGCAGCGTGCAGAAATACTCCCATTAGACCCAGCTGAAATATTTTTGGCCGCTGTTATTAGTACATGAGATAGATTGCCTAGACTAGTGTCAAAGTTCCTTTGTGTTATTTATATCTATTAGACTCCATCTGATTTTTTTTTAAAATAAAAAAGCATACCCAATTATTCCTTACTTTGAAGGTAGGAGAAAAGCTGGACTTTTCTGTTTTTGTGTGTACTTTTCTCTGTAGGCCAAAACCTTAATAAAACTGTGTGTGTGTGCGCGGGCACAGACTTACTGCAAGCACTTCTGCAAAATGAGGCCAGAGGTTTTCTTTGCATAGTTCTAAGAGCTATACAAGCATAAATTATTCATATGTCCCAGTGTTTTAATTTCTAGATTGTTCTTTGGCCCTTTCTTAAGAAATCTCATTTGCAATCATGCCTTCGACCATAAACTTTGAGCAGGTGCCTTACTTCATGACAATGTCTGGATCTCTTATTTTCTCAGAGAGGTCATAGTTAATTCCGAAACCTTCAGAAGGTGTGGGAAGCACTTCAAATGCTGCCTTTAAATATGCATTACTTTGCACTTCACATCTACTATCATCTTACCCAATTTAGTTTAGAGGTGGGTCTGAACTCTGAAGAAGTTCAAATCTGAATTCTCAGGTTTAGATCTTGTGTTTTCTCATGCCCCCCCTGGAGCTACTTGCTGTCCTCCAGAGCTAATCCAATCCCAACTTGCTTTAAGTTTGCTTCCCCATTAAACTTCTTTTCCAGCTCATGAATAAAAATACTCAACATCCCCGACTGTGCTGGGGAATGCAGTGCTGCCACTGTCTTTACATCTTCAAACTGGTTACATATTCTAAAACTTTTCTTTGCTTCTTCTAATACATTTTTAATTCATGGGAGGCCATACATTTTACCTTACAGCAATCCTTTAAGAAGTTTTAAAAAAACAACAGAGGATTTCGCTTCTTGTTTTGTTTTAAATTGTACTCAACCCATAGCCTTGTGTTTTCTTTTGCTGCTGGAGTTACTTAGTATCCTCCATAGGCCCACCCCCATGTGCTCTGCCTTGAGTTTTTGTGTGTGTCAACTGCCCCATTTATTTCAATGGTGGTGCTAGATTTGGAGGTGCAACAGAAATTTGTGCACAGACTTTCTGCCTCCATCCAAATGCATGGAATATGTTTGAATATGTTTTCATGACAATCAAGATGTTAAGTGTGTTAATGTTTTTGGTCATGTAAATAGCAATCATGGGGAAGCCTGAGCAACCTCAGAACTGTGAGGGGCTAAGGATTTAACTGTTCTCCACCCACACATAGTCCTGACAAAAATGTCCACTCCAAAGGGAATTTTAAAGGAAGATCTAATTGAGCTTTCCTTGAAGAGATGCTGCTGCAACCCACTGATCATTTTGGTTGCCCTTTTTTGTACCCTTTCTACTTCTATGATATCCCTTTTGAGGTGGGACAACCAGAGCTATACACAGTATTCCAAATGCAGACACACCATATATATGCACTAATAGGCAAAAAACCTTGCGGTTTAAGAATGTACCTATAGCTAACAGATATTTCTATCAAACTTTTAAAAGCAGAGAAATTAGGCACCTATAGTGAATGCACAGAGGGGAGCAGGCAACATGACCTCCTCTTTGAGATATTGTACTGCCCTTCAAATTTGTAAACTGCAAACACAATTTGGGTTGGTCTTTCACAGTCCAATTCACTTCCTGTGTAGCTTGGAAGAATTTGGTAACATGTGCCTCTGAGCATATGGTGAATGGTGGCAACACCTGCCATCTCCAAAGATGGAAAATTACACTTTTGTATGTTTGTTGGTGTTCTTCTTACTTTGCTTCTTTTCTGTGTTACTGTTGTTTCTACAGAGAATCTAACCTAGAAAATTATATTTCTCTCATTATTCATCCTAGAAATCTGTGTCAAATTTATTTTTATTAATTTCAAAGCCTTTTTATTGGTCAATGTCTTATGATGGTGAAGACAGTCTTTTGTGTTTCAAGCTGGAGGTTATGTTCCATTTCTATTTTGGGTGCATCAGCAGTTGGATCTGAAACTGCAGTTTGATGTGAAATCAGAGTGATTACAATATGTTACTAATTTAGCAATGACTTTAGCTGTTGGAAAAAACAAACTTGGCCTGCCCAAAATGCATGTTTTCAGCCTGCTATGCTTAAACTGCTCCACTTAAGGCATGGTGGCCATGGTCAATTAAAAACATAGAACACACCTAGAATTTTGCTAGAATATATTTCACCTCCCACTGTTTTATCTGAGACACTCCTCATGTTCATTGGAAACTATTCTGTAGAACAGTCAGTGCCATTATTCCACAATTTTTTGGAGCTTTTTTGTGTGTGTTGCAAAGTGTTGTTGCACTTCACATATTCGCAGAAACATAGGGAAAAGAAAATGATTTACTATAGGAAACTTCACTAAAATTGCAAAGTAACTCAAACATATTTAAAATGACTGTACTATATCAACTGTTTTAATATTGTTATTTCCTCCCTGCTAAAACAAGATCAGCATAGCATATGTCTTGTTTCTGTTATTTGGTCTAATTGCAGGTGTTGCCACCATTCACCATGGGGCAGTACAATATCTCAGAGAGGAGGTCAGATCTCCTGCTCCCCTGGTGCATTCACTATAGCTGCCCAATTTCCCTGCTTTTAAAAGTTTGATAGAAATATCTGTTGGCTATAGGTACGTTCTTAAACTGCAAGGTTTTTTGCCTCTTAGTGAATTTCTCTGCTTTTTAATCCAGGATCCTATGCAAGTTTCCTGAGAATGGATTGATCATTTGCATGCTTATTGGGTTTAGTGGAATTTACTCCCCTGCAATCATGCTTAGGATAGGTGAAACTGACCACAGGGAATGGGGAGGGGAGCAGGAGGAGGGGAACAGGCAGGAAGGGGGCAAGAGGAGGGCAGGTTTGATCATTTGCATGTCTATTGAGTTCAGTGGATTTACTCCTATGCAGTCATGCTTAGGATAGGTAAAACTGACCATTGGGAGGGAGTCCTGGAGGAGGAGGAAGAAGGAAGAGGGAAGGAGAGGAAGAAGGGAGGAGAAGGGATGGAGGGAAAAGCAGGTCTGATCATTTCCATGCTTATTGAGTTCAGTGGAATTTACTCATGGCTAGGATAGGTAAAATTGACCATGAGGGAGGGGAGAGTAGAGGGAAGGAGAAAGGGGGGAGAGGGGAGCAGAAGGAGAGGGAGGGGATGGGAAGGGGAGGGGATTGGGAGGAGGAGGGATGGCAGGTTTGATCATTTCCATGCTTATTGAGTTCAATGTGATTTACTCCCATGCAATCATGCTTAGGATAGGTAAAACTGACCATGGGGGAGGAGGAGGGGGAGGAGGAGGGGGAGGAGGAGGAGGGGGAAGGTGGGGATTGGAAGGGGATGGGGAGGGGAAGGGAGGGGTGAAGGAAGGGGAGGAAGGAGCAAAAGGGAGATGATAGGATGGAGGAGGAGGGGAGGGCAGGTTTGATCATTTGCATGCTTTTTGAGTTCAATGGGATATACTCCTGTGCAATCATGCTTAAAATAGGTGAAACTGACCTGGGGGAGGGGCAGGTAGGGGAGGGGAGGGGAGGGTGAGGCAGGAAGGGGAGGGGGAAGGGATTGGATGGGTGGGCAGAAGCCCCTTTCCTTTCCAAAAGGAAAACATTGTGAACAGCATCATTCTTTTTCAGAGTTTTCCCCACCTTTTTATTCTACAGCAGGCACATGTAGCCTCCCACCCAAATTTAAACCAAAGCTGTCCCTGGCCACATCCACACCAGACCTTTTTTCCACTTTAGACAGTCATGGCTTCTCTCAAAGAATCCTGGGAAGTGTAGTTAGTGAAGGTGCTGAGAGTTGCTAGGAAATGTCCTGTTCCCCTCCCAGAGCTTCAATCAGAACGGCTGACTGTTAAACCCCTCTGGCCGCTGGAGCTCTGTCAGGGAAATAGGAGTCTCCTCTCAGCACCCTTCACAAACTTCACTTTCCAGAATTCTTGGGGGGAAGCCATGACTGTCTAAAGTGAAATTAAAGTCTGGTGTGGGTGTGGCCCTCTGGTTAGCCAAGCCCAGCAGTTGTGAATCTGGCTTTTAGAACAGTGACAGTCAGTTTCTACTGAGCATGCCCGGCCTTATCATTGAGTTCAATGCCAAATTTCTTAAATTAATTAAAAATCAGCTAGGCATTTTTTAACTTTTAAACCGTAGAAGATGAAGGTCAGAGTATAGGCAAAGTCAGTAATAGGATTACAGGTACTCTGTGAATATGGCTGATTTTTAATGAATTTCAACAGATTGTGAAAACTCTGATAGAAAGAAGTCCCAAAGGGGTCTGGTTTCTCTCTCTTTTTACACTTTGAGCTCTTGATTCTCTCTGACTGTTTTGTGTATTACCATGAAGATTTAAAGGGTTGTTAAGCAGGTGTTTCTGAGTTCTGGACTATATGTTTTGTAAGGTTTTGTTTTGAAATGAGCTTATGGGAAGCATCAGAATGGCATTGGAGGTATTTTCACTTTAAGATTGCGGAATGCGAAAAATCTATGCTGACTATAGTATGCAGCAACTCTCGTGGCTGTACAATTTCCAATATTGTCTATCTTGTTGTCAGTCAAAAAGTATTGTTTACAACAATTCCTAACAGGGAATTTTCCTTTTGCACTACTACTAAACACTGAATTGACATTTACTTTGACCAGCCCACCATGACCTGTGAATGCTTTTCTTCATTTCTGAACTGCCAATTCGTGTCCCATCAGTTTGTATGTGAAATTACTTAGGATTTATATACCCACCCATTCCAGAATGTTTTTGGTTTAAAATGAAATAGAAACAGTTCAGTAGTTCTATTTCTTAGAGTATATATTTTGCAAAGCAGTATGAGAATTAACCAGCCTACCTTCCCGTCATACAGACTAGCTGAATAAAAACAACAGAGACAGTCTTCTTTGGTAAAAAGTCTTAAGAATGTTTACGCACCTTTCATATGTTCAGGAAACATAGGCTCCAGCCTGCAGAGGAAAAGATGGAAGTAGGTAGTAGATTTAGTCCATGATTAGGATAATTGGACAGAGAAACCTATAGAAGCTTCTATCTCCTGTGGTTTAATGGAGAATTATGCTAATAAGAGAACAACATCTCTTAACAAAGAAGAGGAAGGGAAAATAACACCTATCAATAGGAAGTTATATCACAGTAAACAAGCATAGAGGTGTCCCCAGATTCTGGCTAGAAGGGACATCTCCCCATTTAAAAGCATGCAAGCTTGCTTATCCCAACACAATGGGAACCATTTTACATTTTCTTACAGTGAATCTCATTTGCCATTTGTGGCCTATTTGTTCCATTTGAAGATAGTGTTTTGCCCAATATTCTTCTTAAATAACATACCCCTCTAGAAGTTCTGCATTCTACCACACAAAATGAGTCCATCTGGAATCTGCTGGCTGTCACACCCTGCATAATACTGCAAGAAGCAGTAACAAATGCACCACAAATTCTTCTCAAAGCCTTAGTTTGGATAGTATCAATTTTATTCAGCAAGGACCTTGAAGTAGATGCGTATTCCTGGCATCCACAATCTATAATACAGAACAGACACATGATAATTTGATCAGTGAGCTCATGTAGTTAGGGTTCCTAAATTTTTTTGTATGGATGGATGTGGGTACCTCCTCCAGTGATTGATTGGAGTTTTGCTGGAGAGGTGAGAAGTCATCTTGGACCAGTAATGTTCAAAACTGAAGCCCTAAAGTGTATTTTTTCTAGATAGGGCCCATGGTTTTTATACAGATGGGTCTAGACAACGAAGAATGTTTGTTTATCCAATTGGATTTCAGTAATGACATCTAAGTTGGTCGCTATAAAGTTGTCTTTAGAGTGGGTTAGGAATGTGAGGCCAAACTAGGGTTGCCAGGTTCAGGGCCTGAGATTGATCCTATATCTTTAGGCCTGGCCTCCAAGAGGTCTTCTGTATCTTTAAAAGTTGTGCAGGGGGAAGGGAGAATTCTACCTTGTGGTTTTTCCCATTACAGTGTTGCAAGAACACATGCACTTGGCTGACATTCTCTTCTCCTAAAGATACGGAATCAGTCTCAGGCCCTGAACCTGGCAACCCTAGGCCAAACAGGGTAGTGGTGTTAACTGACTCCTTGTCAGGGCTATTGGCCATTCAAAATGGAGTTCTGGGATGTAAATGCAATTTGGTGAATGAAACACGGCTTTTGAATTCAGAACTACAGTTAATGTGTCTTTTGATTCATTTTTGTTGGGTTCCATCCTATGTGGGCATTATTGGCAATGACATGGCGGGTCAGACTGCTAAGAAGACCTTGGGTTATAAGGGCGCTGGCACTGTATTGTCATTACCAGGACCGGCTCCAGGAATGCCGGGGCCCTTGGGCATCAGCTTGCCCTGGGCCCCAGTGTGTGTGCGTGCACGAGCACGTGCACGCACGCATGCACACCCCCCATGCCCCCCACCTACTTGTCTGCTGTCTTTTACCATTGCCCTTAACGAAGATGGCTGCCGCGGTTTCCCTAAGGGGGTGATGCCTCTGCCGCCATCTTTGTTGATGGCACATGTGCGTGCTACTCGTGCACATCTCTGCCATCAACTAAGATGGCGACAGGGGCTTCAGTACCTTAAGGAAACTGCAGCTGCCATCTTCATTAAGGGCAATGGTAAAAGACAGCAGACAGGTAGGTGGGGAGTGTGGGGGTGTGGGGGGGTGTCCATGGATTGCTGAAGGGGAGCAGAGGGGCGGCTGAGGGGCCCCCTGTAACTCCAGGGGCCGTCGGGCCAGTGCCTCACCTGGCCGCCCTTTAGAACCGGCCCTGGTTATTACCCTCCCTGGAATTAAAAAGTTGTGTTTATCAGAACCTTGTGAATGAATCGCAAAGACAGTGGGAGAAAGGACTTACTGGCAGGAAGATATTCCATCTCTAGAAAATTTTCCGATTTTCACAGATGAAACAAGTCAATCTGTGTAAGGTTTTGACAGGATGTTGTGCTCTTTGGAGTAACTTGTTAACAGCTGGGAGGATAGGTCCTGAAAACTTTGTGAAGTTTGTGGGGTGGAGGAAACAGCTGATCATGTAAAATGGGATAGTTTGAGGTACAGGGATTAACAAAAGAGCCACTCCTTCACAAATTCATTACCTTGGGCATTATAAATTTGTAAATTTGGGCCAGTTCTTCAGAAGAAAAAGTCTTTGGGGTCTAGTTGCCACCCTGGGCTCCTACTTTGCCGCCCTGGGCACCTACTGGGAGGAAGGGCAGGTTATAAAGCTAATAAATAAATAAATAATAAATAGTGCTGGACAATTTATGGATGTTTTTGAGAGATACAAGGCTTTATGAAATATTATAATTATGGTGTGATAATGCAGTTGCCAGTAGGTGGCAGTACTAGGGCCTCTTCTTACAACGCTGTTAAAGTCTCTGACAAGAAGATCCTTTTGGGATTTTCTCCAGCCCAAATAATTTTGTGTCATCTGCAAATTTGACCACCACATTGTTCATCCCTGACTTCAGATAATTTATGAATCAATTAAATAGTATCGGTCCTTATAGTATACTCGGGAGACCCCACTACTTTCTTCCTTCTGCCCCCAAAACTGTCCATTTACCTTCTGCTGACTGACTGTTTTGTTTAACCAGTTACTAATCCAAAATGATTTCCCTCCTCCTCATTTTCTCCCTGTTGTTTTACCCCAGCCATTTATTTCATCAGAATTATCCTCTTCTGCTGCTTGATAAAGAACATCCTCCGTTATGTCTGGATTCACCAGGAGGCTATACTTACAAGGTTACACAGGTAACCTTTCTCTCCAAGATTGCTGCCAATGGAAAGAAATGACACACTTGTCCAATGATGTACTGGACAATCTGGGAAGAGAGGCTGATTGTGAAACCACTCTGGAATTGTAGTTCTGTGAGGGGAATAAGGCTCTCCTAACAATCCTCAGCACCATTAGCAAGCTACATTTCCCAGGAGTCTTTGGGGGAAAGCCATGACTGTTTAAAGTGGAATCAAAGTGCAGGTGTGGCCTCACTCTTTATGTGCTGCACAGTGACTGAAAAGGGATTATTATTCAGCCCCCCACACCTTGGGCTTTAAGTGGGGCAGAGCTGCTTTACCCTGACCCTTCACCTCATGCTGGGATTGTCAGTTCTAAAAAGCAAATTCAAATGGTCAGTCTTGGCAGAATTCGATTGACTATGGAATGGGAAAGGATGGTGGTGGGAGGAACCTGCCAGATTATTTCATTCCCTGCCTCAGTAGAAAAACTGACTGCATGCAAATTATTCTTACAGTGAGGGAGTGATGAAATGCAAAGAATCAAGTCTAATCTAAAATGGTGATTTTCCTGTGTAATGTATCTTGTGTGCTATTTTGAGGGCTTTGCTGATTTGCATAGCAATTCCTACAGTTTATAGGGCCGGATCATCTTCGGGATCTAAACCATTAAAAGTCTATGTCATCGTCTTTTGAAAAAAAATGCTTTGTTTCCAAAAGCAGAGTTTATTAAAGGGAGAGGACCCCAAATCTATATCATTCCAATGTTTTAATAGTTCATTGTTGTCACTCCAGCCTTGCAAAAGGGTGTTGGAGTTTTAGGCTTCTCTGAGGCTTAAGTGTGCCTCCTGCCTTTGCTCTAATTAGTAGCAATCAGGAAGGCTAGTTGGGGGACACCTGGTGTCGCAGCATCATGAAGTGTTGCCTGATGGCTACAGACGTTGCCATATGTTCCCTGTGAAATATTGCCATAATCTCTAGCAACAGGAAATGCTGATAGGCGATGAAAGATGGTTTCTTCTCTTCTTCGTCCTCTGTTTTTCAACATTTGCAAGGAGCCTGTTGATCAACTTAATATTCTTTCCACTGGGTAAGGAAGCCTGATGCTATAAAGCTACTTCAGCTCCCCACAGCTCAGACTGCCGGGAGCTGGGTGAGCAGGATGGATTAAAGCCCTTTGCAAAAGAGACAGGCAGCTCCTGGGCCATACAAAGAGCCCTCAGGAAGCCACTACCCAAGGCAAGCCTTGAAACTGGTCTCATGCTGCGCTAGTATCCATGCAACCGTGCGTATAACTATCAAGCTCAAAACAGCTGTGACTGATTCACTCATCCAATCCACTGTGGTTTCTGGAAGATAAAGAATCCCGATCTATGTCTGGGAGGACCCGATCCACCTGTTTCTGGTTTGTCTTTAGTCACAAAATGACATCTCTGGTGAATGGTGATCATCAGTATACAGTTTTTTAAAGTGTCCATCAGCACTCAGTTTATAAAGGCGTTTGTTTTCTGATTGCCAGGAGCTAGCTATTTGCTGGGAAATTCATGTTACACATTCTTAAACAGACATGCAACATTAAAGTGTGGAACTTCTCTGTTTAGCAGAAAACCTGGAAACAATTTTCTTTAATGAGAGAAACTTCAGGCATAATTTTTTACCATATACTGATTACAATTTGGTAGATGTTCCAGGGACCAGAGTTATTGCCATTGCTACAATGAAGTGGAGTAGAGGGAGTAGACAGAGTGATGGATGTGGACTGCAGACATGCAGATTGGTAATTTTATTTTTATTTATTTATTTTATTATTTGATTTATATCCCGCCCTTCCTCCCAGTAGGAGCCCAGGGCAGCAATATTTTCTTTCAGCCTAACCCTCCCCATAGGATTACTAACAAAATGCGATAACTCCAGGTCAGCCCCTAAATAAAGAAAGAAATATCTTGGGTCACTTAGCAGTAAATGACATTGGCATAGTGCACGGGTTAAGACTATGAACTCTAAGCTACCCTTACCTGAGAGCCCTGTTGATGTAAAAATTAGATCACCCCTTCATTCCTCTTTGTACATGACAGAAAATCAACCAATGTGCCTGGTCCCTGGCACATCTCATTTGGCCCTCAGACAATGGCTTGGTTCACATGACATGGTAAGCCACACTATGATGGGGACAGTGCAAATGTGCAGCCTCCCAGAAAGGAGCTCCCAGCTGCTTGGCTGTTCCTTGGTCCTTTTTACTCCTTCGCTGTGCTTTATCTGGCTTAGCGTATTGTCCAAATATGGACTCATTGCTAAGCTCTCTCCTTCATAATCCATGAGCTGTAACCAAGAATGACCTTGGCCATAGCTTATGCTTAGTGAGGGGAGAGCCTAACCACAAGTCTGGGTTCGAACAACATGCTAAGCTAGATATTGGCTTAGGTCGGTGTAGCATGAAATCAAAAAGGACCAGGGAGAAGCAAAGCGGCTGCGAGCAACTCTTTGGGAACCCGGACGTTTGTGCAGTCATGGTAAACCATAGTTTGACTTAAGATGCCCTTTGGGGATGTAAGAAAAGTGCTACATAAATACTAATCTTTGTTATTAATATGGGTTTTTTAAAAAAAGAAATGTATAGGGTTGCATTAATGTAGCACTAAATAGATCATTTCATCAGTACAAGGATTTCTCCTTGTGCAATGGAATGATCTCCCACTCTCCTCCCCTTGCACACCCCTGAGGGCATTCCCCAATCTTCCAGAGCAGATTGGGGACAGCATGGGGCATGCGAAGGGGGAGGAGAGGAGGGAGCCCCATTGCACTAGAACTGACTCTTCTAGTGCAAAAAGTTAGCTGAACACAGCCCAAAGTCTCTAATTTTTTACCCCATTAAAAGAAATGCAATAATTAATTTGTCTCTTTGGAGGCCTATTTTCCTTGTCTGTGGTCCTTTGATACAAGACCTTTTGACTTCATAAGGAATTACAGAATAATATTATTCTGAAAGAAGCAACTGATATTATAGCCTCTTCAGTGCTTTGTGAAGTTTGAAAACAGGCTTCTATCTCTTTCCTTCCCCCCCCCAACCTCACATGAACAGTTCCAGCTGTTAGACTGTATGCTGGTGATTGATCTCTTTAATAAAAATGCAGTTCCTTAGTAAGGAAAGTGATAAACAAATTGACTTGTTTGTCCAGTGCTTTAAAGATTATGGTAACTCTGGGGCATCAGTACTGACTTAACTGATAAGTTAGATGAAAGACATCAATTCCAACTTCATGCGGGGATATCCAGAAGCAAGAGCATTCTCCATGAAAAGGGTAGATTCTGGGGTACATTTCAGCAACTGTTTTAACAGTAAAAGGAAGTATTTGGAAGTTAGCAAAGAAATAATATTTCAGATTATTTTTTTCAGTATCCAACTACTCCTTTGAGCAATTATGATGTGGTTGACTTATCCAAATGTTACCAAGCTTTTTCTTAAGATGACACAACAATGACATTTTTGTCTTTTATCTGGAAGCCACCAGTCAGATCTAAATTAAGACACTGATTACTTGACACCCTTCCATTCAAATCACATATTTCTATCACAGGGCAGTGCCAGGGGATGGGGTATGAGTGGTTGCTTTCAGCCAAACTATATGGATCAGTATGACCAAGACTTGGTGATCTGGTGACAAGATGGGAAGTGTATGGTGTGCGTGTTTGTGTAGTTCTCCAGTGTGTGCAACCATCTACTATATTCTGAATCCTGTTTTCTCAGCTTTGATCACTTTTTTCTCAACCTTCACTTCACGCTGCCTTGAAAGCCTTAACTTTAATAATTTTATAGATGCAAGAAGTTAATCGCCAGGCTCTTATTTCAAAATAGCTTTGTTTCAGCAGTCCTGATCCCCATAGTTCAGGTTATGTGATGTGTACAATGTTTTGGTCCACACAGCCAAGGAGAGGTTGGGAAGGCTGTGACTAAGTGTCCTGTCTGCTTTGCCCCTTCTGCTATCCTGTTGATGGGCAACTTCAACCCAACCCAATTTGGACCGGACAAGTGTTCAAATGGAGGATTCCTTCAAGTAGAGAACAACTTGGACACCTGCACTGAGCAAGATGTTACCAAATAGCAGAGATGCTGCTAGTGGGTGGCTCTTCTGACTGGATGGTGGATGTCCTGAATGGGGTCGCACTCCCCCTGAAGGAGCAGGTTTGTAGCTTGGGGGTTCTCCTAGAACCATCTCTATCACTTGAGGCTCAGGTAGCCTCGGTGGCATGGAGTACCTTCTACCAACTTCGGTTGGTGGCCCAGCTATGCCCCTATCTGGACAGGGATAACCTGGCTTCAGTTGTCCATGCTCTGGTAACCTTCAAGTTAGACTACTGCAATGCGCCCTACATGGGGCTGCCTTTGAAGACAGTTCGGAAGCTGCAGCTTGTGCAAAATGCAGCGGCTAGATTGGGAACAGGGACCAGATGGTTCAAACGTATAAAACCAATTCTGGCCCGCTTGCATTGGCTGCCTGTATGTTTCTGAGCTTGATTCAAGATGCTGGTTTTAACCTATAAAGCTTTACATGGCTTAGGACCACAATACCTGATGGAACACCTCTCCCGACATAAACTCACCCGTACACTACGCTCAACATCCAAGGCCCTCCTCTGGGTGCCTACACCAAGGGAAGCCGGGAGACTGGCAACAATGGAGAGGGCCTTCTCAGTAGTGGCCCCCAAATTATGGAATGATTTTTTTTTGACAAGGTGCGCCTGGTGCCAGCATTGTTATCCTTTCAACACCAGGTCAAGACTTTCCTCTTCTCCCAGGCATTTTAGTATGTGTTTTTAAATTTTTTAAATTGTGTTTTTAAATTGTTTTTTGTGTTTTAAAATTTTAATGTTTTTAATTACTGTAAACCACCCAGAGAGCTTCGGCTATGGGGCAGTATATACATGTAATAAATAAACAAATAAATAAATGTGTTAATGGAATTCTCAAATACAGCACATGCATTTTCAGTTGCTTCTGATGCATCTGATAGTTCTGGTCCTTCACTGGATATACTTATTAGTTCAGTCACATGAACAGGCAGAAACCAACTTCTTTCAGAAACATAGCACCAAGTTCAGGTTGAAATGCATTTTTGTCAAGCAGAAAATGGCAACACCGCACCTGAGGAATTGATCTCTATGAGTGGCGTAAGGTGTGTACCTATATGTGTGTGGTATGCAGTGCTTTTGGAGTAGAAAATGAGGTGCCGGTGGTCGTAACTTGATAACAGTGCAATGGGTGGCATCAGAAAATGGCTGCCAATGGCAGCAAAAAAAGAGGAGCACGTACTCCTTACCAGTGTGTAGCTACACACACACACACACACACACACACACACACACACACACAAAGCACTGGTGGTTTGTCATTCCCTGGGGAAAGGGTCTTGTCCTTTGCTTGTAGTTGTGCCAGTGCTACAGTTGGAAGTAGTGACCTAGAGGAACCAAGGACAGACTTGAAGCAATCCTTCACCTTGTGTCAGTTTCTGTCTCTGATGTTTCCACCAGTGCCTCAGGGACAACAAGAAGCATAGGAATGGAATAAGCCTGGGTAGAGATGGGCATGGTAAACTGAGCATAAATTGTCCCCCTCCATCTGCATACTCCAGCCTTGCCCATCTCCATGGCCTCACTCATTTCTTGGGCACATTTACCTCATTTGGACAATCATATCTCATCTTAACAAGCCCTTCAAGTTTTTAAGACAATAAGCTGATATATGAATGCACCTTGTACCTGCAGCCCCTTTCCTCATCTCTTCTATGCATGCTGCAGTTAACCAAGGAAGTCTTCAGCTAACTATAGTTTCCTGTTCTATCTGAACCAGTAAGTATGGCTACCAGGTTTAGCCATCCTGGGCTCCTACTAGGAGGAAGGGCGGTATAGAAATCAAATAAATAAAAATAAATAAGCCAGGATTTTAAACCAATTTAAAACTGCCGTTTAAGAGATTTTGGTTTGTTCCAAAACTGATAATCATAGTTTCTTGGTTTGGACATAATGGGAAACTATGGTTCATGTAAGATATTCTGGTTTATTGCAGCATGTTGATGAGAATGGAGAAGGGAAGGGACAATGTGAGGACAGAGCATGCAAACAAAAGGCAGTGGGCAGTCCTCTGGCTGAGGGACTGTATGGTTTAAAGACAAAGAACATTAAGAAAGGAAGGCTGGGGGGCTTGAAGTCACCCACCAGCCATTAACACCTGAACAGCAAACTGAGAAGGCACACAGGTCACCGTCTTCCCCACTATGGTGAGAGGTATTGCATTTCTATTCAAATTATATGTGAATTTCTGCCCCCCTTTTTTGATGATGTGTTTCCTCTTTTTTGGCGATGCATAGATGTCCACTTTAGTGCATGGCTATAATCTCTGAAGCCATCTTTTTTATTGCTCCTTTTTCCTTGGGTTCTGCTCACTGCACTGATGTAAATGGAGAATAGCAGCACTGATATGACCCTTCTGTAATCTCCACATTAAATGACAGAAGCACAAAATACATATTTCTCTGGCTGTTCACTATAAAAAGCCTTTTCTTGCTAAGGCAGTGCCTGTTTCCATGGCAGACGCCACACTATCCTTCAAAACTGCTTGATTAAGACGCACACTCCATATTGTGTGAATGTGCTCACATTTTATAGCACTCTGAAGGAAAGCTACAGTAAATTGTCATTATAGTTCTTCAACTTGTAATGCTTTTTTTCATTATATGATGTGTTGAAAGATTATTGCTGGCTTTGTTTGGCAGTGTCATGGGAATGTAGTAAAACATGTTTCACTCCGCTGTTATGTGGTTTGCACCACTCGGATTACTATCACATTATAAACATTGTCTCTGTGTTTTCTTATGAGCTCTAGGGTGGTAACTACACTTACAAGGCCAGGCGTATTTCTGAAAGAATGCCTTTCATACTTTGAGGTTAATGAGCAAGGAAGATGGCAGTCTTATATTGCCTGTGGCTGTGAGAATTTGCTGTAGAACATTGTAGAATTAGGTTTGTTTACTGTTCACCAAAGGTGAAATTGGTAATGAGCTAGGGATGCCAGGTCAGAAGTATCTCATATCCTCAGATTTCAGGGGCAGGTCCTAGTGATGTCAAAGAGGCAGGCCCGAGTGATGTCATTAAGCATGATACATTAAGCATCAATCACAGTTGCTTGGAGCATACAATTCAAACAAAAAGATGGAGTCTGGGTAGAGAACATTTAATTTAGCCTACTTGCTTCTCGCAAGAAGGGTTTCAGTCTCCTCAGTTACCAGGCCAGTCACCAGAAGGTCGTTATAGGAAGAAAGGAGCCTAGTGTTGTTACATGTTAGATGGGAGCATTTGGGAGTAAAGATGGATGTCCCCAAAAAGCTGAAATTCTAAACACACTTACTAAAGGACTAAGCCCCATAGAACCCAACAGGACTTACTTCTGAGTAGATATAGTTTGGATTGTGCTGTTGGTAAAGCTTGACTAGGGATCCTCTGCAAAGATATCCATATCCAAGCAAGGGTTGGCAACCCCCTGCCTGGAATGCCCTGCCTCTAACTTTTAACATGGCTGCTCCAATCTTCTTTACAGATTTGATCCTTCACTTCAGAAAGAGGTTTGAGAAATGAGTAAGAAGATTCTCTACCCTTTTCTGTCTGCTGTGGGCTGCTATAAACTCACTTTGACCGCCAACCCAATTCCAGTGAATAATAATTGACAGAGAGAATTATGGTTTGGTCTACCTTCGCAGGCAGCAGCTTGGGAACAACAACAACAATTGCAGCCACACTTCCAAATATTTGAGTTCTTTTTTACCACTATTGGGCAAGAAACAAACCGTCATGCAACCAACAAGGTGCATCATCATTCGGTTTAAGGGGGTTGAGCTGAGTGCATCAAACCACTGTTTTGCTTTTATGGATGTAAGAGAGTGAGGTTAAAGGTAAATGAAATGCAAATAGAGAAGAAAAACAAAAGACATGCTGTGGCATGATTGCTGACACGAGTAAGACCCAATCAGCACATAATACCTCTGCTCTGAAATCTGCGCTGGTTACTGATTTGCTCGAAGGCCAAGTTCAAGGTGTGCTTTCCATGTTACTGGTGCCACATAGTTCTTGTTCTGCTCTTGTAAGAAATTGGTCCTTTAGTGTGGCAGCACCTATGCTTTGGAATCCCCTCCCTATTGACATTAGGTATAAACCTTCATCGTACTCTTTTCAGCACCTGCTAAAATCATTTTTGGCAAGCCTATCCAGGCATGTAAAAGCTATTGTGTTTTTTATCTGTTTTTAACTCAATGTTGGTTTTATTATTTTGAATGTTTTTAAATACCTCTTTAACTATTTTTGCCAATAATTTTATTGTTTTAATTCCTTCGCTTTGAGATTTTTTTTACAATAGTGGTATATAAATGTCGCAAATAAAATAGAAAAATAAATTTTGGAGTCATATGGCCCTTGAGTCTCTTCCCACTTTTAGGAACAAAGAAATCTGCCTTATACTGACTCAGGCCAGATGCACACCATGCATTTAAACCACATTCAGCATACATTTGAAGTAGGGCCAGCACCCAGGCATGCCAAGGCCCTTGGGTACCACCCTGCCCCAGCACCTGCACGCATGCCCCACCTACCTTTCCCTTGAAGTGAATGCTGCCCATGCTCTGCGCGCATGCCTGCCATCAACTAATATGGTGGTGGAGGCTTCCCTAAGGGGCTGATGCCTCTGCCGCCATCTTGGTTGATGGTATGCATGCATGCTACACACATGCATACCTGCCATCAACCAAGATGGCAGCAGGGGCATCAGCCCCTTAGGAAAACCTCAGCCGCCATCTTGGTTGATGACAGGCATGTTCTCGCAGCACTACCAGCATTTACTTCAAGGGAAAGGTAGGTGGGGCATGCAGGCAGACATCAGGAGCCTGTGCAGTAGTAGGGGTGTGTGTGCCTGGGAACTCCTCTCTGCAATCCGTGGCAGGATTGGGAGCTGATGCTGCCATGGATCACAGAAGGGAGCACTACCCACCCACCCTAAGGATTGGCCCTTCAGGGGTCCATGGCCAGTGTCCGACCTGGCCACCCTCTGGTGCCAGCCCTGATTTGAAGCACATGAATCCCATCACAGAATAATGGGAAATGTAGTTTGTTAGGGGTGGTGGGAACTATATCTGTGAGGGGGAAACTACATTTCCCAGGATTCTTTAGGGGAAGTCATGAGCTTTAAAAGAGTTGGATGTGCTTTAAATGTATTGTGTTGGTCGACTTAATAAACTTTGCCTGCATGTAAATTGTTTTAATTATTTTTTCAAAATGGAAATGAGCTATACAGTGTGCTGGGTGACCATGGACTACTCACCATCTCTCCACCTATCTGCCCCTCAGGATGAAAGCAATGGAGGGGAACCATGACCACGCCAAGGAAGAAGGGCACACTTAAAATGTAGAGGAAATAATAATCTGCAACCATAGTGTGAAATCAAATACTTATTGGGACACAGTATGAAGAACCGAGTATGAGCAACCAAAAAGATGACTGTACTCGTGGACAGCACCAGATGATCAACATAGGAATCAAATTGATTATATAATTGTTAGCAGAAGTTCCATACTTTCTGCAAAAACAAGACCAGGACCAGACTGTGGTACAGATCATGAACTGGTTGTATTGAAAATCAAAGTAAAGAAGAAGAACAACAAAGCAATCATAATGCCAAAATACAATTTAAGGAACATCCGAGAAGAATATGAAGATCAAATAAGGAACAGATTTGAGTCTTTAAACTTAGTTGACAGAGAGCCAGAAGAACTATGGAGTGAAGTCAGAGACATGATCAGGGAAGAATGCAAAAAGACAATACGTCTAGTTAAAAAGAAAGACCTCAATGGATGACTGAAGAAACTCATAAAATGGTTAAAGAGAGAAGGAAAGCAAAAGCAAAAGGAGATAGAAACACAGTCAGAACTCTAAATGCAACAATACAGCAACTAGTATGTAGGGACAAAGAGAACTATTACAATAGTTATTGTATAGAAATAAAAGAGGACAACAAAAATGGAAGAACAAGAGCCCTATTCTAAAAGATTTAAAGAAATGAAAGGGAAATTTAAACCACGAGTAGGGATGTTGAATAATCAACGGGAACACACTGACTGACCGAGATGAAATAAAAGGAACAGTTTCAGAAGAAAATCACCTGTGCTTTATAGATGACAGCAAAGCCTTTGACTGTGTAGATCATGAAAAACTCTAGAATGCTTTAAAAGAAATGGGGGTGCCACAGCTTCTGATTATCCTGATGTGCAACCTATACTCTGGACAAGAGGCTACTGTAAGGACAGAATATGGAGAAACTGATTGGTTTCCAGTTGGAAAGGGTATGAGACAGGGGTGTATTTTATCACCTTATTTGTTTAATCTGTACGCAGAACATATCATATGGAAAGTGGGATTGGACCAAGATGAAGGGGGTGTGAAAATTGGAGGGAGAAATTTCAATAATTTAAGATATGCAGACGATACCATACTACTAGGAGAAACCAGTAATGATTTGGAATGAATGCTGATGAAAGTTAAAGAGGAAAGCACAAAAGCAGGACTTCAGCTGAACGTCAAGAAGACTAATGACAACAGAAGATTTATGTAACTTTAAAGTTGACAATGAGGACATTGAACTTGTCAAGGATTATCAATACCTCAGCACAGTCATTAACTAAAATGGAGACAATAGTCAAGAAATCAAAAGAAGGCTAGCACTAGGGAGGGCAGCTATGAGAGAACTAGAAAAGGTCCTCAAATGCAAAAATGTATAACTGAACACCAAATTCAGGATCATTCAGACCATGGTATTCCCGATCTCTATGTATGGATGTGAAAGTTGGACAGTGAAAAAGGCGGATAAGAGAAAAATCAACTCATTTGAAATGTGGTGCTGAAGGAGAGCTTTGCGCATACCATGGACTGTGAAAAGAAAAATAATTGAGTGTCAGAACAAATTAAACCAGAACTGTCAGTAGAAGTTAAAATGATGAAACTGTGGTTATCATACTTTGGACACATCATGAGAAGACATGATTCACTAGAAAAGACAATAATGCTGGGAAAAACAGAAGGGAGTAGAAAAAGAGGAAGGTCAAACAAGAGATGGATTGATTCCATAAAGGAAGCCACAGACCTGAACTTACAAGATCTGAACAGGGTCGTTCAGGACAGATGCTATTGGAGGTCACTGATTCATAGGGACGCCATATGTCGTAATCAACTTGAAGGCATATAACAACAACTACATGAAGAAATATTTATATAAGCATGGCTATCAAAGTAGTTTATTATTTACACAACCTGTAAAGGTATTTATAGTGCAATCCTGTTTGTTTACTCAGAAGCAACTCCCAATGTATTCAATGGCAGTTACTCAAACAGGGAAGTGTGCTGCAACCTGAAGTGATAAGGAACTTCATTCACTCAACCCAAAATTCAGAATCATGCCACCTTAAGCTGTTTAGCAACTGTTTATACTTGTTTTATGGTTATTGGATTTTAAATGGATTTATTTCTTATTGTGAGCTGCCTTGGTTTCCAATCACCAACCCTACCACACAGGGTTGTTGGAAGGACTCCATATACACACACACTGCAGACGTAAAACTACATACACCCCATATAATAGTTTATTGCCAAACCAGTTGATCATTGCAGAATGTGTTAAAAAAATCAGTATTAGTTTCCTACATAATAAAAACTGTGATACCTAAGTAACTCCTGCCTAATTGCTTTAAAAAATAAGATTGGAGGAGGAGAGAAAGATTCACAACACAAACACAATTCTTTGCTATGTTCACTCAAATGTCCCATTAATTTACAGCACAATCCTAACCATGTCTACTCAAAAGTAAGCCTGTTGAATTCAGTGGGGTTTACTCTGGGTATGTGGGATTAGCATTGCAGATTTACTCCCATAAAAACAAGTACTGAATTAAAGCTTCATATTGGGAAGGTTTTCAAAACACTGCCCCTCTTCAACATCCCAGGAAGACTTAAACTTGGTTGACTCCTGCACACAAGAGAGAAAATAACTGAAAGTTATATGAGAGCACTTTTTTGATAGCAACACCTCAGTTGTGGAATATCCTCCCCAGGGAAGCTCACATGGTGTCTATTTCAACACCCTTTTAATACCTTGTTGTAGCTTTAAAATCTGTCTTAGCTCTTAAATTTTATCTTTTGCTCTTTGATATTAATTTTAAGTTTGTTTCAATGCTGCACCATGTTTTATTGTTGCTGGTTTTTAAACTTTTTTATAAGACATCCTATATATATTGAAAATAAGTTAATAGATTCATAAATAATATGTACGTTGAGTTTGAATTCCTTTCCTCTCCATCCTAGTGTACTTTTCTCATGGGGAAAACTGACACTCCCAGTTGTATTGAGTTGAGGTAATACCAGACCATACACAAGCAACTTCCTCTTGCATGCCATGCCCATGCTTTTTCAAGGGCATCAGTTTTATCTTTTCTTAACATTATTTTTGGCACATACTCTGAAGAGAACAACATTGATTCCCCTTTATTTTCTAGTCCTTGAGTTAATATATGTGAGCCACTGAAGCTCAGTGCTGGATTGCAAGATACTAGTGAATTCCAGGATAGAGAGTTTTTGGTGACCAGCAAAAAGAAAGAAAGAAAGTAAAAAGAAAAAAAAAGGATTTATTTCAGTTTGATCTCACAATCCTCTGGAGTTTGTGTGCAATAGGGTTGCCAGTTCAGAAGCATCCCAAACTCTGAGATTTGGGAAGCGGGCCCTAGTGATGTTATAGAAGTGTGCCTGATTGATGTCAGCGGTGGGTGTGGCAAACAGACCATGCTTTTTCCAGGCAGGATCCCCAAAGCCCACCCACTGGACTGCAACAACTCCACCCACTTCCTCAAGACCCCACCCACTCACCCACCCGTGCTCTGCAGTGCCACCCCAATCTCGTGCTGCAGTGTCTCCAGCAGCTGCAGGCACTCGTTAGCCAAGCCCAGGCTGTATGTGCTCCTGCCCCCGCCCACTGCTCCTTCTGCTGCTGGTGCTGCCCCCCCCTGCCATGTTCAACTATTGCTGGCACCCGTAAGCACCGTAAGCACTCTTCGGGTCTCTGGAGTCATGTGTGCATGCTTTGTGCTTTTCGCACATAAAACCTACAGCCCCCATCAGCTCCTGCAGTTGTTGGAAGGCACATGACCCAGAATGGGACAGAATGCATGCTGGGTGGGGACAGAATGCTGTGCAGGGGGTGGAGGCAGCACATGCAGAGTCCAGAGATTATGGTGACTCACCCGGAGAACACCTCAAAAATCCAGAGTCTCCGGGCAAAAACAGAACACCTGGAAACCCTAGCGTGAAATCTAAAGTGCTGCATAGGGGGGTTATTACGAAATAAATTTCAGACCCTGCTGAGTCAGACACCTGGAAACCCTAGCGTGCAATCTAAAATGCTGCATAGGGGGTTTATTATGAAATAAATTTCAGACCCTGCTGAGTCAGACTTTGTTACCTAAGTGACCTGGAGTGGACCAGTCTCAGCCACTGCCTTTGATGATGCTCTGAGGTGTTGATGAGTCCATTGTTTGTGAGCATTTTGGTTTGACTGACGCTGGGGTGTTTTGATCTGAGTTTACATCCAGACATAGTTGCAAAGGTACAACCAAACTTGAGAGATTGACTTGCTGCAGTAGTGCAAACAGTGATGTATTTATTTACTATTTATTTATTATTAATATTTATCATCATGCATTACCAGGTGGAATACATACAGAAACAATATAACAAATTAAAACAATATATGACATAAAACTTCAATTAAAGCCATAATTTAAACAGCAATCAGAAAAAAATAGCTCTACGGAGGGGGATTAACTTTATGTTCATCCCACACTCCAAAGGCCTGAGCAAAAAGGTGTGTCTTCTTGACCCATCAACAGAGGTTGTACAATGACAGAGCCAGATGCACCTCAGAGAAGAGGGCATTCTTCAAGCTAGGGGCCACTGCAGAGAAGGCTGAGCTTCAAAGGGCAGTGGTACTGTTAACCTGGCCTCCCTTGCCAATCTTCAGCTGTGTGATGTCAGCCAGCATTCACCCTGACACTGGCAATTCCCACACTAATCTCAGTTGGCATTCTTCAGAATGGCTCAACTATTGGTAATTTTCTGTAAGACTTATTTTCTCTTTCTCTCACTCACTATAAATAAAATGCTTCGAAGAGGCCATATATAGTAGAACAGACCTTGTATTAAAACCTTTTTTTGTGTGTGGCTCATATTGTAGGAATTTCAGAAACTGCATGCCTGCAGACTCATTAGTAATCAGTCACTAGCTGCTTGGAACACAACAAGAGACTGAGCTCATTTTCTAATTACTAATATCAGCAAGAATAGCTGTCACACAGCAATGGAAGAAAAAAAATGGTTACCATTGCAAAGAAGTCAGTCAGCTATTTGCTTCATTAAAATTGGCCCACTGCCTTAAATACAGAGTAGGAGAAAACAGTCTCCGGGTAATATATAGGAAATCGGGGGGGGGATTTTTATACTGGGAAAGGGCCTATGAAGAAGCACTGTGGACTAAAATATTGATTTATTCAATAATAAAGCAATTGTAATTATGTAGGTATATTATCTCTCAATTGATTTATAGGATCTTAGGCAGGATATGATTATTGTTAATACATCTAATATGTTAAATAATTGGCTTGTGATAATGCATGTATGTATTTTAATAATTAATGTGGTCTATTAACGAGGCCCAACCAACATGGGTCCAGTCTTCGCTGTCTGGATCTCTTAGCATTTTGTTCATTCTGTCTGGAAAGCCATCATTCTCAAATAGTGAGTTCAAAGTTGGGCATTCAAATAGTGGCCCAATCTCCTATTTTTTTTCTTTGTCTCAGTTTATGGATTACAATTGCCCATGTAATTGTGGAGTGGAATGCTGTGAGTCAGATGGCCAACACTTTTCATTCCTGGGAATCTGTTTCTTTCTTGCTTGCTTTTCTTCCCCATTGGTCTTAAAAACAGCCTATAGGTCCCTGATCCCTCCAGCTCCTATCTTTCATTTCACTCTGCTAATTTGCACACCTGAAATGAATGTGATGTCATCAAAGTTAACTGCCCATTCTTCTTGTGTCTTTGGTACTTTCAAAAATGTTCAAGGTTTGTTTCTTTTCTTTTTCTTAACCAAGATAAGTTCATGAATACAAAGCTGGAAAAAAGGTGCAGAGAAAGCTACTATGTAGTGTTAAGTAAACTAGAGGGCACTTAGTGCTCAAAGGCCAGTTATGGGTGGATGAGTATATAACAGGGATGGGGAACTGGATCCGGCTAGGAGGCCTGAACCCTAATTTTCCCACTTTCCATGGGCCGACACTGCCAAGTGGGCAGGACTAGCCAGCTGTCAATCAACTCTAGGGTTGCCAGGTCAGAAGAATCCCAAACCATGAGATTTCAGGGGCAAGCCCCAGGGATGTCATGTTATAGCAAACCTCTGAAGGTGTGCTCCCAAAGCCAATCAGCTGATTGGCATTACAAGTGTGTCTTCAAAGAAAATTGCTGTAATTGTTATGGAAACCTCCTTTGAATTTTGACAGATGTAATGCGTCTGATGTCCTTATGGCATGAGGTGATTAGGGTTACCAGCTCTCCGGTTTTTGCCCAGAGACTCTGGATTTTTGGAGTCTTCTCTACGTGAGTCAATCTCCGGACTCTCAGCTTTCATTTTTTAAAAAATTAAGTTTCTAGGTGGTCTGGTTCAAGGGATATACACCAAAACGTCAGCCCCCCCCTGCAACTTCAGTTAAATAAGCTTGTAGCTGGCTGCTCTAACCTCACAATTTCAGCTTTGTAGCCAATAAGTGAAGTCAGGGTTGTGATTGATAAGGGGTTTGTTGACCTCCAGGCAATAGCTAGAACGTATTGTCAGTCCAGAAAACTGTTGTTTTTGTTGGAATATATGGGGTTCAACTCCAACTTGTGGGTTGAGGCTGCATGGGGCTAAAGGCGTAGTTAGAGAGGAGACCTCTTGGTTGCTAGGCTATACCTGTCCTTTGATCTCCTGCTGGCTCTTCCTTCCTGCTAGACTGATATGCAAAGAATGTTGATCCCTGTTCCTTCCCGCCTTCCACCAGTTTTCTTTTTCTCGAGAGGGGAGCAGACACTTCCTTTCTCTCTCCTCTCGTTCAGCATGAGGGCAGACCCTGGGATCAGAGTCTGCTGCTCCAACATAGCTAGTTAGCTAGATATAGAACTCTTCCCTATCAAGTATGTACTTCCAGAATAAAGTAGTTATTTCTTATTTTAAAGCTTAAAGTCTCTGTCTGACTAATTTGCAAGGAAGGTAGAATCTTAGCAAAGATTCAGACACACACACATAAGCTCGCTCAATACTCTCTGTTCCGCTACGCAACTCTGCAGGGTCCTAAAGGACATTGGGCCCAATGTCCTATAGTTTTTTCCTGCTTGCCTGAAAATCTCATAAGCTGAGTAAGTAACCCCTTCGAGACTTTTTACAATTCAGCGGTATATAAATGTTGTAAATAAAATACATAAATAAATTTTGGAGTCACTGTGGCCCTTGAGTCTCCACTTTTAGGAACAAAGGAATCTGCAGTATACTGACTCAGGCCATTTGGTACCACCAGACACGAGACAGGGCCTTTTCGGTGGCTGCCCCTAGGCTGTGGAACTCCCTTCCGAGTGAGGTACGATCAGCTCCCTCCTTGCCGTCTTTCCGGCGACAAGTAAAGACTGTTTTATTTCAACGGGCATTTGGGATAGGGAACGACCAGGATTAAGTGTCATAGGTTTGGTGACTACATTATATGATTTTATTATTTTCAATTTTTTATGGTTTTAATTTTTCTCATAGTTTAATTCTTTTTAATAGTATACTTTGTATGTTTTAATTGGTGTTGTTTTTACTTGTAAGCCACTCTGAGTCCTATTGGAAAAAGGGCGGGGTAGAAATAAAGTTTATTATTATAATTATTATTATCTAGCTCAGTACTGAGTCATGGGCTAGCATTGGCTCTCCAGGATTCCAGGCAATAGTCTTTTCCAGAGATTGAATTTTGGACCTTTGCATGCAAAGCATGTGCTCTACCACTGAGCTACAGCCCTTCCCCTGTTTAAAAAAGTATCTTTTAAAATTGTTCTTTTCAATTCACTAATGAATTGAACATTGCCCTCTTCAACAGCCTTGGAAAGTTTAAACTTGTTTGACTCCTGATAATTAGAAAAGCATAACACTTTTAATGGCATTTAGACCTCTTGCACACAAGAGACTTTTGCTACTGCTGAAAGCTATAAACTTACTCATCGTATGAGATTTTCAGACAAGCAGAAAAAACAACAGTCTTCTGGACTTGCAGTAGGTTCCAGCTATTGCCTGGAGGTCAACAAATCCCTTGTCAATCACAACACTGGCTTTACTTATTGGCTACAAACCTGAAAGGGTGGGGTTAGAGCAGCCAGCTATGAGCTCATTTAACAGAAGTTGTGGGGGGGGCAGCTGACGTTTTGGGGTATATCCCTTGAACCAGACCACTTAGAAACTTAATTTTTTAAAAAATGAAAGCTGAGAGTCTGAAGATTGACTCACCCGGAGACCTGTAGAGGACCCTAAAAATCTGGCATCTCCAGGTGAAAACCAAAGACCTTGCAACCCTAATCACCTCATGCCATAAGAACATCAGACGACTGACATTTGACAAATTCAAAGGAGATTTCTGTAGTACTTACAGCAATTTTCTTTGAAGACACACTTCTAGTGCCAATCAACTGATTGGCTCTGGGAGCACACCTTCAGAGGTTTGCTATAACTGCTGATCCACAGTTGCTAGGAGCTTCTTTGAAGTCCCTTTGGAAGAAACAGTTTGGATTCAAACTGCTTTCTCCAGATGAAACATTTCCCACTCTTTAGATGTCTGAATAGGGAAAAAATGCTGCTTTTGGTGGAAGTGGTTTGAATTCATTCCTCTGCAGGGGGGAAATCCTCTGTTTATACATTCATTTATGGCAAGGAAAAGGTCTCCACGTTGTAACTTCTCCCTGCCATTCTTACTGGTGAGGCTTCCTTGCAAAAACACCTTCATGTAGTTATATTTTTATTTTACTTTGGCCAAGAAATAAGACAACATCCCTCAAGTGATTAACACTACATAACAGATCAGTGCTAACAACTATTAGTCTTAATGTAGGTGTGGGGAATCTTTGGACATCAAGATGTTGCTGAACAACCCCCCCATCAGCCCTAGCAAGCATTGCTAATGGGAGGTATAGTTCAGCAACATCTGGAGGGCTAAAGATTCCTCAGGCCTGTCTTAATGAGTCATGTATGTGTATACAGCAACTAATGGTAGAATGGGCCTTTCTATAACTGAAGAGTTGGCAAAGTATAGGTGACTTGTTGTCATCTTAGCTAATGGTCAGAGATGTATTTTGGAAGCAATAATATAGAAAGGGTGATCCTGTTGAGGCTTCTGAACCCCTTTTTAAAATTCAGTCACACATGTACATATGATTGTAGTTACTTTAAAAACAGAATGCTATTGTGGGTGAGATGCCCCAACAAGCCTGAGCTTGTTGAGACTTATTTATTTATTTATTGAATTTATTTATTGAATTTTTATACCGCCCCACTAGCATAGCTCTCTGGGCGGTGTACAACCATTACAATAAATACAATAGAATCACACAGAACAATACAAAAAATATAAATGCAAATCCACAATCTAAAACCAATTAAAACATGTTTAAGAAAAGCTAAAATGTCTGATAAAATAGGAAGGTTTTGACTTGGCGCCGAAAGGATAAAAATGTCGGCGCCAAGCGCACTTCTTCTGGAAGACTATTCCACAGTTTGGGGGCCACCACTGAGAAGGCCCTAGTTCTTGTTACCATCCTCCGAGCCTCTCTATGAGTCGGAACTCGGAGGAGGGCCTTCGATGTTGAGCGTAGTGTATGGGCAGGTTCATATCGGGAGAGGCGTTCCGAAAGGTATTGTGGTCCCGCGCCGTATAAGGCTTTATAGGTTAAAACCAACACTTTCAATCTGGCCCGGAAGCATATAGGTAGCCAGTGCAAGCGGGCCAGAACAGGTGTTATATGTTCAGACTGCCTGGTCCTCGTTATTAGTCTGGCTGCCGCATTTTGCACCAGCTGTAGCTTCCGAACCGTCTTCAAAGGCAGCCCTACGTAGAGCGCATTGCAGTAGTCCAATCGAGAGGTTACCAGAGCATGAACAACTGAGGTGAGATCTTCTCTGTCCAGATAGGGACGTAGCTGGGCCACCAACCGAAGCTGGTAGAACGCATTCCGTGCCACCGAGGCTGCTTGAGCCTCGAGTGACAGAGAAGGATCTAAGAGTATTCCCAGACTACGAACCTGCTCTTTCAGGGGGAGTGTAACCCCATCGAGAACAGGATGAGTATCTACCATCTGATCAGAGAGACCACCCACCATCAGCATCTCAGTCTTGTCTGGATTGAGTCTCAGTTTATTAGCTCTCATCCAGTCCATTATTGCAGCCAGGCAACGGTTCAGCACATTGACAGCCTCACCTGAAGAAGATGAAAAGGAGAAGTAGAGCTGCGTGTCATCAGCATACTTGTCAGCTCTACACAGCATCAGCAGTGTCAGGGGGGGCTGGAAATTCCTGGGTCTTTGGCAGGGAAGGAAAGTCCTTAGCCAGCAGTCGGGTTGTAAATCTGCCAGGCCTATCCGAAGCGTACTTGCCGAGTCAGAAGTCCAGAAGCAAGGTCAGTGGAGGTCCGGGATCAATTGCCAAGGGGTCAGTCAAAGAGATGCTGCAGGGAAACTAGGTCTACACAAGCCACGCCTGACGTTGCAGTCAGCAACAAGCTGCAGCCAAGGTGTGCCTTATAAAGAGCAGGATGGACAGCAGGTGTGAGCCCTCAGCGTTTGGGCCTTAAGGAGACAGGCCTGCCTCTCTTCTGCCTGACCTT
The DNA here is from genome assembly GCF_030035675.1 of Rhineura floridana. Classification (NCBI taxonomy): domain Eukaryota; kingdom Metazoa; phylum Chordata; class Lepidosauria; order Squamata; family Rhineuridae; genus Rhineura; species Rhineura floridana. The sequence goes on along the minus strand of NC_084485.1, from coordinate 125,903,749 downwards.
CTGCTGTCTATGTTCTGCAGGTGAGGGGGGAGTATCCTGTTCACTGTCTGTGTCTGGCTGCAGGGCCTCTGCTGTCCCTGGGGTGCTCTGCAGCTGAGGGGCAGAAGGAGCTGGATTCTCAGGAGGCTCCTCCGTGTCTCCTGCTGCTCCTGGGTCTGCTGCTGTTACTCCCGAGTCGTCCTCATCTGAGGAGTCCTCTGACGGGGCCATGACAATACTGGTGACAACGCACTCCAAAACTCCTGATGACCGCAACAAGTGGCTTCATGTAGATGTTAAAAAGCATGGGGGACAGAACTGACCCCTGTGGGACTCCATATTGGAGGACCCACGGCGTCGAGCAATGTTCCCCAAGCACTACCTTCTGGAGACGACCCGTCAAGTAGGAGCGGAACCACTGCAAAGCAGTACCTCCAACACCCAACTCCACAAGCCTCTCCAGAAGGATACCATGGTCGATGGTATCAAAAGCCGCAGAGAGATCAAGGAGAATCAACAGAGTTACACTCCCTTTGTCTCTCTCCCGACATAGGTCATCATACAGGGCGACCAAGGCTGTCTCAGTGCCGAAACCGGGCCTAAAACCCGATTGAAATGGATCTAGATAATCGGTTTCATCCAATAGCGCCTGGAGCTGGCTAGCAACCACTCGTTCCAAGATCTTGCCCAGGAATGGAACATTTGCTACTGGTCTGTAACTATCAAGATTTTCTGGGTCCAAGGAAGGTTTTTTCAGGAGTGGTCTCACTACTGCCTCTTTCAGACAGCCAGAGACCACTCCCTCTCGTAAAGAGGCATTTATCACTTCCCTGGCCCAGGTAGCTGTTCCATCCCTGCTAGTTTTTATAAGCCAAGAGGAGCAAGGATCTAGTGCAGAAGTGGTTGCACGTACCTGTCCAAGCACCTTGTCCACGTCCTCGAGCTGAACCAACTGAAATTCATCCAACAAAACATGACAAGACTGTGCTCCGTACACCTCCTTAGGATCAACTGCTGTAAACTGGGAGTCTAAGTCCCGGTGAATGCATAAGATCTTGTTCTGGAAGTGCCCAGCAAACTCATTACAGCAGGCTACTGATGGTACTATCGTGTCTTTCGGGCCAGAGTGAAGTAGCCCTCGGACAACTCTAAAAAGCTCCGCTGGATGGGAAAGAGAAGACTTAATGGTGGCAGCAAAATATCTTTGTTTCGCCACCCTCACCCCTTCTAAGTACAGTTTTGTAGAGGCACTTACCAGTGCATAGTTGCATCCGTCGGGAGTTCACCTCCACTGCCGCTCAAGCCGCCTCCTATCTTGTTTCATCGCTCTCAGCTCTGGAGTATACCAAGGAGCTGTATGAGCTCTACACAGGAGAGGGTGCGCAGGAGCAATCGTGTCAACAGCCCGAGCCATCTCCGTATTCCACAGTTCAACCAGGGCTTCGACAGGAGCGCCAGTCTTTTCAGCTGGAAAATCCCCCAGAGCCCTTTGAAAACCCTCAGGATTCATTAGTCTCCGGGGGCGGACCAATTTAATAGGTCCCCCACCCTTGCAGAGGGGAAAAGCCACTGTGAGTCTGAACTTCAATAAGCGGTGATCTGTCCATGACAAAGGAAGAGATGTAAAATTCCCGACATCCAGATCATCATCTCCATGTTCCGTAGCAAAAATAAGGTCTAGGGTATGCCCCGACACATGTGTTGGGCCATTAACATATTGGGACAGCCCCATGGTTGTCATGGCGGCCATGAAGTCCTGAGCCGCCCCAGACAAAGTAGTCTCAGCATGGATGTCGACATCACCCAGTACTAAGAGTCTGGGGGATCTCAGCAATACCTCCGAGACCACTTCCGTCAGCTCAGTTATGACCCCCCCCTGCATTTATAAACACATCTACTAGCCCCATGTGGTCCTATGGTGTTATAGCTGTTAGATTTGAATCTGCAGAAGATGGTCAAATCAGTTTTTGTTCTGTCGCATTCACCTTTGTTGGGCGAATGGGCCTTTGCGTAACTAAAGTGTTGGTCAAGTGATTTTTGCCATAGTAGCAAATGCTCAGCGATGTTATTTAGAAACAGTAATGACAGCATAATGTAACTATGTAATTATGTTATGAATAAAGTTTTTGGTTTTTGTGGAGCCAAAAACCACTCATTAATTCACCACAAAACCTGATAAAGGATATAAGATGGGGGGAGGCTCATTCTGGGGCAGACTTTGGGGTGTCAGAATATCCCAAACTCATCCATAAATGTGTGTTTGGAGGATGTCTTTGACATCCCTACCCAATGCTTATGATTCTGGATTTTAATATGAAACATAAGTGCTGTGAAACATTTGTCACTGTGGATAAAATTGGAGGAAGTATGTGTCGGTAGATTCAAGTCCAGTCACACACCCAGAACTCCCCCATCCTCATAAAAATTGAAAAGTAAAATATATTATATAGCCAAAACCATTTTAAGGCAATGTTTGGCATCGTATGTAAAAATAAGCAGACCTACTAACAACAAATGAGTGTTTTCACTTCAGAATAAGTCTTTTGGAATGTCGATGTGCTATTCCTTAGGTATTTAGCTCCATATAGTGCAATTAATTAGTATGGCAAATATTATCATAGTAGCTCATTACAGAGTGTAAAAAGGAAGGCTTGAATAGTCTCCTGTTAAGAGAACAGGCATGGGGGCTCATCAAAAGGATCTTTGCAGAGGCTCATTTTGCATTCTGTAACGACAAACCCACTATCGGAGTCTGCATGCTATTCATAACTGCAAAGGGAATTTCTTATGGAGGATGCTGCCTTGGTTGCTTCAATGACATTTTGGTTCTCAGTAGAAACACATTCAATTCCACATAGTAATAGCACTTTAATAACAGCTGAAAATATGTTTTATGGTGGATGTTGATAACTAAATGCTTATCCCATATATAGAAATTCAGATAATTGGAATTTCTCATAGCCCTGGATGCAGTTGAAGCCACTGGAGAATACCTTGATATAGAAGTTTAAAATCAATAAACTATGTTTTGGTTAGTTTTTAGAGGTCTGTTATGTGCTTAATATACTATATTTGTATCATGGGTTCTGGTTCCTGTAAATCTGAGGTCTCCCACTCTTGGATGAATGAGGAGATAAGCAATTGAATTTGAAAGATTCTTTATGCAACAGAAAAGCAATTTTGTTCCTGGTTATCAAAGGGCAGGAAACAAACTAGCAACTGAATGCTAAATATTTATAACCCTTGGGCTCCTGGTACACCCCGGACCTATAACTGACTATATTTTTTTTTGATAAAAGAGTGGCAATAGGGCTTCTTAAAAGCCGAGTGACATTTGGCTGAGTAACTTTGCTAGCGGTTGAATCTTCTCTAGATTGATCCACCTTCTGTGAAAATTACTCAGTGGGATTTCAATCTGTTGTTTTCCTCTAACTGATTTTCTAAAGGGGGGGCGGTGTTACCATGGATGCTAACTTAAATATCAACATCCCAAAGGATAAATGAAATTGTGTGTGTGGAGAAAAACTCAGAACAGAGCACATCCGCATATTTAGCTAAAAACAAGAAGAAACATCACTTGAAGTTGACAAGCTATGCTTGGACTACAGTGTCCAGCTGTAATCTGCCTGTAGTGTAGTGCTTAGCTATATTTATTTATTATTTGATTTATATCTTGCCCTTCCTCCGAGCAGGAGCCCATATAATTCACTTCCCAAGTTTAATGAGTATGGAGGAGTTCTGGATGTGTTACTTGACTTAAATCTACACACACACACACACACTGTTACTCCCTTTTAACTCATCAGTGAGAATGGATTTTTTTCTTTTTTCTTTCCTCGTAGCATTATCCCGGCTGTACGGTGCTTTTCTTCCATGTTTGTTTATTACCAATTGATAGATGAATAAAGGCAAATTTTATTAGGTTGTATATGCTGCTCGATAGATAGATAGATAGATAGATAGATAGATAGATAGATAGATAGATAGATACTGGCCTGATCCAGCAGGCTCTTCTTATGTTCTTAGATAGATAGATTCAGTAATCTCTTCATAGAGGGCATTTTTGTTTTTGTCATTCTTCACTTCACTGGTGATGTGAACAAAAGCATTGTTCACAGGTTACACTGAACAAAGGTACAAGCTGTCTGTATACATGGATATGTGTTTGAACTCCATTTGTGCAGGTCAACTGTTTGTGTACACAGGTACACAGATTGTACACTTACTGAATGTAACGTGTGGACATTACATTACATTCATATAAAGCGAATGCTGCATTTATTCAGGGTTGGTGGCTAGAAGAAGAGGAATAGATGATGTTCAGAAAGGACAGAGGGAGAAAAGTTGTCCACTCTGTTAAGAGCCAGAGTGCATGTTATGCTGAGAGGGGTGGGGATGCTGCTGAAAACAGTGTTTCTGTGGCATGTTGCCTGTAGATATAGCCTAAGACTGACTGGTGCCATTGTGCATAAAAATCTGTAAGTGGTGCTTCCTCATCAATGTCCAGCAGAAAAACACCTAGGAAGAACACAGTAGCTGCAAGTGAAACTACTTGTTAGCTATTTAACTAGCATTCACTGAGTTGTTTGCAGGGAGATTAGATGCCATTGTGTCACAGCAAGTGTTATCTCACACTTTCCAGTGTGTTTCCTGGTGGCTTTGCTTCATCGCAAAAAGTCTGACTTTTGGGATAACCATCTTTGTTGTGCAGGACTTCCCAATCAACTATAATTTTACAGCCTGAATTTGCCGGTATGTGATTGAATCCCACCCTCCAAAATAGTGACAGTCTGGAAACCTGATACTGTTTTAAGAGTCTGCTACACTGATCTGAGAGGCATACTTGAAAAACAAGGCTTTGGTGACAAATGATTATGAGTCAAATACATGCCAATAGGTTGATGCATACTGATGTGCCTTACAGGGAAACAAATCAAAACTCTGTTTGCCATGTTAAACTACTGGTGCTGAATCTTCATAGGTAGACACTACAGATGCATCAGTCATACACGTTTGAAACAAGAGCAGGAATTAAGATGCTGCTTCATGTGCTGAACATGTGCTGAAAAAAATAGTATCTTATTTATTACTTTACCTGCTCTGGTAAGGAGCTAGTTAACAGCATATCTCTCTCCAGTCTTTTAAGCCCAGATTTTAGTGTGTGTGTGTGTATGCGTTTTTAAAAAATTGAATGCACTTTGCTTATCCTTTGTAAGTGGAACTTAAAAACAGAACGGCAATTTTATTTAATAGCTATAAGCCATTACTCTAATGGTTCAACAAATACCTTTGAGGATACACTATACTATTCTAGCCTCCTAGCCTGCCTCCTCCCCCCTGGCAAAAAGGGCTTAATATTAAATAAATGCTGTCTCCCATTGGGTACTGTAGTAATCCCCTACTCATTTGGAAGACGAAGTTAAGAACTGAAAGTGTTTTAGAATAAATGTTCAGGGACAGATGCAAGAAAATCTGTCATCAGATTATCACTTTATGCTGGAAATGGCAAATCCTTAAAAAAATAAAAATCTTTCCATTATCACTTTGAACACATCATGGTGAAATGCAGAACATAAGTGGAAAGTTAGGCACACAAGTGGCTTATATCTGACATCTTGTCCTGGGCGGCAAAGTATTATCCAATTCCTCCCTCTTCCAAAGTGTAGCTTCATCCTTTAAAAAGATTTGATCATATGTTTAGATTGACAATTGGAAAAACCAGAAAGACTTTGCAATTGCTCTATTAAGGCAATAACTTGAGCTCTTTGGTTATTTTTTTGCTTCCTACTTTGAAAGTTAAGCTATGACACCTCTTTAGCTATCAAGTGCTGATATATGAAATTTATCTAAAGTTAGCTGTGCATTAACATGACAAAATGAAGTGCCACTTTTGCAAACAGAGTAAAAATGATTCACAAGGCTGAAAACTAGTTGCTTAGGTATTTCCTCATATATGCAGCTATGTTATATCCTCCAATATGAGGCTGATTCTCCTCCCCTGATCAATACACTTTACAATGCCATGCTGGCTATGAACAGTTGAATGTGATGGACAAAAGCCAGCAAAACTCGTTAGAAAGTCAGTACCCAGAACCCTTGCCCAAGGGGCTATCAGCACTGACATCTGTCCTAGGTCTGTGGCTGTAAAATTGTCTGGCAGAAGCATTAGTGGGTAGCTATTTTTATTTCAACCCTTCCCCCCCAAGCAACAATTCACTGGGGGCTTTGTGAGGAATTAAAATGACTCTTCCCCACTGCTAGAGAAGCTTATAGAACAGGGTCCACTGATGAAGGAAGAGGCAGAGGACACTTTGCTGAGGTCCTCCTTGATAGCCCCTGTTTGCCTAATATGGTAAGATGAGGGATGATGGTAATAATAATAATAATAATAATAAATCATCCAAATAGCTGTTTTTAGAATGTTCAAAGTGCTTTACATGCATTATCTTGTCATTGTTACAACAATGTGGTGAGAGAGGTCAGTCCTCCATATTACAGTTGTTAGAGAGCCAGTGTGGTGTAGTGGTTAAGGTGTTGGACTACGACCTGGGAGACCAGGGTTCGAATCCCCACCCAGCCATGAAGCACACTGGGTGACCTTGGGCCAGTCACTGCCTCTCAGCCTCAGAGGAAGGCAATGGTAAACCCCCTCTGAATACCACTTACCATGAAAACCCTATTCATAGGGTCGTCATAAGTCAGAATTGACTTGAAGGCAGTCCATTTCCATTTTCATTACAGTTGTTGGTCTAAGGGTGAGAGAGAATGACTTTCCTAAACGCCAGTTACTCAGTTCATGGCAGAACTGGAACTTGAACCCAGGACCTCCCGGTTTGTGACTCAGTCTGTCAGTTACTGTGCTGCTCCAGCTTGGACTCACGTGATGCCCAAAGTAAACATGCACTTACCTGTCTGTAGTCAGCCAGTTGCACAAGTTCCTACTTTGCATGTGGCCCTGAACTAGAGGATGCATGTCTACCAAGCAAACTACAAGCACTTTCCCTTTTCCACACTCCTGGGTAACATATAAGCAAAGTGGCTCAGCCAAAAATGTAAGATAAATTGATTTATCTATTTTGCTCATTCTGTGGATGAAATTTTTTAAAACATTTGCTTTTGGTTAGGAAACCTGAATGTTGCTTGCCAAAGTTTAGTTGGTAAAGAAGTGAAGCAACAAAACATAATCTCCCAATGAATTGGAAATCACTATGAATAAAGGTGCTTATTCAGTTACTAATTCTGCACTCTGATTCCAGTTCCTCTTTTGATATGGCGCTGCACCTGTATTTGTGCTCCCAAACTACTGCATTAATACATGTGTATATGTGTTTCAATGAGAAAATGACAGCAGCATAGAGCATAACATTCAGATGGAAAAATAGCATCTTAAGGATTCTTCCCAATTGCGTGAAATAATCTCTTTGAAAATGACACAAAAACTGTTTCAAGATTTCTAAAAATGCCTTGGTAGGCACAAACACACATAATGAGCTGATAACATACCAATTAGCCTCTTTCTCAGGCTAGGAAGAGAGGGGAAGATACAGGAGGCAGAGGAGATTCTCTCTCCTCCCTGTTCACTCCCCCCACCTCCGAAGATCAAACAGCTAGCTAGCTTGTTTTGCAGATGGATCAACAGCCACTCCAGCATGTGTCTTCATGCACAGGTGTTTCTCCAGTTTCCCTCCCTCCTGCGCTAGCCAGAAGCTTCTTTTTTTATAAGAAGGAAACAAATAATGAGTCATCAACAGATGCATGAGGCAAAGTATTAAAATAAGTTATCTCTCCATCATCACATCACCAGAAAGAAATGGAGGACATGCAGAAACACAGAAGAGTTTAGCATGAACTATCATTTGCCCACCATTACGTTCTCTTTGTGTGCTTGCATGCACACACAAGAGGATTCCAAAATCACTTTCCTTGCAGGAAAAAGAAATAAAAAGACCAGTGTAGGTGTCCTCAGGTCACAACTTTGGGGCAGAGGTCCAGCCCCCCTCCCTCAGAAGAATGAACAGGAGGATCACCAAATGCAGCAGGGCTTGCTGATTACATTTTGAAGTAAGGCCGTAACCCTAGGCACAAGTACCTGGGAGTAGAGATGGCGAAGAAATTTGATCCAGTTCGCATTTCAAGCTGAATTTATCTAATTCACACTTTCAGAAATAAAATAAGGAGCTAAACACAGCCTTCCTTTGAAATTTAGTTATCTGAATTTTGCAATGCAGTTCTCCAACTAAACAGTTTACAAAAATATATGTGTAAGGGGAAAGTGAATAAAATGAATACAAATGAATATATTAGTGAAAATAACATATAAAACTATATTGGTTGATGAGAAATTGCTTGCAGAAATGTGTACATTAGTATAACTGCCAACAAAAATGTGTTTAATTAGAAGAAACGTGCAGTAAAATGCTGGAAAATTTTCATGATGAATTTTTAAAAGAAAAATTTGCAAATTGCTGCAGAAATATGGAGAACTGATTTTAAGATCAGAAAAATGAGAAACTGAGAGAACCAAATTGAACAGATTTCTTTCCATCCCTTTTGATTCAACATATTTTATTTCTGAGCAGACATACATAGGATTGTGCTGTGTAAGTGAAGTAATACACATCACCATCTTTAAAGGTGTGCAGGATAAGACTGTAGTATCAAGAGTTTAAAATTACCCAGCCACACCACTGAAAATATTTGGTAATACCTTAAGGCAGGGATGGGCAACTGGTACCCTGCAATTTCATCTGTCCCTTGGGAGCCCTTGCATACATTTCAGTCATAAAAAAAAAAAGTTGTAAGAAACAAAGTGTTAGATCTAGTTGAGCTTGCTCAGAGCATGGCATTTTTTAAACATAAGATGTATGCAATATGTAAGTGTACATATATGTAAATAATGCTACACGTGAGTGCTCTATAACTGTACAGCAGTTACTGCTAGACACTGCTAATGTGCCTATGGAACCTGATCGCTCTGGAAGAAGTCAGTTTGTGGGGGAAATAATACATCTACACACTGGGGATAGAGTGATCCCACTTCAGAATACAGAAATTGGCTGTCTATGCTTTAAGGAATCTGAAATCAAGCACAGAAAATTGAGAGAGGAGCAACAAAATCTTATTTTTAAAAAATTTACATCAGGATTTATATACCTCTTAATCACCAAAAACCTCTAAGTGGTTAACCTACAAAAAAATTTTTTTTTTAAATACCAACAAAACCAAACACTAACTTTTTAGTTGACCTAAAATGTATCAAAATTTAAATAGTCACCAGTTTAAAAACAAATATACATAATAAAATAAAAATTACATTACTGGCTTACCTAAACAAAAATGTTTTAGTAATAATACAAATAATAATCTTGGAACAAAAATGGTCAGAATGGTGCTTGGTAGATATTTCATGTTCTTCAAGGTAAACTCTTTTCTCCCTGATTCCTCTTGTTAGTACCAACTTTTTTTTTGCTGTTGGCACATCCAGTATGAGTCTGTTCTTAGCAGATGCTGAGAGGCGGAAGCCCCAACCTCCTCTCTTCAAGTTGATTTTGCTTACACAATATTTCTGATGACCCAGTACTGTAAAGGGGTGATAATATGCAGCTGTCCTTGTCAGACGGTGTTGACAGCCTGGGTGAATACAATCATCACTCATATAGATAGACAAGTGTTATAGTAATGCTATGAAATTCCACATTGTTCCCAGATGAACAGGGATGGATTGAGTGTTGGAATAAGCAACCACCTTTAATTAAAACCTACTGTATTGAGAGAAAAACAGCCATTAAATTGTTCAAGTATACAGGGATAAAAATCTAAGTGGCCTGCCTGGTTGTCTGTTGAGTTTCTCTTTCACCCTTCCTGCTTGCGCCAGTTGTATCTAGAAATGCCTGATGATATTAAGTAAAATATCCAGTTTAAAGTTTACAGCCATGTTTGTCTTCAATGTGGTGAGACCAAACCTACTCTGCAATATTGAGAACATATGAATGATGAGCCCTGGTTTTGATGACTCTTCAGAGAACTGGAAAGGCTTCCAGTAGTATTGAGGAAATGACTATCATTGTTCCACAGCCTTTGCCATGGCAATGACTGAAAAAGTCAGCAAAATAGTATGAGAACAATAGGATGTTTTAGCAACACTAGGGATGGCTGGCAGATAATTGTCAAGACCCTCATGCATCTTTCAAAATTCCATGGGAAGGGACTGGGAGGGACTCTGTGGTAGAGTTGAAAGCAGTTTAGGTTTGTAGTACATGCCATATTTGTTGGCCTTGATAAAAATAAAAATAGATGTATTTGTAAGGGTTACTGCTATTTTTATCATTTTGGTATTTCTATAACTATATAGCACATTTAATTGGCAATCTATACTGTATTTGCATGCACCAAAAAACCTGCCGGGTAGAGTGTTACTAATCTCATGTTATAGATGGGACACTGAAGGAAAAAGCCTGTGGTTCTTCCAAGCCTACACAATGGGCCAGTGACATATCATGGACCCCGTCACTTAGACCATGGGTAAGAGATTGGAAATGGGTGTGCAGCCATCAGCTGCTCCCATCCTGTGAGTAAATTCCCCTTTCCTTCTTAATGGTGGTTAAGGCATGCATTGGCATGATTACTGATGGTTCATATTAACCAGGCTCTCTACTTAACCAGAATTCTTAAGCAGTGTTTGAAGCTAGTTAAGAATCCTGGGAAAACAGTGAAACTGGCTAGCCTTAATGTTGGTATTAGTGTGCTCATGAATCCTACTTTACAGTCCGTCTGTCTGAAGATTGAAGAGCTGTCTGGTCCATGTCTAGTTTAAATATAAAGAACTGTAAGAAGGAAGAATAGTAGCCTTGAAGTTGCCTATCAACAGTGACCTCCTGGACAGCAGTCTAAGATAACCTGGTCAGTCTTCACATTAAGGTGAGATATATTGGGTAGCATTCAACTAAATAATTATGATAGATCAAGAAATAACGTTAGTGCAATGGGACTTCCCCATATCTTCCTCCCATGCTCACACCACACCATCCTCATATCTGCTCTGCTGGGTTGGGGGAAAACCCAGAACAGATGGGGGGGGAGAGGGAGAGGGAGAGGGAGAGAACGTTATGTTGCACAAGCAGAAATCGTTGCATTGACGAAAACAGCCTCTTAGCAATACATGGAATAAAACCTATTGTATTTATTTTAAAATTATAGTAATTATTTCTAAATCTGCAAAGTAGACCTACTGAATCAATGGACTTAACTTACACCCATAGATGTCATTGGGTCTAGAGTTTCTGAGTTTCTTAGTTGGATATCACCCATAGAAATTAGCTTTATGTTTACATTTATTTGTTATTTCATTTATATACCACTCTTCATTGAAAAACTCCCAGAGCAGTTCACAAGAAATATACAAATTTTATGCAAATCTGTGTCCTCTTTTGTTCTCTTATTTTGATGATGCATCAGTGGCCACCCTGCTTGGAGCTGGGGTATCCCTTGCTTCAAGTCAAGAGAGAGGAATTTATACCTGGTTGAAGTGTTTGGATCATATAAAAAAAACTGTTTTGTATCCACTAGCTTGATGTGTTTTTTGCTGAAAGGAAATTTTAATCTCATCCTAGATCCAGATTCTGCTGTCTCTCCACTGGGCCAAGATTGCTTCTATCAGTTTTCAGAGTATGTGTTACATGCATTTATTAATTCTTGTAGAAGTTCAAGTGGAGTTCTGTTTAGCAGAAAACTCATCAGATGGTGTTGGGGTAATTTATTTTTAATAGCACTCCTTGAGTCAAGCCAGAATTCTTTCTGGCCCTACCAGATTGAGGAAAGTATCTGCAGATTCTATGTGTCATTCAACCTGCTTTTAATTGCCCAGGTTAATTTAGCAAGATGTCTTTGTACAAGCTAAAGCATAAGAACTTGATGCTGCATATTGCTTGTCATGGGCTGTGTTGACAACACATATTGACAGTAGCTATTGATAATGGGTAGAGATCTGGCCTGTTTGATGGTAGACTGTTTTGTCCTACAAACTTTCCCAAGCAATAAAAAGTTATTTAACAGGATCATTTTCCCTCTGAGGAAAGGGTTCTGCAGACATGTGGATTTTTAATTGTTTTTTCTTTTAATTTACAGATACATACAAGTTGAGAATAGGGAAGCGGACAAGCACCCAAATAGGTGATGATAGTCTTGAAGGCGTTAAAACAACAGCATGCCCCTGGATTCTGTAACCAGTTCCACAACCCAGGGTTTTTCTTTCTTTCTTTTGCTAGATTCAAAATTGCCAGACCGGTTTTCCCCAGCCACCATCCTGACTAGTGAGTTATGACACGTGTTTCAGCCTTGAAATAACCGTCAGTCATCAAAGGTTGTTAAGTAGGACCATTGTGTCCACGATCAAGTGCCAGACTATCAAAAATAAAATAAAATTGAGCAGTGGTGAGGAACCTGTGCCCCTCCAGATGGTGTTGGACTCCCAACTCCCCTCAGCCAACGGACAACGGTCAGGGACCATAATCAGATGTAGTATGCTTCTGAAACCCAGTTGCTGGTAGTCGCAGGAGGAGAGGGCACTCTTGAACTCGGGTCTCGCTTGTGGGTTTGTCATGGCCACTGTGGGCTTCTAGTTGGCCACTGTGAGAACAGGATGCTGGGCTAGATGGGCCACTGTCCTGATCTAGGAGGCTCTTCTTATGTTCTTATGATGGTGGGAATTTTAGTTCAGCAACATATGAGAGCCACAGGTTCCCCATCCCTGACTTAGTAGAAACAATGATAATTTTGCTTATCTAAAAAGTGTGCTTGCAAAATAATCTTTATGCTTCGAAAGAACTGACAGAGTTTTTGAGCCTCACAATAATTAAACCCTATTTTTTGGATACTTCACTCATAAATTTGTAAAGTCACCTGTATGAAGCCTTTTAGCAATAGCTGAAATAGTAATGGAGCACATTAGTTAGCTGCAGGCATAGACTCTGATACTCAAATCATTCTTCCAGAGCATTCTTTCGAGCATGGCTTGATCTAGTACAATGCTTTGAGGTTCAGTTTGATCTACATAAAGCAGCAGTCGCAGCCCACATAAAGCCACAGTCTCCCCATTTCCCTTCTTATAGCTGAATGATTCATAGTTTATCTGATTCTAATCATTGCTGCCCCATGCAGAGCCACTTATCTCAAGCTGGATATTTTAACTCACGCTGGCAAAAATGTTGCTGCTGCTGCTTAAATGACAGGACTTAATTGCCGCTTGGCACTCCTGCCATACAGGGTGACACCAGTGGAATTCTCCAGAATTCTCAGATGATAATAGCATCAAAAATTGACATCTGTATCCGTGTCTAACTACATTTTTAAGCTGGTTGAACACATTTTGGATGTTCAAATTTTGAAGGGCTGTTGTTTTGTATTTTTCACTTCTTCTCCTTCTCCTTCTGAAACCAGAGTGACCCTTGCTGAATCAGAGACCAAGGATCCATCCAGTATAGCATCCTGTTTCCAGTGCTGGTCAGCCAGATACTCTGGCATATTTCTTTGTGTGAGATGAAACTTTGGTTAGTTTGGTTGGGCTCCTGCTGGGAGGAAGGATGGGATATAATAATAATAATAATAATAATAATAATTGACCAACATTGTACATTGAGTTCAATTGGATCTAAGTGCAACTAACTAAGGGAACAATCCTAACTACCTCCCTGGTGTGGCTTTATAGAGTAGTGGGGCCACTACCACATCTGCAGCTCTGCTGCACACAGCAGCCAGGTTGGAAATGGGGGAGGTAGGCACATTACTGAGAGCCAGTGTGGTGTAGTGGTTAAGGTGCTGGACTACGACCTGGGAGACCAGGGTTCGATTCCCCACACACAGCCATGAAGCTCATTGGGTGACCTTGGGCTAGTCACTGCCTCTCAGCCTCAGAGGAAGGCAATGGTAAACCCCCTCTGAATACCGCTTACCATGAAAACCCTATTCATAGGGTCGCCATAAGTCGGAAGCGACTTGAAGGCAGTACATTTACATTTTAGGCACATTACTGTACCAGCCTGGAGTGGCAATGGGGCCCGGATCAGGCCTGATGTCATCACACAATGGCTGTGGGAGCAGCTCAGCCCCACCTTCTCCCTGCCACCTGATACAAAGGGGATTGATCTGCTAGTCTGGATCCAACCCAATGTATTTGGAAAGGGGATGTATGATTGCTGGGCTGAACTTTCTATCTGCCTCTGTGGAACAAGTCTACAGCAGTGCTTTTTCACAAGGTATGTTTTAGTTCATGTGCCCAGCCTGACAAACAATTTAATGCCTACTTACTTAGGATCTCTCCAATTCCACTTCTTAGATACCTGAATACTGGCTAGCAGTCAAATGACTGAAAATCACTTGGCTATAACATCTTTTGCCTGGGCTGCTAGCAAACCTAGAGGATGGCTTGTGAAGCTGTTAGAATAGTGGAGCTTGAACCTACAGATGATGAAAAAGAGAATGCAAAGGTTAAAAAAGCACTTTGTATAATTTGATAATAGGGATGGGGAAGAATATCCACCAAATTGGACCTAGCACCGGACTCCAGCTGAATTCGATAGTTCACCATCCTTTTGGACCAGAACTTATTTCTTGATGTGGGCCGCGGCTGTAATCGGCATGGATTTTGCAGCCGCAGCTCCAAATCAGCAAGAATTTATTCTTTCAAACTTCCCCCCTATTTTATGTTGAGTTATTTTTGCAATCACAGCTGCTGCATTTGTAACTGCAGTTATGATGACTGCTTTCCTGCCACCAAAAAACCACGTGGAACACTGTAATGATTCATGTAAGCTACCTAAAAATTACACAATGTTTTTCCCGCTACCAAAAAAACACGATAAATACTGTCATCATTTACACAAATATCTATGTTGATAACTATGAAATTTTGGCCAGGAAAAAACAAACAAACCACAGATTGAATCACCCAAACACACACATAGCAGATCGAATCGGCAAGTGCGAGAGCAAGCGGGAACAAAAAAGGGCAGATCGGGATCAAATGACGGACTACCGGAATGCAAGTGGATTGGAACCATACATCAAACCCCATCCCCATTTCATGGATAAGACTGATAATTTTTTATGATCTATAGATTTGTAATTTTGCATGCTTTTGTATAAGCTTAGCTCTTTTTGAACTGTTCAATCGACTTTTATTATTTCCTTCCAGTTGAGCAGGGAAGAAAAAACTTAAGGTAAGGTGATGACCAATTATGTGTGGAAAGAAAAAAAACCCATATCCCCAGACACTTTCATTGTGCTTTAGTTCATTACTTCTTCACTTCTTTTCACATCATCATAAGCTAACTGAATAGAGGAAGTCCGTGAGCGCTGATCAAGGCCAATGTCAGCATTCAGCATCTTTGAGCACCAGCACCCTGGCTGGGGGTCCCACTGACGCCTGCAATACCGCCCTGTAGCCAGGGTGGGGCAAATGGGTGCACCTCTCCCTTAGAGCTGTCCTCCCCCCACCAATTTTGTATGGAAAATTATCTTTTAATTTCTGACATGACAATGACAGCCTCAGTTTAAAGAATTACAGCTTGTTTTAAGAGGAGACAAAAAGTCCATTTATTTTTTAAAGAGGATTTGCTGTGCGAGGGCAATAGAGCAGTTTAATCTACTTTAATTTTGCAAACCCAGAGTTCTGGTATGTGCTTGAATCCTTCCCACTAAAGAGTGATAGTCTGGAGGTACTAAGGCTTCATCCAGACATGGAGTCTGTTGCATTAGTTTTACTGATTATAATGGCAGCACTTCTGTCCCAATTTCTAACATTCCTTTCACACTGCAGTATCTGTTGCCTTATGAAACTATGGCTTTTTGACAGATATACTGCCATGTCGTGCTATATTTCATTCACACCAGTGGGCATGATGTGACACAACAATAAACATCATTGGACATGTCACTACTCCCCTACTGTTTCCACACCAGGAAAACCGTTGGAAAGAACTATATGCTGGTATACCACCCCAAATGTTGTCACTTTACGCCTGCAATTTTCTGGGTTTCAGGCTTTGCAAACGGTTTTTTTCTGGAAGAAATCAACATGGAAACAAGCACTACATTTCCACTATATTCTGCTAGATTTCTGGAACTGGTTTATGTGTTGTGTGAAAGATCAAGGATACTGCAGAAATTATGGAGTAAGGAAATGTTGGGGGAAAGGAATAAAGAGCTATGTGCATGCACCCTAAGAATGGGTACAAAAAATAGGAAAGAAAAGATAGTAGGGGAGGAAAATGCAAAAGAAGCAAGGGATGTAGGCTTTGTGGCATTTAGAGATGTGGATTCAGTCAGTGCCTGAATTATGTACTTACCTTTTGTGATCACCCGTTAGTTACTGTTTTAGAAGCCTATGGAAGCTCCATGATTTGGCTAATGTATTAATGTCTTTATGTCTATTGTTCATTGTAATTTTATACTTCTGATTGTACGTTGCCCAGAGTGGCTGGATATCCTCCCAGATGGGTGACTAATAAATCCAATAAATAAATAAATAAAATGCCAGGGGGTGTTAGTCTTGTGGATACTAGGATATGAGTTTTGTGGACCCTCAACCTTTCCTTCCATAACTGAAGCACTGGGCTAAGGTACAGGCTTCATGGAGAGGTGGGCTGAATAGAAGGATATGAAGGAAGTGGTATGATGTAGGTGTTGAGTTGGGGACTTGAAGGGCTACAGGAGAGAACGGGTGGAGTTGTCTAAGGGTGGCAGATCTGAAGGAATGATAGTCACAGGTGGGAACAAATCAGGAGACAAGGGCAGTAAGATGTGATAAAGCTATACTGGTGGAGAGTGAGGTAAGGACAACACCTTTGCAATGGATGCAAGATGGGATATGAAGGAAGTGTAGGATTTTGAGTACTGGTGTGTTGTAGTTTGAGTGGCAATAGTGGTGAATGATTTTAGCATCAGTTCTGAATAACTGCTCCATAGCCCACAGTTGCCAACTTCTAAAAATCCAGATTACTTTGCATCCCTGACAAACATTGACTCCTCTATACCGGTTGAATCCATGAATCCCAAGACACCTTCATTTTTAATTTTTTTAATTATTTTTATAGTTACCCAAGTACAGCGTGCACAGGGCAAGTTCCACCCAAAGGTAAACACTTTTATGACCTGTTAGTTTCAGCAAGAGTGATATGCATGTGAATAATTCTATTACGTTGAAATCCATCGGATTGAAAAGTCCTTAACATTAGCTGGACCTTTTCCATAAGATTTTACAGAGTAACATACTATGCCTTGTGAGGCTGCTACATTTTGCATTAGCTTTACGAATGCTACACTGACATTTAGGAGTGGTTATTTATCCTGCTTAAGTTGATTCCCTCTGTCGTAGAGTGAAAGTCTTGAGGAAATGCTATCAGTTACAATTTGGGAATCACTTTACTTTCCCTATATTCAATTTTCTTTTTTCTTTGGCCTGCCATTTGGGTATTTGGCCACATAATACAATTTGCTTTTTATTGATTGATTTACCTACCTATTTTATTTTTATACCTCACCTTTTTAGCCTACCAGGATTCTAAAGGTTCCTTACAACTATCAAAACTATGAACATAATCCAGCCACACTTAGGAATGTTGGTTTTTACTGCTGCCTGCTTTTAAAAGCTTGCTTATCGTTTCAGTGCACAGGTGTGGGGCTTTGCAAGTGTGGGACTACATGAGGACCCTGGCCTAATTTCAAAAGCCCTATAGCAAGAATGACCTGTCCCTCCTCTGGCAGCTGCTAGGCAGGGTGGAAAGCACTGACAGAAAGTGAGATGTCAGAAGGTACAGGAGAAAAGGGATAGCCGAGACAGGCCTATAGCTGGTTAAGATTAGGATGCCACCCCCACTAGAGCTGTGATCTCCCCCCATGATTTTCTTTGGGGAAATTGTCTTTTTAATTTGTGACATTACATTTCTTGAATACTTGATGGCAAAGGATGGAAACAACCCTAGAGGAATAGAAATATTGCTGTGTATACTATAGTTAGATAGCCAGCTGACTGGCTGGACAACTCAGGCCTAATTTCTGATTTTCCCAATATATGCAGCATAGCATGAGGCCTTTTCCGAGTTTCTTGGACAGAAAAATCAACCCAGCAACCAGTAAAAAAAAAAAATCCAATTACTTTCCACAATTACCTTCCAATTGTTTAGTTCGTCCTTTATATAACAGCCAAATAAAACATTTTCCCTTAATTGGATCTAAAGGCAAGGAACAAGACTAGGAGGAGGAACTCTCAAGGAGGAATTAACAAACACATCCTATAGTATTTATTTTCTCTCTGCCCTTCTCTAAACTTGTCGTATGGATAAGTTTGTTTTGCAGGTGAAATCTAAAACTGAGTTACCTAATGCAACATCAAAGCCAAGCTCAGGAGCTCACTGACATTACCAAAGTAGTTCTGTTCATGAAGAATCAAACCACAGGGACAGACCAGAGATGAAAGAGAGCTGTAGCTATAGGCAGGACCGGTTCTAAAGGACGGCCAGATGGGGCACTGGCCCGACAGCCCCTGGAGCTAGGAACTATAACTGTGAGGGAGAACTGCACTTTCCAGAATTCTTTGGGGGAAGTAATGTGCTTTAAATGCGAGTTGGATGTGCTTTAAATGTATTGTGTAGATCTGCATTACTTCATAAGCTTTGTCTGCATATAAATAATTTTAATTAGTTTTTAAAAATGGAAATCAGCCACAAAGTTTACGGGGTGACCATGGCCTCACCATCTCTCACCATCTACTCACCATCTCTCAGCCTAATATTCCCCACAGGGTAAAAACAACAGAGTGGGACCATGGCCACCCCAAGGAAGAATGGCCCATGTAAAATGTAGCAGAAATAATGTACAATCATAGTGTGAAATCAGATACTTATCAAGACATAGTATGAAGAAATATTTATATAAGCATGACTATCAAAGATATTTATTATTTACACAACCCGTAAATATATGTATAGTGCAATTCTAAGCATGTTTACTCAGAAGCAAGTCCCAATGTATTCGGTAGGCTTACTCAAACAGGGAAGTGTGCACAGGACTGCAACCTCAAGTGATAAGGAACTTTACCCACCCATCCCAAAATTCAGAATCATGCCACTTTAACCTGTTTTGCAACTGTTTTGTACTTGTTTTTATAGTTATTGGATTTTAAATAGATTTATTTCTTGTCATGTCTTAGTTTCGTTGGCAACCCTACCTCACAGGGTTGTAAAAATAATGGAGATGTAAAAATACATATATAGTAGTTTATTATGAAAACCAGTTGATCATTGCAGAACTTTAAAAAAAAATCAGTACCGTTTCCTACCAAATAAAAGCAGTGACACCTAAGTAAGCCCTGCCTAATTGCAGGGGGGGAAGGATTTGATGAGGAGAGAAAGATTTACAACACAATCCTTTGCTATGTTCACTCAAAAGTCCCATTGATTTGTAGCACAATCCTAACCATGTCTACTCAAAAGTAAGTCCTATTGAATTCAATAGGGTTTACTCCCAGATATGTGGGATTAGCATTGCAGCTTTTTACTCCCAAAAAAGTGAGTATAGGATTAAAGCTTCATATTGGGAAGATTTTCAAACCAGGCTATGAATTAGACAAAAAACCTGCCCTCTTAAACACCCAGGAAAATTTAAACTTAAACTCCTTATAATTAAAAAAGTATAACACATTGTGATGGCATCATCAGATACATGTACATTTTCAAATATTTCTGTTCAAAAATTATTTGAAAGATAAAGTGTATAGTATGCTATTTTTGCAAGTATTATAATCAAAACTGATTTTAATACTTTTATTATAATCAAAACTGAACTTGTGTACTATGCAGGCCTACCAAGATCCTGCTGTGATCTTCTGTTTTAGATCTCCTGCTCGATTTTTGTGCAGTATGTGCACACAGAGGAAAAGGTACTCTTGCTGCTGCTGAAAGCTATAAACTTATTCAACTCATGATATGCAGATAAGCAGGAAAAGGAAGTAGTTTTCAGGACTTGCAATGGGTTCTAGTTATTACCTGGAGGCCAACAAATCACTCATCATTTACAAACCTGACTTCACGTACTGACGTGGGGATTCAAGCAGCTGGCTATTATCTCATTTAACAAAAGTTGTGGGGGGGGGCTGATATTTTTGTATATTTCGTCTCTTGAACCAGACTACCTAGGAACTTTTTTTAAAAAAATGAAAACTAAGAGTCCAGAAGTTGAGGTGACTCACCCAGAGACCTAGGGAGTACACCCCAAAACAGGAATCTCCATGTGAAAACCGGAGACTGGCTACTCCAATGATGATAAAGATTTCATGAAATCTTACAGTATGAATGCTTTCTATTAACCAGTTTTGACCTCTCTTTAAAAGCTTGGGCCGGGGAGGGGTAAATGTTTGTTGTTCACAAACAACTTCACAGCAAAGTGTGTCTCTCTGTTCAAGAACTTGGAATGAAAAGCAGCTTGTCATTTAGACTAAAAGATAAATTTGATGGCCCCTGGTCCATCTCCCTATGCAGACACATTTTGACACAGTGTATTTGAGTGCTAATAATGACATTAGAAGATGTTGGAAAGAGATCTAATTCAGCATGCAGAAGTGACTTTGCTGTCATCTCCTATTTTCTGCACAATTGACAGCAGATACTTGGGGCTGAATTTTTATTTCAGGTCAAATTTCCAACGCATGCGACTGTCTGTTAGAAACAGATAAGACCAAATCCAATACCAGAGCACTTGTTGGAAGTGTCAACAGTGCCGAGATTTGAAAAGGATGCTTCAGTTTTCTGTTTAGGACATAACATGACAACGTATGTTTTTAACTGGCAGAAAATCCAGCCAACAGCCCCCTGACAATTTCTCAAGTTTCTTTCTGGGAAGATTTTATAACATGATCCTCTTTGAGGGTGGGTGGTGTCAGAAGGGAGTAGAATGGAGATGAGATAGGCTTTCTTTTCTATTCTATTCTAAAAACAGACAGAAGAAAACAGAGATATTATACTTTCATAGACTCATAGAGTTGGAAGGGGCCTATAAGGCCATTGAGTCCAATCCCCTGCTCAGTGCAGGAATCCAACTTAAAGCATACCCGATAGGTGGCTGTCCAGCTGTCTCTTGAATGCCTCCAGTGTTGGAGAGCCCACCACTTCCCTAGGTAATTTGGTTCATTGTAGGATCTCTGTAACAGTTAAGAAGTTTTTCCTAATGTTCAGTCAAAATCTGGCTTCCTGCAACTTGAGCCCATTATTCCTTGTACTGCATTCTGGGATGATCAAGAAGAGATCCTGGCCACCCTCTGTGAGGCAACCTTTCAAATACTTGAAGAGTACTATCATATCTCCCCTCAGTCTTCTCTTCTGAAGGCTAAACATACCCAGTTCTTTCAGTCTCTCCTCATAGGACTTTGTTTCCAGTCCTCTGATCATCCTTGTTGCTCTCCTCTGAACCTGTTCCAGTTTGTCCACATCCTTCTTAAAGTGTGGTGTCCAGAATTAGATGCAGTACTTAAGATGAGGCCTACCCAGTGCTGGGTAGGTGGGAACTACTACTTCACATAATTTGGAAACTATACTTCTGTTAATGCAGCCTAAAATAGCATTTGCCTTTTTTGCAGCCACATCACGTTGTTCGCTCATATTCAGCTTCTGATCAACAACAGTCCCAAGATCCTTCTCGCATGTAGTATTGCTGAGCCAAGTATCCCCCATCTTATAACTGTGCCTTTGATTTCTTGTTCTGAGGTGTAGAACTTTGCACTTATTCCTGTTAAATTTCATTCTGATGTTTTCAGCCCAATGCTCCAGCCTATCAAGATCCCTTTGGATTTTGTTGCTGTTTTCCAGGATATCAGCTGTCCCTCCCCATTTTGAATCATCTGCAAATTGGGTAAGCACCTCCTCATCCAAGTCATTAATAAAAATGTTGAACAGGACTGGGCCCAGGACTAAGCCCTGTGGTACTCTGCTCATTACCTCTCGCAGTTTGAGAAAGAACCCTTAATAAGCATTTTTGAGTACTATTCTGTAGCAAACTGTGGATCCCTCTGATATTTGTTCCGTCCAGCCTACATTTAGCTAGCTTGCTAATCAGAATATCATAAGGCACTTTGTCAAAAGCTTTGCTGAAGTTGAAATATATTATGTCCACAGCATACCCACAGTCTACAAGGGAGGTTACCCAATCAAATAATGAGACAAGATTAGTCTGGCAGGATTTGTTCTTGATAAGACCATGTTGCCTTCTAGTAATCACTGCATTGTTTTCAAGGTGCTTACAGACTGACTGCTTTATAATCTGCTCCAGAATTTCCCCAGGGACTGATGTCAGGCTGACAGGTCTGTAGTTCCTAGGATTTTCCTTTTGTCCTTTTTGAAGATAGCAACAACATTAGCCCTCCTCCAGTCATCTGGCACTTCACCCATCCTCCATGATTTCACAAGCATAACAGACAGTGGCTCCCAGAGTTCTTCAGTTCCATCGGTACTCTAGGATGCAGTTCATTGGGCTCTGCAGATTTGAACTCGTTCAAAGTGATTAGGTATTCTTTGACCATTTGTCTATCAATCTCAAGCTCCACTTCTTGCCCCTTCAACTTCACTTTTTCCAGGAGGGTCATAGACCCTCTTTTGGGAGAAGACTAAGCCAAAGTAGGAAGTGAGGACTTCTGCCTTTTCTTTGTCATCTTCATGATCTCAACATGCAGAGCAAATGTTCTTAAGACATATGGGCACAGGAGCCTCCTGTGTCACTGCTTTGGTGCAGACTCAGAGTCAGAAAGGCTGGGAACAGCACCAGGGGGAGAAACATGATACTATATGGCATGGAAGATAAACGTGTGCTATGTATGTATTTTCCAGCTATTTTTAATCCCATCTTCTCACAATGTATAAAGGCAGGTCACAACATTAAAAACCACAACACCACTGTAAATACTTTAATACATCACAACAAACACATGTAACAAGAGATTAAATAAGGACAATTGATGAAAAAACACTTAGTTATGTTTGCTAAAAGCTGGTTTAAAATGGTTATTGCCTATAAATTCAACATGGGTGGCAGGGACAGCAGCCTCATGGAGAACTGGTCCTTCGTACCATCTGAGCATAAGGTGAAGTGAAATGTAACAAATCCTCTCAATTTCCATCTGGTTGTGAGATGTGTATAGTTCAGGGATTGCTGATATTATTATTTTATTTGTTAGTCATCTCATAGCCACTGGTGTAATGGCACCCTTAATGTTTTTTCTTGGCACCAACAAAGCCTCTGAGCCCCTCTCACTGCCCCATTGGTCATGAGGTGGTGAGGAATGTTACATTTTATTCCCTTGAAAAGTACATAGAGCTGTAGGAGGAAGTTGGAGGAGTGATATTCTTTCCTATTTTTTATTTCAGCTCTGTTTATTTTCCAAGGCTCGGATTAATTCTACTGGACTCTTACCCAGTTTCCTTGGAAAAGTGAAGCACATGTGTGCATTCTCTCTGTCTCTGTCTCTCTGTCTGTGTAGGCTGATCCAGAAGTGTGGGTGGGGAGAAGTGAGCAGAAGGTGCCCACAGCACTAGTTCAAAAATCTAAATATGCCCACAGCCTAAGAATATTGGCAGTTTCTGGTGTAGATGAATTTGGACCAGTTTCCCATGGAATCTGATGTATGGATTGTTTGCATCAGATATATCACATGCATAGGATCTACACCTATCAATTTCTCAGAAAACAACAACAACAACAATGTGTTGTTGTTATATGCCTTCAAGTCGATTATGACTTATGGCGACCCTATGAATCAGCTACCTCCAATAGCATCTGTTATAAATCACCCTGTTCAGATCTTGTAAGTTCAGATCTGTGGCTTCTTGTATGGAATCAACCCTTATTTGGCCTTCCCCTTTTTTCTACTTCTATTTTCCCCAGCATTATTGTCTTTTCTAGTGAATCATGTCTTCTCATGATGTGTCCGAAGTATGATAACTTCAGTTTCATCATTTTAGCTTCTTGTAATAGTTCTGGTTTAATTTGTCCTAACACCCAATTATTTGTCTTTTTCGCAGTTCATGGTATCCGCAAAGCTTTCCTCCAACACCACATTTCAAATGAGTTGATTTTTCTCTTATCCACTTTTTCACTGTCCAACTTTCACATCCATACATAGAGATTGGGAATACCATGGTCTGAATGATCCTGACATTAGTGTTCAGTGATACATCTTTTTGTTTGCGGACCTTTTCTAGTTCTCTCATAGCTGCCCTCCCCAGTCCTAGCCTTCTGATTTCTTGACTATTGTCTCCATTTTGTTTAATGACTGCCGAGGTATTGATAATCCTTGACAAGTTCAATGTCCTTATTGTCAACTGTAAATAAACTTTAAGTTACATAAATCTTCTGTTGTCATTACTTTAGTCGTCTTGACTTTCAGTTGTAGTCCTGCTTTTGTACTTTCCTCTTTAACTTTCATCAGCATTCATTTCAGATCATTACTGGTTTCTGCTAGCAGTATAGTATCGTCTGCATATCTTAAATTATGGATGTTTCTCCCTCCAGTTTTCACACCTCCTTCATCTTGGTCCAATCCTGCTTTCTGCATGATATGTTCTGCGTAAAGATTAAACAAATAGGGTGATAAAATACACCTGTCTCACACCCTTTCCAATTGGGAACCAATCAGTTTCTCCATATTCTGTCCTTACAGTAGCCTCTTGTCCAGAGTATAGGTTGCGCATCAGGACAATCAGATGCTGTGGCACCCCCATTTCTTTTAAAGCATTCCAGAGTTTTTCATGATCTACACAGTCAAAGGCTTTGCTGTAGTCTATAAAGCACAGGGTGATTTCCTTCTGAAATTCCTTGGTCCATTCCATTATCCAACGTATGTTTGCGATATGATCTCTGGTACCTCTTCCCTTTCTAAATCCAGCTTGGACATCTGGCATTTCTCGCTCCATATATGGTAAGAGCCTTTGTTGGAGAATCTTGAGCATTACTTTACTTGCATGGGATGTTAAGGCAATAGTTTGATAATTACTGTATTCCCTGGGAACTCCTTTCTTTGGAATTGGGATGTATATTGAATGCTTCCAGTCTGTGGGCCATTGTTTAGTTTTCCATATTTCTTGACAAATTTTAGTCAAAATTTGGACAAATTCAGTCTCAGTAACTTGTAGCATTTCTGTTGGTAAGCCATCTGTTTCTGGTGATGTGTTTCTTCCAAGTATTTTAAGAGCAGCTTTCACCTCGCATTCTAAAATTCCTGGTTCTTCATCATACAGTTCTTCCGTGAATGAATCTGTCATCCTGTCATCTCTTTTATAGAATTCTTCAGTGTATTGCTTCCATTTTCATTTTATTTCATCTCGGTCAATCAGTGTGTTCCCCTGTTGATTATTCAACATCCCTACTCTTGGTTTAAATTTCCCCTTAATTTCTCTAATCTTTTGGAATAGGGCTCTTGTTCTTCCCCTTTTGTTGTCCTCTTCTATTTCTATACAATAACTATTGTAATAGTTCTTTGTTCCTACATACTAGTTGCATTTAGGGTTCTAACCATGTTTCTATCTCCTTTTGCTTTTGCTTTTCTTCTCTCTTTAACCATTTTAAGAGTTTCTTCAGTCATCCATTGAGGTCTTTCTTTTTAACTAGAGGCATTGCCTTTTTGCATTCTTCCCTGATAATGTCTCTGACTTCACTCCATAGTTCTTCTGCTTCTCTATGAACTAAGTTTAAAGCTCCAAATCTGTTCCTTATTTGATCTTTAAATTCTTCTGGGATGTTATTTAAATTGTATTTTGGCATTATGATTGCTTTGTTCTTCTTCTTTAGCTTTACTCTGATTTTTGATATTACCAGTTCATGATCTATACTGCAGTCTGCTCCTGGTCTTGTTTTCGCAGAAGGTATGGAACTTCTCCATCTTCTGCTACCAATTATATAATCAATTTGATTCCTATATTGACCATTTGGTGATGTCCACGTGTACGCTTGTCTTTTTGGTTGCTCAAAAAATGAGTTTGCAAGAAACAAATTACTGGCTTCACAGAATTCAATAAGTTTCTCTCCTGCTTCATTTCTAACTCTATGCCCCATTTTCCCACAATTCCTAGTTCTTCTCTGTTCCCTACTTTTGCATTCCAGTCCCCCATGATTATCAGCACATCTTGTTTTGGTGTATGATCAATTTCTTCCTGTACGTCTGCGTAAAATCTTTCCAATTCCTCTTCTTCTGTGTTTGTCATTGGATGATGGTTATGTTAATAGGTTTCCCATTAAATCTCATTGATATCACTCGCTCAGACCCTGTGTTATAGCTCCTAATTGCTTTTGCTACATCACTTCTTACTATTAAAGCAATCCCATTTTTCTTAATTTCTCATTCCTGCAGAAAATATTTTGCAGTTGCCTGATTGAAAATGTCCCATTCCCATCCATTTTAATTCACTCATGCCAAGCATCGTAATGTTGATATGTTCCATTTCTTGCTGGAGAATTTCTAACTTTCCCTGGTTCATGCTTCTCACATTCCATGTTCCTGTTGTGTACGTCATACAACTGCGGACTCTCCTTTTGCATCTGTGCGCATCAGCCTCCAGGCTTTCTTTTGGCTTTGACCCAGCTGCATCATTAGTCACAATGCTACTCGTACTTGTCCTTTGTTCTTCCCCAGTAGCTCGGTGAGTGCCTTCTGACCTGGGGGGTCTCATTTTCCAGCACTATCTTGTGTTCATAGGATTTTCGTGGTTAGAGGTATTCAGAGGTGGTTTATCATTGTCTTCCTCTGAGTTTGGATGCATCTTCATCTGGTGTCTCAGCTTTGACCCTTCCACCTTGGGTGCCCCTGCTAGGAGTCTAGCCTCTTGGTCTAGACTCCTGTCAGCATTGCCCTCAGCTTCTTCGACACTCCCAAACCCCCTCACTATGTTAATGTATGCATCCTGAGAGGGGGATGATGATGATGATGATGATGATGATGATGATGATAATAACTTGATAGTCACCTTCCTCACAAAAGTGACTCAAAGCAATGTTAAACCATTGAAACAAACACAACCAATAAAAACCTAAAAACACATTTTTGCAGAGAAAGGACAGGACTTGCAGAGTCTACCCTTCTAAAAAAGGCAACAAATACCTGAAACTCTTCAAATTAAGGGATAAAAGCCTGGCAAAGAGGAAAGTCTTTACCGTGTATCTAAAAATAGATAAAAGAAGGTGCCAGGCATGCCTCCTTGGGGAGAGAATTCCACAAATGGGGGCCTACCAATTAAAGGGCCATTATCCTGTTGCCACCTTATGGACCTCTGGTGGAGGGGACACATGAAGACAATGTGACAATCACAGGGTCCTGATTGGTTCATGTGGGAGAGGCAATCCTTGAGGTATTGGGGTCTTGACCCCCATAAGGCTTTGTAGGTCAAAACCAGCACTTTGACTTATGCCTGGAAACTAATTGGTAGCCAATGCAGTCATGCCAGGATTGGGGTTATATGTTCAGACTCTTCTCCCCTGGTCAGCAATCTGGCCACTGAATTCTGCACCAACTGCAGTTTCTGATCCAGAGTAGAGACAACAGAAGTTAGGCTGTTCCTGTCAAATAGAGTGCAGCCGGGGCCCCAGTCAAAGCTAATGGAAGGCACTGTGTTCTGTAGAGGTCACTTGAGCCTCAAACAACAGTAAAATGCAACAGTGGAAGAAATGTTTATAGTGCTATTGGTTGTAGAAGATGGGGTTAGGTGGGGAGAAGCACAATGGGACATTGGAGCATATTCTTAGATATTTTTATAATTGTTATGTGCGGTTTATTTTATTTATTCTGTTATGTACATTGTTGAGATTTATTGCTTACTTATGTTTATTGAAAATGTGATGTATTTTTCCTTTTAATTGTACCAAATATGAATTGTATATTATATATTGTATATAGATTTTTACGTTGTAAACCGCCCAGAGAGCTTTGGCTATGGGGCGGTATAGAAATTTAATAAATAAATAAATAAATAATACATCCAGAAATACCTTCAAGCTATATACCTGAAACCCCTTTAAGAGCAGGCCACATTCCATCTATCTGGTCTAGAGAACCACCCACTAACAGTTCCCTCAGTCTTGTCTGGATTAAACTTATCTACAGGCACACATGCAGATGTGTGGTAGTAAAGCAGAAGCAGAGCTGTGTGTCATCTGCATCTTAATGAACCATACTTCAAATGCTGGATGACTCCACTCAATGGGTTCATGTAGATGTTAAACAGCATGGAGGATAAAATGGGACCTGCAGAATCCCACACTGAAGGCTCAGTGGGGCCAAATAACATTCCTCAAGCACCACCCTCTGAAAATGACTATCCAAGTAGTTCTGGAATCAACATAGAGCATTTCCTTTGCTGTGGTCCTCCTGAACTGTTGGAGAATATGTGGCTAAATAGCTTCACTAATTTTGCAATATGTGAATTTTGGGCACAACGGTGGATTCATTTTTATGTATTGTTTAATATTATTTTCATATTGTTGAAGGAAACAATGTGTTGGCCTCCTACTCTTTCTAGTCCTCCTTTCATAGTCCATTACTTCCTTCACCCACCAATACGAATCAAAATTTCCCAGAAGATAATTTTCTTGGGGGGGGGGAACTACTGGAGAATTTCACCTCAGAATACCCTTTCCCCCATTTTGCTTCCCGGAAAGAATGTGGAGATTTCTGAGAAGCCATTTTCACTCAGTCCTAGAAGCTGTAGTTCACAGGAGAGGTTCTAGCTAGGTACTATGGGCGAATGCACCCAAGTTTGAGGCTCACACTTTTGCTCAAATTCATCCTCTGCGCTAGGCTCATGTATAAGTTGGCTCTTTGAGACTGGACATGACAGATGACCAGGTTCCCATGAGGAATGAGGGTGAGTCAGCCGGGAATAGCACTTTACAATGACAGGACAAATGGTTGTCAGTTTGCACTCTTATCACATAAGCCACTATGAAATTGATGAGAGATCTGTGCAAGACTGTGCAATGTCTGGAAATGTGGTTGTGTTGAAAGAGGATGGGATGATCTACATGGTGGTTTACTGTGTGTTTGGTGCTACTCACATCTCCTTTAAATTTGCATGGTTCATATGACATTACCAGCAAACAGAAGTTATCACGCAGTTTCCCCCCTGTAAGTCCTTACTAACCCAATCCATTAATAATATGAAAAAGAAAGAAAAAAAGTCTTCACTCCCTTTCTCTAGTGATGCTTTGCTCTGATGCTTTAAGGTGCGTGAGTCAATCGTTCCCCTCTCCACGCCTCCTCCCTCCTCCTCCCTTTGTTCATTTTATTTCCTGTAGGCTGACAAGCAACTTCTGGTTGCTCTCCTCCATTCTTCTGGCCTTTTTTATGTTGCTGCAAATGGTGCCTTTATTTTCTTTTCCCCCTAACTTGTATGCAAAAGCATAATGCTGCTCAAACAAAGATTTGTATTTCAGCTCTATCTTACTAGGGAAAACATAGATATTGGCACTTCCAGTTTTTTAAAAAAGGAATCAATTGCAGCTGGTAGAAAAGACTGAGCATGCTTGGTCACCTAGAAACCAGAGGGAGTGGAAATGCATAATTAGAGGGCAGGGCCACAAGGAAAAAGCAAGACTAAACCTCCCCAGAAGAATGCCTGCTTGTGTGAATGGGAAAAAGCAATTGGCAGCTACCATTGAGTGGGAACTGCGGATGGTGCAAATGAATAGTGAAGGTAAAAGAAGTGTATTTCCTACACAAGAAATGCTCCCATGTAGATGAGCCCAATGTCAAAAACTCAGGAACTTTTTTCACCACTACAGGGACAGGCCTCACATTTTCAAAGTAAAATGAGGTAGAAAACCTACCTGTCTAGTAACCTAGCTACCACATTTGTGGATTTGTTTACATATGTTTGTTAGTAACAATAAAAATCACATTCAAATCTAGTATTTAACATAAGCAAGCCTGAAAAGGTATACAGTGCCAATGTAATCTACAGCAAGTTTCCCCCTGCTCCCCCTCAAAAATGTACTATACACATGGGATAAAATCTCAAGCCATCTAATTGACTCTCTGGGCCCTGTCATTAAAAAATGACCAGACAGTGATGTGTTGACATTTTGCAAATTTCCATTTGGTCTGTGCTGTTATCACAGCTGTCCCTTTGTAATAGCTTTGCTTAAAGGACACTTGATGGCTTTTAATATATAGCAGCTTGATGGTTATAGTGTTAATACCAGATAGTGTAACTTTGGGAGTAGTTAATTATCTCTGTAGTGTAACAGGATATTGTAACTTTGAAACCAAAAATGAGCTGCAGGAGGTTATCTGTGAATTTGAAATCCTAAGGATATTGAATGAAGGTCACATTTTTGAAACTGAAATAGTATTTTCCTAGAAATGTATTTTCTTCAGCATGCTGAAGAGAAAGCGAAAGGAACTGTTTTGGATACTACAGTTCTGAAAATATGCATTGGAAGGTGTACAGAATGTATATCTATAGCATCCTCTGGTAGGCTCTTCTCCTGACCAGAGAATAAGCCTCATTAGGCAGCCATACAAGTCACTTTTCCTCACCATGGTCTGTCTTAAAGGGTTGTTGGTAATATAAGATTGGATAATGTCATGTGCACATCCCAAAGTTCCTAGAGGGAATATAAACATAAGAAATAAATATTAACAGATTTTTTTTTAAAGTCTGAAGTTCAGCCATTGTAGTGTAAATGTCTTCCTTTATTTTTTTTTAATGTTCTGTGTTTCCTACATTTCTTTAGCTAACATTTTCCCATGGATTAAGTGGAAAGTCAGCAGTTTGTGTCTTATACAGCCCTGACTTTAAAAACACAACATTTTAATTAAATCTATGTAGAAATGTCCTCTCCTAACTTTTCTACCCTGTTTGCAAGCTCTCTAGATTGAGGGGGCATTTGGATGATCATGGGGGGCACGTGGACACCTCTCTTACCAGTGGTAGCACTCACTCTTCTCACTGCTGCTGGTGACTTTTTTCTTGAAAGTTCTTTCCCACCCAGAATGAGGGTCAAGAGCCACTTCCAGAAGTGGCAAGTGATGAAGAGCAGGACCATAGACGTGGCCTCCTGGCAGCAGCATCACTGCCATGTACAGGGATGGAGTGGGAGTGAAACAGAGTAGTGACTAGGTTGGGAGAGTCCATGCACAGTGGTGAGGCCAATTCAGTGCCCTCACCAGGGCACTTTCACCATCCCTGCACAGCCTGGTACACAGCAGTGATACTGTTGTTGGGAGGCCAGGTTTGTAGTGCTGCTCCTTCCCGCCGGCTACTCATTTCACACATTCTCTTGCGAAACAGCTCTGAGACTGAAGACAGGCCAGAAGGGAGCTGATGGGAACCCTACCTTTTGAAATAGGGTAATAAAAATAATCAGTGGCCTTGAACAGAAGTGGGTAACCTTTCTCAGCTTATGGTCTGAATTGTGTGCATCCTCCCAGGGGTCACATGCTGGTGGTGAGCAGGGCCAGAGGCAAAAAAGTGGGTGGAGAAAAGGATGTGACTCTTTTTTTTTGTACATGAGGCTACATTCCAGCCACTCAAAAAGTCAGAGTTTTCTATACGCCCATACACATCCCTCCAAGCAGTCAACACCCATTGCCGCAGGACACTGTAGCCAGGCAAGTGTGCATGGACGATTCAGAGCAGGGACAGTGAAGGTTATGGCCTGTGGAGTGTCTTCCTGAGGGCTGGATAGAGAGACCCGGATAACTGCATTTGGCCCCTGGGCTGGGTAACCTGTAAACCTCCAGATGTTGTTGGATTACAATCTCTGACAACTGGCTGGCTGGGGTTAATGGGAGCTGGGAGTCCAAGAACATCTGGACCACAGGGTCACAGGTTCCCCATCCCTGGCCTAGATTATTTGGTCAAGACCAGCTATTGACACTGAGTTCCATACTGCTGCATCCTCTGAGGAATGGAGGAAGGTATGGTGGGCAAAAGCAGCAACGTGCCATTGATGCTTCCTTTGAAGGACAGAGGACAAAGCAAGGCAATGGTTTCACTACTAACGGTGGTGGCAGTAGAGCTGCCCAACTGTAGTGACTCCCAATGCTAGTCTTGTTTTTTTTTGGTCCTTGCATTCTAGGAACATAGGAAGCTGCCTTGTACTGAGTCAGACCATTGGTCCATGTAGCTCAGTATTGTCAGCAGCAGCTGTCCAGAGTTTCAGACAGGGGTCTCTCCCAGCCTTACCTAGGGTTGCCAGGGATTGAACTTGGGGCCTTGTGCATGCAAGGCAGATGCTCTCCCACTGAGCTACAGCCCTTCCCCTAAATTGCTGGCTACAGATAGGATAGGAACGTAGGAAGCTGTTTTATTTTAAATCAGACCCACTGGTCCCTCTAGCTCAGTATTGTCCACACTGACTGGCAGTGGCTTCTACAGGGTTTCAGACAGGGTGTCTCTCCCAGCCCTACCTGGAGATGCCAGGGATTGAACCTGGGACCTTCTGCATGCATGGCAGATGCTCTTCTCACCTATCCTGTAGGTTTGACTAACTTGAGAACTGGATCAAACTGAAGCTACACTAATAACCTTCTGTCTCTTATGCCTACTCCTGCCATCTCTATATCTAACATTCCATAGTCCCCAGACTGTCATCCATGGACCGCCAGTGGGCTGTGAGCTTCATTCAGGTGGTCCTTGGCACGTCCACATTAAATATTCATGTACAATACTTTTAATTGTATTTGTATTGCTTCTTTTATATCTTATATGGTATGTTATTGTATTACAATTTGAATTCTATGGAATGCAATTGGTAATACAATAAAATACAGGATATAATATAATAGCATAATAATATCACACAGCACCTAGCACAGTGCATAACAATTGATACAACAGGCAGATAAGCCACTAAGTGGTCCACTGACACCATAAGCAATTTTCAAGTAGCCCAAGGGGACCAAAATTTGGGAACAGTGCAGTGATGAAAGCTTCTTAGGGTGGCCACCTAGGTATCACCAAAAAAAGAGAGAGAACAAAAGAGGGCACATATTTGCATGGAAATAGCATGTGCTTATTTATTTATTTATTATTTAATTTATATTCCGCCCTTTCTCCCAGCAGGAGCCCAGCGCACAATTCAGACTGTACTTGCTGCAATTTAAAAAGGAATATGATGCATGTCACCCTAGGAGGGAGGATTGTGCCCAGCTGACCTGAGTGCCTGTTCAATCTGATGTCTAGGAGCTAACTATGGATGGGCAACTTCAAAGCCCCTGCCCCCCCCATCTTCTTTTTAAATTGGGCTGGACAGCCTTGCCAACAGAGGATGCTTTCAAATGGATGACTGTTCTCTGTCATGTAAGACACATGGCCACCCAGAGCTTCTCAAGGTTCTCTTTGCATCTCCTCTTAAATTTGGCTGTTTCATATTTAACAGTATCTTTCTCTCTTCATGTTCTGTTTTCCTCTTCTGAAGTGAAGGCTACAACACTTATAATATCATCTGCAGCATATCCCATCGCCAAAATTAGGACTTTTACCTCGTGTCCCTGTGGCTTCTACATCTCTAAATCGTTCATTTTTTTTCTGATCCAGCTGAGGCAGCTATTAGAATTTTGAAAAGCAAATCTCTCTAGCTGAGCTGTTCGGGTTCAGTGGGCCGTAATGATATGTGATCTTTAACAATATTTGTTTGTGGCTTTCAGTTCTGAGATGCTGAGATCTTGACTACTTTGCCGTTAGCTGTTCAGTTTTTGATCCCTGATCTGTGCTCCCTCAGTTTGTCTTCAGTGTCTTACCTCTTTTGGTGCACCTCTATCGTGCTTCTCTTTCAGGCTGAGGATTCAGCCAATTCTGAAGGCGAAAAAATCCAGCCAATTCAGAGAGAACTCAGTCACTTCATAGGGGTGGTGGTGGGTGGGGGAGACCAGCAGCCACTTTAAAGTAGAAATACGCTGCTTCGAGAAAGTAGCAATGGGGGATTTCTACTCAGCCCCTTGCCAGTTGTGCTGTGGGGTTATGCAGGGTTCCATCATGTCTCCCATGCTATCTAACTTCCAAATGAAACCATCAGAGGATTTGGTGTGAGGTGTCACCAGTACAAGAAACCCAATTCTATCTGTCCTTTCCACTGAAATCAGCTAAAAGCCACGCAGGTGTTTAGTTGGTATCTGGAGCCAGTTTTGGACTAGATGAGAGCCAATAAACTGAAGCTAAATCCTGACAAGATGGAGATGCTGTGGATCTGGGTGGGCTTGTATTCCTCTCAAAGGAACATTGCCTGGGGGGTCCTCCTTGATTCTATGTTGCCACAGTAGGACTGGTGGCTGCAGTGCCCCAGAATGCTTATTTCCAGCTCCGGCTGGTTAGCCAACCCTGGCTGTTCCTGGATGAGGATAGTCTAGCCACAGTAATCCTGGCCCTGGAAACCTGCTGGTTGGACTATTGGAAAGCACTCTGTGTGAGGCTGCGCTTGAAGATGGTTTGAAGATGACTGCAACTACAGTACTGCAAAATGAAGTTGTAAGGGTGTTGACTAATACAGCTGAGTGAGTCCATATAACACTGGTCCTGAAATATTTGCACTGGCTGCCTGTTTGTCACCCAGCCCTGTTCAAGGTGTTAGTTTTGATGTAAGTAGTCCTAAATGGTTTAGGAGTTTGTACCCAAAGGAGTGCCTTTCCTTGTATGGTCCACTGGGGGGAGGCGATTTTGATTGTAGCATGACCAAACAAGGTTCAGACCTCTGCAACTTGCAACGGGAACTTCTTAGGGGTGACATCCAGTTGTGGAACAGTCTTTTGGTTGCTTCCATCAGGTCTTTTGAGTAAATAGGTTTGGCCTATGCATTTGAGAATGATAGTTGTAGGGGGGTATATGCTGATTTTTATATTTCTTTATTTATTAGATTTATATCCCACCCTTTCTCCCAGTAGGAGCTCAGGGCAGCAGACAAAAGCACTGAAAAAAACTTTAATACATCATAAAAACAGACTTTAAAATATATTAAAACAAAACAACCATTAAAAACATATTAAAACAAAACATCTTTAAAGACATTTTAAAAAAGCTTTAAAAACATCTATTTTTTTAAAAAAAGGGTTTAAAACATATTAAAAAACAATTCCAACACAGACACAGACTGGGATAAGGTCTCTACTTAAAAAGGCTTGTTGAAAAAGGAAGGCACTAAAAAGATAACAGAGATGGCGCCTGTCTAATATTTAAGGGGAGGGAATTCCAAAGGGTAGGTGCCACTGTACTAAATCTGTTCCCTATGTTGTGTAGAATTGACCTCCTGATAAGATGGTATCTGCAGGAGGCCCTCCCCTGATGAGCACAGTGACTGATTGGGTATGTAAGGGATAAGATGGTCTTTCACGTATCCTGGTCCCAAGCTGTACAGGGCTTTGCACACCAAAACTAGACCCTTGAACTTAGCCCAGTAGCTAATAGGCAGCGAATGCAATTCTTTCAGCAGTGGGGCAACATGTTGCTGATACCCTGCCCCAGTGAGCAATCTTGCCGCCACATTTTGCGTCTCCTGAAGCTTCCGGACCAATTTCAAGGGTAGCCCCACACAGAGTGCATTACAGTAATCCAGCCTGGAGGTTACCAGTGCATGGACAACAGTGGTCAGTCAATCCTGGTCAAGAAACGGATGCAGCTGTCTTACCAGCTAAAGCTGGTAAAAGGCACTCCTAGCCACTGAGGTCACCTGGGCCTCTAGCAACAAAGATGGATCCAGAAGCACCCCCAGGCTATGGACCTGCTCTTTCAGAGGGAGTACAACTCCATCCAAAACAGGCACCTGACCAATTATCCGAACTTGGGAACAACCAACCCACAGTGTCTCCATCTTGCAAGAATTCAGACTCAGTTTATTGGCCCCTATCCAGCCCACCACTGAGTTCAGGCAGTGGTCCAGGGCTTGCACGGCCTCTCCCAATTGAGATGTTACAGAGAAATAGAGCTGGGTATCGTCAGCATACTGCTGACACCTCACCCCATATCTCCTGATGACCACTCCCAAGGGCTTCATATAGATGTTAAACAGCACGGAGGACAAGGTGGTACCCTGTGCCATCCCAGCACAGCTGCCAGGGCCCCGAAAAACAATCACCCAATTCTATTCTCAGAAAATGACCTTGGAGTTAGGATCAGAACCACTGTAAAACAGTGCCTCTGATACCCATCTCACCAAGTTGGCCCAGAAGGATACCATGGTCAATGGTATCAAAAGCCGACGACAGATCAAGTAAGAACAACAGGGTCGCCCTCCCCCTGTCCTTCTCCCAATAAAGGTCATCCATCAGGGCGACCAAGGCCAATTCAGTTCCATGACCAGGCCTGAACTCAGAGTGGAATGGATCAAGATAATCTGTTTCATCCAAGAGTACTTGCAATCGCTGCTGTACAACCCTCTCAATCACTTCCCTAAGATGATTATGATTATGTGTACTTTTATATTTGATTGCATGTTGATGTATTTTTGCTGTGACCCATTCTCCTGACTCACAGCAAGCCCTTTCATTATTTAATCGCTCCCTGCTAATTCCTAGTCCTCTCTAGGAACCAGAAAAAGCCACAAATAACAGTTACATGAATGCATAAATGTTACAACTGT
Organism: Rhineura floridana; assembly: GCF_030035675.1. Taxonomy (NCBI): domain Eukaryota; kingdom Metazoa; phylum Chordata; class Lepidosauria; order Squamata; family Rhineuridae; genus Rhineura; species Rhineura floridana. The sequence goes on along the minus strand of NC_084485.1, from coordinate 125,867,176 downwards.
TTATGAACAGAGTGGTGCTTATTTAGGGAATATGCATTTGGAAAACAAAATATTGAAAGGATATTAAAATCTGTGAAATAAATAAATAGGAATAATATCTGGCAGACTAGATGTTAGGCCAGTACATTTCCTTTCATTCATATTTGTGGTATCAAAGTATCAATTACTATTAACACAGCTGAAAGAGTTGAGAGACTGAAAGAAGTTATGGCTTAGGTATCGTAATAAGATATGTCTGTCTGCATTTATGTGAAAGATAAGCTGGTAAACACCAAGAATTCATGTTTAGAATGTCAACCATCTGCAAGTAGTTTTGTTCAAAGGAATAGCCAGGTGACAGAATGGAATTTGATTCAAAAATGTAGATTGAAAATAATTATGGAGAGAGAACAAGTGTTTGCACTGGGCTCCTTCTGGGGAGAAAGGCAAGAAATAATAATAATAATAACAATAATAATAATAATAATAATAATTTAGCTTTTTGTATGGAAAAACCCTTTTTCTATGCAAAAATCTGTTACGTATTTCAGTGCAAGCACTTACTTTCTCCCCCATATGATGATGATGATGATGATGTGCTGCAATATATTCTTTAGGGCCACCTTAAGACATTTTGCTGTCTGAGGTGGAATTGCAAATGGCACTCCCTGCTTCTCCACGTCAAGGTTTATTGCCAAATTATTTTGGCACCTGAAGGCCAAATCACACAAGCACCTCTCCTTAGGAGGAAAATACAATAATAATGAGCTTAAGGTGGTATCCAACTAAACATCTCCACTAGCACAAAGACTTTTCTTTGCTCAGTGGAACTTCACCACCTTCTCCTCTCTCTGCATGACTCCCAAATCTGTTCTGGGTTTCCGCTTAAACTTTTGGAAGAGATTTATGGGGTGAGGAGAGGGCAGGAAAACTTCATTCAGCGGCGTCACTAGCGGGAGTGCGGGGGGTGCGGACCTCCAGCGCATGCCCTCCCAGGTGCGTGGACGGGGGTGGCTGGTCTTGTGCGTGTGCACGCATGTGCGCACACACACACACACTCCCCAAACGCTCCAGGCTGGCGGTGGGAGGCCTGTCCCAGCTTCACTGCCAGCGAGCGGGTGCCTGCTTTTGGTCTCGCCCGCCCACCACCGAGGAGGAGTTGGTGCGGGGCAATGGCACAGGGCGGGGCGGCTCTGGGTGTCACCCCCCTCAGGGTGTCACCCGGGTGTGGTCCGCACCCTCCGCACCCCGGTAGTGACGCCCCTGGCTTCATTGTATTAGTGAAATTGTTTAGTTGGATACTAAATAACTAAAAATGTGGTGCTCCTTCCTGATACCCAGCATCAGCTGACAAAGGCAGTTGCTTTACTTTGCCTAATGGCAGAGCTGCCCCTGATTTATTCCTACATATTAAGATTATATAATAGTGCCATGCTAAGGACAACTGATATTTTTGGAAATGTAGTATATAAATAAATTGACTATGACTGATGACCACAAACTAGGCTTGCCAGGTCAGAAGCATCCCAAACCCTGAGATTTTGGGGGTGGGCCTGAGTGATGTCTTGGGGCGGGTCCAAGTGATGTCATGGGGCAGGTCCGAGTGATGTCATGGGGCAGGTCCGAGTGATGTCATGGGGCGGGTCCAAGTGATGTCACAGGGTGGGTCCAAGTGATGTCACAGGGTGGGTCCAAGTGACATCATTTAGCATAATACATTAAGCATCAATCACAGTTGCTTGGTGCATACAATTCATACAAAAACATTTATCTGATTGGAAATTAAGACAGAAATCTTAGCTAAAAGATGGAGCCTGGGTAGGCCAGACCAGTCACCAGAAGGCCATTGTAGGCAGAAAGGAGCTTAGTGTTGTGGAGATGTTAGATGGGAGTACTCAGGAATAAAGATGGATGCCCCTGAAGAGCTGCAATTCTGAACACACTTACTAAGCCCCATAGAACTCAATAGGACTTTCTTCTCAGTAGATATGGTTTGGATTGTGTTGTTAGTAAAGCTTCACTAGGGATCCTCTGCAAAGATATCCACATCCAAGTAGGGTTGGCAACCCCCTGCCTGGAATGCCCTGCCCTTACCTTTTAACATCCACATTTCTTTACAGATTTGACCCTTCACTTCAGAAAGAGGTCTGAGTAATGAGCAAGAAGATTCCTATGAATAAGGCAGAATACTAAGCATCTCACAACCAGTCAGGATTCCTAAACAAAACCCAACAATATGAAAAATGAAGAAATATCTGTATAAACATGACTATCAAATATATTTGTTATTTATACAACCTGTAAATATATTTATAGTGCAATCCTATGTTTATTTATTCAGAAGCAAGTCCCAATGTATTCAGTGGGGCTTACTCAAACAGGGACAGAACTGCAACCTCAAGTGATAAGCAACTTCATTCATGCAACCCAAAATTCAGAATCATACCACTTTACGCTGTTTTACAACTGTTTGTACTTATTTTTATGGTTATTGGATTTTAAAGGGATTTATTTCTTATTGTGAGCTGCCTTGGTTTCCAGACTGCAACCCTACCTCACAGGGTTGTTGGAAAGATTCCCATACACACACACACACTGGAGATGTAAAAATGCATACACCCAGAGCTTGGAAAAGTTACTTTTTTGAACTACAACTCCCATCAGCCCAATCCAGTGGCCATGCTGGCTGGGGCTGATGGGAGTTGTAGTTCAAAAAAGTAACTTTTCCAAGCTCTGCATACACCCCATGTAATAGTTTACTGTCAAAACTAGTTGATCATTGCAGAATATTAAAAATAAAATAAAATTAGTATTAGTTTCCTACATAATAAAAACAGTGATACCTAAGTAAGCCCTGCCTAGTTGCTTTAAAAATAGGATTGGAGGGGGAGAGAAAGATATACAACACAAACACAATTCTTTCCTATGTTCTCTCAAAAGTCCCATCAATTTACAGCACAATCCTAACCACATCTACACAAAAGGAAGTCCTATTGAATTCAGTGGTGTTTACTCTGGGTATGTTTACTCTGAAAAAGCAAGTGCTGGATTAAAGCTTCAATTTGGGAAGTTTGCAAAACACTGCCCTCTTAAAAATTTAAACCTGTCTGACTCCTACACACAAGAGAGAAAAAGACTGAAAGCTTACTTATTCAATCTGTGAGGTGTTCAGAAAAGCAGGAGAAAGCATGTTTCTGAGCCTTGGGCTAATCACTGCCTCTCAGCCTCAGAGGAAGGCAATGGTAAACCCCTTTTGAATACCACTTACCATGAAAACCCTGTTCATAGGGTCACCATAAGTCGGAATCGACTTGAAGGGAAACAATTCAATTTGACTCTATGTTTTGGCTCTATAATTCCTTGTCAGTCACAACCCTGATTTCTTATTGGCTAAAACCCTGAAAGGGCAGAGATTAGAGCAGAACTTAGAGCAACTAAGAAGTGGGGTGTGTGTGGCAGATGTTTTGGTGTATATCTCTGGAACCAGACCACCTAGAAACTTAATTTTTTTTAATTGAGAGCTGAAAGTCCGGAGATTAAGGTGAGTCAAAACCGGAGTCTCCGGCTGAAAGATGGAGATCTGGTAACCCTACCAAAAACCTCAGAAAAGTCTGAAGGAATATGCTAGAGCTGCCTCTGTTTAGATAAGTTGGGACTGCTAAAGTATTCAATGACATTCTTCCTCATCTTGTACTGCAACAAACAATGCAGGCTTTCCTTCAGCCAGGCCTCAAATTTCTGGCCCATCATGAGTTCCCAACAAGCAGAAGGGTGTGAAAATAGTATCAGCAATGTAGGAGGTTCTGGCATGAATTCCCAGGAGTGGAGGTCCTATTCCTCCAAGCATCAGTGAAAGGCAAATACCCTAGGATGGATAGGGAACCCACATCTCAAGTGAAACCTAGAAGCTAGGCCACCAACCTTGGATACAGAGACAGAAGTGGCTTGCCAGGTTGGATGGAGCCACTACTAGGGATAGAGTTTGATAACTGGTTCCTATCCATTTAAATTCCAGCAGTCCAGCTTTCAGTACCGATCCATCATTTTTTGTTCCCGATTGTTTGCGCAATTCCATTGAAAAAATAACATAATTGCTGACAAAAATTCTAGTGTAAATGCTTATGCAATAAGCACTTGTTCCACTGAGTTAGGTATGCAGCAGCTTAGAGGAAAGCAGATTGTGAAGACAATATCATAAAATGCAGAGCTTTGGTTTTTTTTTTAAAACCATGCTGATGACAGTTGCAACCCACCGCAAGAAATCAATGCTGGTCTGAAAACAATGAGGATTGCCGTATTATGTCAAAATCTGGTAATAAATCCAATTTGGTGAATATTCTCCACCATCCCTAGCCACCCGGCAGGCGAGTTGCTGTTGCTTACCAGGAGGGAGAGGGATGGGTTGGTGCGGAGGTTGTTTGGGGCAAAAGCCCCAGCAAGAGGGCTGGAATGGCTTCACTGTTGCATTTCCACTGGGTTGACTTCCCTGCTGCCTCCTCTCCATCTCTTCCTCCCAGTAAGAAACAGTGACCCACCTGCCAGGAAGCTAGCATAGTTGTTCCAACCACCTGGCAAACCACTTTTGCACAGAGGGGGGAAATCCTGCTTCCCTGCTGGCTGGGGCTGATGGGAGTTGTAGTTCAAAAATCTCAAAGGTGCAAAGTTGGGGAAGACTTTCCTGTGCTGTCTACCTTCTGAACTGAAACCAAGTGTCAGGTTTGTCTAGCATCTTGAAATATTTGAACTGAGGTTTCTTGGCTACCCCTCGCTCAAACAGATATGGAGGTTCCTAAGGTCAGTGGTCTCCCTCAGCCCTCTGATGGTTCACAAGGTCACCACATGGAGCCTAAGTTTCATGTGGAGAACTCTGATCAAATGTTTTGAGGGGAACATCTCACTCAAGGTTATGATGCTGAAGACTCTGTTCCTGGTGGAAATTATTGTTGCACATAGTCTAGGAGTTGGGCTTCTTGCCCATGAAGGAAGAAGCTGTATCTTTCACAAAGATAAAACTGTGAGATGAGGCCTGCCCTCAGGGCTGGCCCCAGGCATGCCAGGGCCCTTGGGCACCAGCCTCCCCTGGGCCCTGGCACCAGCATGCACGCACGCCTCACTGATCTACCAGCAGGTGGAGGAGTGGGAGGTCAAGTGGGTGAGGGGGGCAGGACGGTGGGTGAGCGTGTCAAGCAGGGGGAAAGGGCAAGCAGGAGGGGAGAGAGCGAGCGGGCAGGGTGAGTGGGATGGCAGGCGCGTGAGGAAGCGGGGCAGGGGGAGGGTGAGCAAGCGGGGGAGAGGGTGAGCAAGCGAGCAAGCAGGCAGGGGAGGGTGAGCAGGTGGGGGGAAGGCAAGCAGGTGGGGTGGAGGGCAAGAGGGTGGGTAGCTCCCTCCCTGCAATCTGCGGCAGAAGGGGAGCACTACTCCCCCACCATAACGAGGAGCCCTCAGGCCAGTGGGCAGGCTAGCAAGGAAGCAAGTGAGTGGGTGGGGGGGTGGGATGGTGGGCAAGTGAGCTGGCAGGACAGCGGGTGAGAGAGCGGGTGGGGGGAGGGTGAATGAGGGAGCCAGTGGGGGCGGAGGGCGAGCGGGCGGGGGTGGGTCAGTGAGTGGGTGGGCAGCTCCTTCCCTGCAATCTACAGCAGGGAGCCTGCCGTGGAAGGGGAGCACTACTCCACCATCATAATGAGGGGCCCTTCAGGGGCCCCTGTGGGCCATGGGGCCCTCATCCAGGGCCCCACCTGGCCGCCCTTTGGAGCCAGCCCTGCCTGCCCTTCATTCCTAAAACTAACTTGACCTTCTGGGGTGCAGGAATTGGTTCTACGATCCTTCTGCCCTTGATCTTCCAGCTTCTACTAGCCTTCTGTAGCTCCATTACATCCCCTCTTCACAATAAGTTCCTTCATGACTTTCCAATTTTAGATGCCTAGGCTATGACCAGAGCTTGGAAAAGTTACTTTTTTGAACTACAGCTCCCATCAGCCTAATCCAGTGGCCATGTTGCCTAGGGCTGATGGGAGTTGTAGTTCAAAAAAGTAACTTTTCCAAGCTCTGGCTATGACCAGGCTATGACAATTGAGGTAGTCGTTTTTCAAGAGCCATGACAATAGTGAAGGTAACCCTGCTAATATAACTGCCTACCAGGATTTGTAATTTTAGAAGCAATCACTTTGGGGTTGATGTCCTTTTTTATATATATATAATGAGAAATACTAGATTTATGACAGCAGGATTTCACATGGCCTCTTTTTATTCCTTATAAGAATTGCTTTCCCTCTTGGGAAGAATTAATCATTAGATTTCCCCTTCAAGTGGCTTGTGACTGTTGTGCTTGGGAAATGGGAATGTAATTATTGAAACAGTAATGATGACCATTTGAGGAGTGTAATTGTTCCCTTCTTTGCTTCATTCCAAACACCAAATAACTACCTGTAAAGTTTCTTCATGTTTATTTGTTGGTATTAAAATAGTTATGAGACAGACAATATCAATCTTCTGAGTTGCATAATGCTTTTGTGTCTGATCGTTTGCAAAATGATTGCTCCATCCTTTTGATAAAATTCTCAAGCCGACTCATCTGTGATGAAAACAGAAGTGTCAAGATGTTTAGACACTGGAGCATTTTATATTTGACCTCATCTGTTCTTCTTTCCTTTGGCAATTGTCCCTGTGATGAAACTCTTGTATATGCATCCATTTCAACTGATGAGGGAAATTCTAGACAGGTTGAAATCTCAACATGCTAGATCTCAGTGTGTAAGTTTCCCCTTCTCCTCCTGTTCTAGTTCCCTGACTGTTCAACAGTGTTCAACAGAACAAAGATCAGTGTTTGCTTGCTGCCACCAAATGGTTGGTTAAGTGTCCTTGCTTATTTAACCCCTTCTTAAGAAACCTTTCCTTATCCTCAGTTTCCCCCTTAAAATAATGTCTTCATGTGACTATGGGCCAAAAGCTTCATCTCTTGCAAAACCTTTTCTGGGCTGAAATATAATCTCCCCTTCCCTTTTCACTTGAGGGTAATGTGATAAGTAGGCATAAATAGCAGAGACCAGTAAAATGCAATACAATTGCAGAAGCTGAATTTTCCTTTAAACAGGAGAAAACATTTACACACACACACACACACACACATATTATAAGCTCATTAGCAAAAAATGTATAAACATATAAGATAAACCTGTCTTTATGCAGTAATACTTCCTACAGGTTTTAAGAAACAGGCCTTTTTAGAGCAGGGGTGGGGAAACTTTTTCAGCCCAAGGGCTGCATTAGCTCTTGGCCAACGCTCCAAGGCTGCATGTTAGTGGTGGGTGTGGCCAAAATGGACGTGCGCATACATGTGCACAATCCATACTCATGACCCACTCTTATATTCCCACACTGTCCATCTCCCCATCTGTCTCTGTTTATCTCTCTTTCTCTCCCACCTCATTCTCCCCTTATCTCTACCTATCTCTGCCTCCGACCTCTTTTTCACTCCCTCTTCCCTCTATCAACTCCTTTCTGTCTGTCCACCTCTTTGCCTGTCTCCCCTTCCTTCTGTCCACCTCTCCATCTCCTCTTCTCTTTCTAGCTGGCCCTGCAAGTTCGCTCCCCACTCCAGATTTCAGGAAGAGAGATATGGGAGAAGCATTGCCTGCCACTCTGGAAGAGGAAGTCACCAAGCAGGGCTGGCCCCAGGTATGCTGGGGCCCTTGTTCATCAGCTTGCCCTGGGCCCTGGTGTGTGCATGCATGCATGCACGCCTCCACCTCGCCATGTGCCTCTGCCCCCCCATGCGTGCCCCCACCTACCTGTCTCCTGTCTTTTAGCATTGCCATTAACCAAGATGGCGGCCACGGTTTCCCTAAAGGGATGAAGCTTCCACTGCCATCTTGGTTGATGGCACACGTGTGTGCTATGTGCACATATCTCTGCCATCAACCAAGATGGTGGTAGGGGCTTCAGCATCTTAGGGAAACCTTGGCCGCCATCTTCATTAAGGGCAATGCTAAAAGGCAGGAGACAGTAGGTGGGGCAAGGGAATGTCAGGCAGGCAGAAGCTCCTGCCCTGCGATCTGCGGCAGCAATCCTGCCGAGGATCATGGAACGGGAGCGGAGGGGGCCCTCTGTGGCCCCTGGGGCCCTTGGCCAGGACCCCACCTGGCTGCCCTTTAGAACTGGCCCTGTCACCAAGTGGTTTGTTTTCCACCATGCTGCCCCAATGCTGTTGCCACTGCCCTCCCCACAACACTGGCAGGCCCTGCAAAATGCAGATGTGTTCTCCCCAAATGCTGCCAAAGCTGCCACTGCTGCCATTGAAGTGGGTTGGTGGTCCACTAGGAAAGACTTCACAGGATGGTTCTGGCTTCTAACCTAGAGTTCCCCATACCTTCATTAGAGATGCAGTAAGTTTCACTCTAGGGATGGGATCTGTTAGCCGGTGCTGTTTCAAAAGCATTTTGTCGACCTAAGAGGCCAGTATAGATTTAAGTTTGTGTGCACTATCCGTGGCTTTTACTGATCCATTTTTCCCTCCCCAAAATACTGATATTAATATTGATATTTTGAAAGCAAATGTTGATATTTTGAAAGGAAATAATAAATGAAAAGACATATCAATAAAATTATTGTTCTTAATATTGATATTTTAGAGGTGGATTTTTTTTTAAAAAAAATCTATTTTTGAGAATAGCCACAGAAAACCGCTACGTAAAAATCTGATCAGCAATGATGAGAATAAGCGAATTAGTGGAAAATTTGGCACCAAATCTGAATTGGGTGGAATACTAGCACATCCCTATTTCACTCTTTAACCAGAGATGCATCTGGGACTGAGAATGAATGTGTCTAGCCAGTGATCTCCCTGTTCTTGGTTCCCTCAGGAGGTGGAATGAAGGGATGGGGGAGAAGAGTCTCCAAAAGCCTCATCCTATATACCTTCTTTTTCTGTTCCTATGCTTTACAGAGCAACTACCCCAGCAGCTTGCTACTCCCAGTCTTCTGCACAGGGCCGGCTCCAGGCATGCAGGGCCCTTGGGCATCAGCTTGCCCTGGCCCCCCAGTGGGTGGGTGGGTGTGAGCGCACACACATACATGCATGCACGTGCCCCCCACGCATGGCCCCCCACGCCCCCCACCTGTCAAGTCTTTACCATTGCCCTTAATGAAGATGGCGGCCACAGTTTCCCTAAGGGGAATGAAGCCTCCGCCACCATCTTTGTTGATGGCACATGTGCATGCTATGCGCGCACATCTCTGCCATCAACTAAGATGGCGGCAGCGGCTTCAGTACCTTAGGGAAGCTGCAGCCACCATCTTCATTAAGGGCAATGCTAAAAATCCGGCTGACAGGTAAATGGGGTGTGTGTGTGGGGCACGGATCACGGAAGGGGAGCGGAGGGTGCATTGTTATGTATTGCATTGTTATGTATTGCTCTTTTTCGGAGACTTGGTTTCCAAGAAAGGAAGCTGATCTGGAGCTAGAGAGACACAACAAAATATGTCAAATCTGCCACTAGTATATGTCAATTATTTAGTACCAAAGTATTATGTGACCTTTGGGAGGTATATATATTTGGACCTGAGAGTAGCTTTAGCACATCAATTTGCCAGTTTTCATGGCTTGGTTCAAATTGCCCATGCATTATTATTCTTTATGCGCTTATTCCTTATTTTCTCAAATAACAATAGCCTCACTACAAGCCATTACAGATGTTCCCAAAGGACTATTTTGCAGTGCAATATAGTTTTAAATCTTGTTCCGATTTGGCAAATTTAGCCATTTTAAATGTGATTCATTTTTGTGCTGCCAATGTTATTAGTTACTGAAGCAGCACATTTACGGATGAATCGAGTTCAACTTCAGAAGCCCATTTTCAATAACTTTCATTTATTTAAAGAATTAACATAGCTTAAAAATGTGAGGCATAATATTACTTCTTTGTTCTATTCAAGTTGTTGTTTTAACCTTTAAAGTTGTCATGCAGGAATGTTTCCTGGGTGGTGATTCGCTGTGATTGTTAAAATGTAGAATTACTGAAAATATAAACTATGCTGATTACAGCTTTGCCTCCAGTGCTGGGGGTGGGGTGGGGTGGGATGGGGTGAGAAAAAAAAGGAACAGGGTGACATTGCCTGAGCTATTGAGACATATTATTATTAATTCTGGTGATATATTATATTGCCTTTTGGTCTTATCTATTACACTGAGTATCCTTCTGTAACTTTCTCTGATTGCATTTTCCCGTCTTCCACCTCTTTCCTAATGATCCTTTCCTCAGCCTATACAGTCTAAACTTTCTTTGCCTTTGTATATTCTTTGCAAAAACCTTGCTGTTTAATCACTAGTGTTTAGGTACTACATCTTTTTTTCCTGTGAGTGTAAGATTGCCATCTTGTGAACCAGAGATACTGCATTTATTTATTTACCGTATTTATTTTGCCACTGCTGTGATATTTTTACATTTTGTCTGTTTTCCTGTTTCACCCACCCACTACACAGGAGAGGTGAGTGAGCCAAAACTCAGGCCAGGACCTGGTATAGCCCTCATTTTTTTGCTCACACTAGTTGTCTTTGATCCCAATTCATGATTGCATGTTCAAATATAGCAACTGAGAGAACACAGAAGTTGCTGCTGGTCAATAACTCTGATCTCTGTTGGTTCACACATTTAATTTGCAGCCCAATGCTCTGTATGTTTACTTAGAACTTAATTCTACTGTGTCCAGTGAGACTTTCAAATAAGTGAGCACAGGATTGCAATCTTGCTCATGTGAGTGTAGCTATGTAAAATGCTGTCAATTTCTGTCCCAATGTGTGTCCCTAAAAGAAAGTCTCCTGTTTTGCTGCTCTCACATTGTCTGTGGGTTTTTTTCAGTGCTGTCATCTGTTCCTTTCACATTCACTCTTGAACAACTTTTCCCAACCTTTCCCATCAGCCCCAGCCAGCATGGCCAATGGTTAGGAATTATGGGAACTGTAGTCCAGCAACATCTGGGGACTAGGGTTGCCAGGTTCAGGGCCTGAGACTGATCCTGTATCTTCAGGAGAAGAGAGTCAGCCGAGTGCAGGTGTTCTTGCAACCCTGTAATGGGAAAAACCACAAGGTGGAATTCTCCTTCCCCCCTGCACAACTTTTAAAGATACTCCAAGAGGTCTTCTGTAGCTTTAAAAGTTGTGCAGGGGAAAGGGAGAATTCCACCTTGTGGTTTTCCCCATTACAGTGTTGCAAGAACACCTGCACTTGGGTGACTTTCTCTTCTCCTAAAGATACAGGATCAGTCTTAGGCCCTGAGCCTGGCAACCCTACTGGGGACCCACAGTTTGGGAAAGGCTGCTCTAGATGTAGATGTACCTCATCCTTTCAGGGCTTTATGGGGTAGTAGTGGTGGAGCAGAGCGTCCATCTCCCTGAATCCTAACCAGGTCTACTCAGAAGTAAGTCCCACTGAATCCAGTGGAGCTTACTCCCAGGTAAGCCTTTGCACATATAGTCCCACTGTTTAATACTGTTTAGACTAGGGTTGCCAGGTCCATGGCCTGAGACTGATCCTGTATCTTTATGGTGATTCACCTGTGGATCTCTCATTTGAAAAGGAAGGAGGGAAACTGCCTTTGGAAGCTGGATGAAGTTTAAGGACTGTCTGTTGTCTTAAGTTATAACACAGCACTACAGTAACTCCCTGTAGTAAAGCTGTTGTAAAGTTTGACTGGTGTAGAATTTCTCCATTCTTTGTATTAATGAATTCATCTTTTGGACTCTACACCTTTGCCTGAGATATTTGTGGCTGTCTGCTTCTATTTCTCCCATGGTACACTAGTACACAGAAAGTGACTTTGAATTCAAGTTGCTAAAGACAGTTAAAACAAAACTGACATCCTTCAAGGACTGCAACTATCAAAAAGGGGGAAGTTGAATTGCATTGTGTTTAGTAGATTTGGAAATTACTATTAATTTCATCTTCAGCAAAAGAACTCTTAAAACTATAGTAATATTCTAGGGAGTTGCTGTCAAACCAACCAACCAGGGGCCAAGCACAACCTGCAACAGTGAGAGTTATTTATCATATTTTAATTAATGTTTTAATTTCCAGATTATTTTTAAAAAGCAATGCCTTTTTCCTATGGTGATATACTTATGCTATTACTGATTGGGTACCAATCATCATATATCCTCTCCCCACATGACAGAAGGGTGTGTTTGTGGCAGAGGCTGCTTTATATTTTGATCACACTGCTTCAGGAAACACTGGAGTATACTCAGAAATCATGTTTGTCACATTGTACATAACAAGGTGAAACTGTAGGCCCCTCACCCTAGACTTAGACCAGAGCTGTTGGGTTGTACCTGAATTAGTCATAGAGTTAGAGATGGGGGAGAAACTTGATTCATTTTGCATTTAAAGGCAAGTCTACCTAATTCGTGCTTTCACACATAATGTGTGAACCAAAACACTCCAAAGTTTATACTTCTCTAAATTTTACAATGCAGTTCTCCAGGCAAATAATATGTACCAAAATGCATATATTAGGGTAAACTGTGCATGAAATGCATATATTAGTGAAAACAAAGTAGAAAAATGCATTGTATTATGGAAAACTGCTTTGCAAAAATGTATATATTGGGCAAAACTGCATACTAAAATGTGTATATTAGAAGAAAATTGCACTAAAATGCTGATGAATTTTCATGAGGACCTTTTTAAAAAAAATCAAATTGATGTGGAAATATGGAGAACTGAACTTATGATTGGAAAAATGAGAAGCTGAGAGAAACCAAAATTGACATATTGGCCCATCTGTACCCAGAGCAGACCCATTGGGCTGTCTCTCTGTCTTCCGGTGTTTGCTGTTTAAAGGGTAAGTACAGCAGCCTGCAAGTGACTAAGCATCAACCGGGCTCTTGAACACAATGGAAACCTAGAGCAAGTTTCCTTGTGAGCAACACAACTTGATGAAGTGCCATCACTTTCAAGGGAAATTGTGTGGGGAAAAACATGGAGCCATGGGGGTGGCTGTGTTTATTGCCATACAGTTCCCGCTGAGAGCAACAACTTGTTATCAAGTCGCATTGCTCTAATGGAACTTGCTCTGTGTTTTCATTGTTTTCAACATGCACAGCCAACACAGGCAGACTTCTTCCTTGTTGCTTTCACTGAATGTTTGAGAAACAGGAACCATGCCTAGGGTGTAGAAATTGCCAGTTACAGAATTGGTTTTATTGGAAAGTTTGTTTTTTGCTCTCAACTTTTATTGCACTAGAAAGTTTACTCCCCCATGCATTTATTAACTAAAATAATCAGTGCTGTGATCACTTTGACCTTTACATGAGAGACAAAAAAATGAACTGCTGAAGAACTCTGTTAACCTTTGTTTTAACCCTCCTGTATGAAGCAGCAGCTGTTCATTCATACACTTTAAAAGTTAATAGATTCATAATTTAAAAAGCAAAGTTACTGAGCAAGACGAGTTGTTTCACAAGAAGAATTCTGGCACTTTTTTCATCTGTGAGCCATCCTGTCATTAAATCTGTTGTAAAAACACACTGGTAACAATATTTTCTGTTTCGATGTCTTCTGAGCCTGAGCTGCATTAATTAGGAAAAAGCAATGTCTGTGGGCCAGACTAGAAAGGCTGGGAGAGCTGTGATCAAATCTCCCTTTGCTGTTGTTTTTTCTAGCTCAAAGCTGCCAGACAGCCCTTGAATTGGTAAGTTGCATTGGGGGTTGGGGAGATATTTTTCTTACGCCATTTTGCTGTCAAAATCATGACCTGTCAAAGATGCTGTTTGTCCCATAGGAACAGTGGCATACTGGTTATTTTTGAAGTGCAGGAGTTCATCATGACACATTAGCCACATTCCCAAGGAAAGCCCAAAATGCAGCCAGCCATGCTGATCCGTTACACATACCACCACCAGTAATATATAGCATAATACTCAATGTATTAGAATCAGCTGACAGTCATAGAATAGTTAGGTGGCTTCATGCTCTGACTTCCTCGATGCTCAGGTTCTGCTTGCTTCCCATAGGCAACCAGTAGTCTCCTGTGAGAAAAGGATGCTGGACTAAGTGGGCCATTGGGCTGATCCAGCAGGCTCGTCTTATGTTCTAACATGTTTCAAACAATAGTAAAACTTGAAAGCGTCATCACCTCATTCACTTGCCAGAATGAGGAAGGCCTGTCAGTTACCCTAGCACTTCAACAGGTGATGCTATCACTTCTGCTCTGAAAAATGTCCCAGAGCTGCACTGCCCCACATTTCCCCTCCACTACACCACTGCATAGGAAATCGTATAGTTATGCTTTCATGCCTGTATGTTTTCTCCGTATCCATTACGGAGGCCAGCCACCCCGTCCATGCCCCTGGGAGGGTGCGCGCCGGAGGGGCACCCAGCCGAAGAAGGCCTGGGAGCGCCGGCGTGCCTCCCTCACCCCACCGATGCTGCTCCCGGTCTCTCCCACCCGCCCGCCTCCAAGGAGTTGGAGCAGCCTTGCCGGGCAATGGCGCGGGGCGGGGCGGCTCTGGGTGTCACCCCCCTCATGGTGACACCCAGGTGTGGGCCGCACGCTCCGCACCCTGGTAGTGACGCCCCTGGTGCTTCCCTTCATTTCAGTCAGCTTTGGTTGCCCTTTGTGATGTCTGTAGGTAGCCAGTTCTGATTGTCTATGCAACATCGTGAGTGTGACACCATCGTGTTCACTATGTGATTCCTCATTAGATGGATCACGATAGGAGGGAGAAAGAAAGCCTCATGGGTGTGTGTGTATGCCTCACCTTAACAGTCAGAGACTGACACCTCATCCGATTACCAGTCAGGAAGTGGAAAAAATTGCCCAACACATCTTCTGGCGTTGACAACTCTGAGAAGAATTAAGCTGCATATAACTTTTACTTTATTTAGTTGTATATCTTTTTGTAAGGCATGCAAGGTACATCATCTGCATTTTAAATTTGCCCATAAACATGTTTTTCCCTTATCAGCTAATAATAGAAAAGTCACTATATTTTGAGCTATGTAGGAGTTAAAGGAGATCAGAATAGAGAACAGCACACGCACACATTTCATGTGGAAGCATTTCTACAAAATCCCAACAAGATGTCAGTTTTGCTGAGGTGCTGCATTACAGTACAAATAACCTAATGGTTCATATAGCCCTCCCACTCTACTCTGTACTTCAGGGAAAGTATTGGGCGGTATCCAGTGCTAGTCCTACTCAGAGCAAATGCAGTGAAATTAATGGATACGACTAACTTAGTTCCATTAATGATGGGTCTGCTCTGAATAGGAAAGGAATGGGATCTGTTGGCCAGTGCTGGCTTGAAAGCATTCCGTTGACCAACAAGCCAGTATTGATTTTAATCCTTCTTTGTCACCAAGCTGCTGTTTTTACCAATCTGTTTTCCCCCTTCCAAAAATTATTGATATTAATATTGATGTACTGAAAGGAAATGTCAATATTTTGAAAGGAAATATCAATAAATGAAAGAAGATATAGATAAAATTGTTGTTCTTAATATCGATATTTGAAAGGTGGATTTGTTGTTAAAAGAAACCCTGCATTTCCGGAAATAGCCGAAGAAAATGACTACATAAAAATCCATCCTGCAATGATGGAGAATAAGTGAATTAATGGGAAATTTGGTACCAAATCCAAATTGGGTGGAATTCTAGCACATCCTTAGAGTAGGACTATGGCTGCATTCAGACAGCACTTTATTCTGTTTTCCTGATGTTTCCTTACATGTTTTGTGTTTTATGTGATCTTTCACATAATGTAAAAGCCACTTCTTGAAATCTAGTGGAATTAAGTGAAAGTTTAGTGTTCACCTTCATGTTAATTGCTTCCAGAAAATATCCATTCACAATCCCATTAACCCAGGAAAATCATGAGAGTTTGGCATTTTATTTTTCACACTGTTTTCTTGGGATCATGCCGCTGCCACTGTTAAAACAAAAGTTGGAACAGTATTCCAGGATACAAAAACACAAATGCATAAAGTGTGTTTGTGTGTGTGACATGTCTTATGATGTCAGCTGTTATGTCACACTTTGCCCACTGGTGTGAATGAAATTTAGTGCAACATGGTGGTATATTGATGAGGCAACAGGTACTGCAGTGTGAAAAGAACATTAGAAATCAGGACAGAAGCATTAGCAGTATAATCAGGAAAAATAACACAATAAAGTTCACACCTGAATGCAGCCTTAATTGGATACAACCCATTGTTCCCCACTGTTTTATTTTAAATGTGTTATTACCATTTTACAGATATGATACTGAGATATGATATAAGTAAAATATGGACTGTTTCCAAACATACATTTACTTGGGGAACTATAGGACGTGAACCAAACTCATACTTTCCTGAAATGGATTTCTATGATGGGGGTGGCACTTTTTCAGTTGCCACTGTGGATAGGGGAGAAGTTCCATTCAGTTTGCATTTAAAGCTGTATTTATCAAACTTGCACTTTCTGTACAATATGAGAACCAAAACACAGCCATCCTTCGCACATATCTGAATTTTGTTATGCAATTCTCCAACCAACCAGCATTTCCCCCTATATATTAGGGGGAAATGTGCATAAAATGAATATATTGGTGAAAATAAAGAAAAAATTCATTATATTCGGAGGAACTGCTTGTAAAAATGTGTATATTTTTTGTCAAAGCTGAAGACACAGATGTGTTTATTACAGAGCTTGGAAAAGTTACTTTTTTGAACTACAGTTCCCATCAGCCCAATCCAGTGGCCATGCTGGCTGGGGCTTATGGGAGTTGTAGTTCAAAAAAGGAAATTTTCCAAGCTTTATTAGTAGAAATTTGCATGAAAAATGCTGAAGAATTTTCATGAGGATTCAAACAAAAAATCCACAAATTATTGCAGAATGGTAGGGAACTGAATTTAAGAGTGGAAAAATAAGAAACTGAGAGAACCAAAATAGGCAGATCCCTAGCTGCCACAATTGTGGGAGTTCAGTTATATATTTAGAGGGATCAGTTCACACAACAGTGCTCTTCATTTCATTGTGTCCTGGGAGAGCATTGCATGGAACCCTAACCCTAATCTTTTTGTAACATGTGAACTCACCTTTAGCCCATTTGCAATGTAATACCCAATGGCTTTCCAAAAAATTGACATCAATGAATAAGCTTGAACTTTGCATTTTGTTTTGTTTTCTTCTTTCCTCCTTTTTCACAGACCTGTAATCACCATGTGAAGAAGGTTAGTGAATTAAAGATCTTTCATCACAAAGTGACATTTCTCAAAGGCACTGATAGGAATGACTTCACTGTGACTCTGTGTCTAAGGCTAAATTGTGCATATTTATCCTAGCTGAAAAGGATCATTAGATTATTATACCCCTTGCTTGCATGAATTTGATAGTAACTTGTGCAATGAGCCTCTACCCTATTTTATGACATTATGGCACCGAGTATTTTATGCACAAATAGGGCAAGGCAGCAGAGTGCATGCTGGTAGTGCTGGGAGACATGCGACATAAATCAGAATATGTGTGCATAATTACAAGATAGCAGAACAGGTCCCAAGGGTATTTTCAGCATCGTAAAGCATTACATAGACCTACAGGCCCCTAGAACATTATCCTTTCCCATTTTTTCACTCTTAGAGGCACCAGACAGCGTTTGTCTGCAGGACGGCATGGCACAAGAGTGATGCGATGAATTACAACTGCATGAGTACTCTGTGTTTAATTGCAAAGCCACAATTTAAAGCACCATCTGATTAAATTGCCCACAGCTTCCAATCTTATCTGTTGGATAGCTGCTTAGGGGCTGAATGCTTTCTTAGCATTTATATCTGAAAGTCAAGGTGTCATCTTGCCACCTGTCCTGAAATACTTTGTCCATAGTATGGCTTCCATCCCTTATGAACAGCAGGCAGGAATGAAAAGGGCAACAACCCTGAAACGAACTGGATCTCTCCCACTGAGAAGCAAACACAATTTTCAACCCCTTTATAGTAGGATTCATTGAAGATATTGTAGAGGCACTGGTCTGGAATTTATTCTGTGTTTGTTAACCTTTGCTTAGATAAGAATTGCACGATATTAAACCGAGATCACCATACAAGATATAGCTTGTATGAAATAATATGGAATAATAGAAATTTCTTAAAGAACAGTAGGGATGATCCAGCCTTCCTATGGATCTGTCTCCTTGCTTGCAGAACGTTTTGGGCACCCAGGGGAATTCCTCTACCAGTGTCTCCCTCAATTACCTTTGATAAAGTTAGCTTCACTCCTTCACATTGCTGCCGTCAAGGGCTGAGAGAAGATCGCTTCGGTCAGTCATATATGCAGTTGATTCGCTAGCGCTTGCCTTCCTAGTCATATATGGGAAAAGTAGGCGTGATCATGCTTAGTTGTGCCAGAAGGCAGCTAGCCATGTCTGCATATCTGTAAACTGTTTAGAGGTTCTATTTACCATCAAGCAGTCTATAAATGTAAATAAATAAATAAATAAATAAATATTTCCTGCAAGATCAGAGTCAGCATACCTCTGAATCCCAATTGCTGGGAACAGCAATTGGAGAGGACTATAACTTTCCAGTCCTGCTCTGGACTTTCCAGAAACATCTGGTTAGCTGCTCTGGGATGGGGAAGCTAGATTAGAGAAACCTATGATCTCTGATCCAGCAGGGCTCTGCTTATGTTCTGTTTGTTCCTTGCAGCCTTGCACATGGAGGTGGATTGTTTAAATAGCCTTGTTGGTTGGTGCTTGGAGACTGCTCCTTGCTACCTTCATCTGGATTTTTCTTCCCTGTATTTTGGGTTTTTCTCATCCTGTGTTGGACCTTTTGTTCTCTCCTATATTGGAGAAAGTCTGCCTGTGTTGGCATTAGGGATGGAGGAGAAATTTGATTCAGGTTTCATTTCAAGCCAAATCTATCAAATTCCCACTTTCAAAAACAATATGAGAATTGAAACACAGCTATTCTTTGAAATTCCCACTTATCCGAATTTTGCAATGCAGTTCTCTAACCAAATGTTTACAAACTTGCATATATTAGGGGAAAGTGTACATGAAAATGAATATCTTACTGAAAATAGAAAAGTGCATT
Organism: Rhineura floridana; assembly: GCF_030035675.1. Lineage (NCBI taxonomy): Eukaryota > Metazoa > Chordata > Lepidosauria > Squamata > Rhineuridae > Rhineura > Rhineura floridana. Next base: position 125,848,131 of record NC_084485.1, on the reverse strand, counting down.
ATATTAGAAGAAATTGCTTGCAAAAATGTGTACGTTAGAATGGCATACAAAAGTGTGTTTATTTGGAGAAATTTGCACTAAATTGCTGAGGAATTTTTAAATTAGCAGATTGATGCAGAAATGTGGAGAACTGAATTTAACACTGGAAAAATAAGAAACTGAAAGAACCAAAATTGACAGATTTTTCCATCCCTAGTTGGCATTGGCATTTAACCCAAGCCTGGAATTGTGAGTACTCACTAGTCCTCTTCAGGTGTTCAGGGAACTATGCCAACTGATACATGAGGGGGGCATCATTATGAACGTGCTAGCTTTGTTCCCCCTTTCTGTTGCCCTCTGTGAACTGGAGGGTAACAGTCTGAAGTGTGTAACCTGGTTTTTACTTATGTACTCTCTCTGCATGATGTAGAACCCTGGAATGTGAGGAGTCTACATCATACAGGGAGTGTACATGAATAGAAGAAGATTCCCCATTTCAGATTGGAGGGTAATAGGAATGGGGGGGTGGAGCTAGGACACTTGTTCCTTCATTCCCCCAACCCATGCTTGTTCACAGTTTCTTAAAAGCCTGAAAAGAGCTACTGTGTTTATTTAAACCGGGGCTGGGGGACCTTTTTCAGCACAACGGGCACTTATCCTTGTGAGGAACCTTCTGGGAGCTGTATGCCTGTGATGGACGAAGGCAAACATGGGTAGAATAACAAATGTGACACACATTCAGGCATACTTAAATCAGAAGTTTCTAAACACACACACAGACACACACATTTCTATCTTCTACCCAGGCAAGGAATACATGTTATCACAACCCAAGGGCACATTCCAGCCAGGCAAAAGCACTGGAGGAGGTCACAGAGCAGGTCTAGGGAGGGGCTGTGGCTAGGGAGGGGACATGAACTAGGGAGAGTCCCCAGGGCCAGATAGAAAGGTCTGCATTGGACGTCAGGGTCTGAGGCTCCACATCTGTGATTTGACTCTGATTCTGATTCTTCCTGCATTCATTGTTAATATGGAGGCTATTTATGGTTACATAATGGTGAAAGGAAGGCATATGTCATATTTCTGTGATTAAGTCATGACATTCAAAGCAGGTTCTGGTTATTAGTACTTGCAAGCTCTGATCCAGATTGTATTTGCTAAAAGTACCCATGGATGAGTTTGGTCAAATAGTTTGCTTGGGTTGAAGAGAGGGATGAGGTTGGACCTCAGGTATCTTTAAAACTGTGTAGAGCCAGGTTTTCAGGGTGGAGATGCTTGAAGGTATTCTCTTCTTCATTAGAGGTAAGGTGAGCAAAATCCCAGTGTTGAAGACTGAGTGCAATCAATCTGAGGCTTCTGAATACTGAGCTCACACTGCAATCCTAACTCCATTTACTTGGGAGTAAGCCCCATTGAATTCGATATGACTTACTTCTGAGTAGATAGTTAGGAGTGCACTGCCAATTGATGGTATTCAATATTCATTCTACTGTGAGTAGGCCCACTGAAGTTAATAGACATGACTAACTTAGGTTCATTCTTTTTGGTGGGTTGATTCTGAGTTGGACTTAGTAGAATAAAACCAGTATCTTTAAATTCTGGCCTATAGTGTGCAGTTTTTCTTTTGACCCACACTCATAGCTGTCACAACACAGCATACCACACCATTTCTTGAATCTTTAATGCAAAGAAAAGTCTCCCCTTTGGAATACATAAAATAAATAAACAAACAAATCACAAGTCATAGTTCAGCATCTACTCCAAATATTACTTGCTCAAAGCCGTGGTCATGATGCTACCCCAGGCTAGTAAGGTTTATTTTTATGAACTATACAGACTAGGCTGGCTTCAGATATAGTAGGGCCCCACTCATATGGCAGGTTACGTTCCAGGCTCCCGCCGAAAAGTGAAAACTGCCAGAAAGTGGGGCCCTACTGTATTTCAGCCACCGTGTTCCAGCTGACAGTGATCAGCTGGACCGTGCGAGCTCCCCGTGCTCCAGCTGGAGCGTGGCAGCTGGAATACAGTAGGGCCCCACTTTCCAGCAGTTTTTGCTTTTCGGCGGGGGCCTGGAATGTAACCTGCCATATGAGTGGGGCCCTACTGTATCAGGATTGAGGGGGCCCTCAGTAAAATGCCATCTGCTGGGGCCTCTCTTACATTGGTGGGCTGTCCTGGTGGTGGCTGGCACCAGCCATGCTTGGAGCTGCTGTTTGAATTTCTGCTGTTTGAATTTCCCACAATGTACCTAACATAGCTTAGGGGGTGGGCTCTATTAGGCAGTGGCGCCATCAGGGTAGAACTTTGCCTAGGGCCCCATTCGCCAAAATGTGTAGGAGAGCCCTAAATGTAGCAGAGCTGGTGACCAAATTTTGAAGTAAGTGACATCATACACATTGCACATAAGATGGATAAAGAGACATGGGTGGGGAAGGGCATGAGACTATTAAGTTCTGAGTCTAAAATGGGTGTGGGAAACTTCAAATGTGACCCTATGGGTCTCTCTCTTTGGTCCTTGTGACTCTTTCCAGACCACACCCCTTTCCCACTCTTCCCAGGCCACTCAATGGTCCTTGAGTGTTTTTGTCTGGCTGGCATGAGTCTTGGATAACCATTCTGATAATGACTTTTGCTTGCCTGGATGAATGATAGAGAGGGGTGTTTGTGCAGAAACTAGCTTACTGTACAAAGGTAAAATTTACATTCACTGCTCCGCCCACTTTGCCTATGGCCTGACATGTGGCCCCTAGAGGGCTGCTCAGAAAGAATGCAACACTTTGGCTGAAAACAGTTCCCCATGCCTAGTCTATAACTACCCAACCACACCACTACTGCTGGGACTCTGGATCTATGCAGTTACTCAAGGATGCCACATTCTGATGATGGGCCTGGGGTCAGTAGATTAGAGGAAGAGGGGAAACTTGGAAAGAAAACCAAAACCAAAGTGCAGCGGCCATAGTTCTAGGATGCACAGATCAAGATCTCACCACTGATCTTATTTGAACTTCCCCCCTCCCCTTTGGCCTGCTATTTCTTCTGTGAAGGAAACTAGCTGTCAAGCAGGTTGATTTATCCAATTTATTCATATCAATTCATTGGATAATGAGCCACTGGCATGCTTCAGGTATCTCATAACCATTATCCTCATTTCATAATTTACTGCAAGGGAAAATGTAATATAAACATTTCCTAAATATTCAGAGAGAATATGCCTATTTTAATAAACTCAAATTGTTATCCTTAATTTGGGCCTTCTATGCTAATATGGAAATCATTTGTATAATTGCTTCTAACTTCCTGTTCAATATGCAAAAGGACTTTTTTTTAATGTCTGCAATGTGCACAAAAGTTTTAAGACCTATTACTATGTCTCCATGAACAGTACTAGGGACGTTGCTTTGTGTGACTGGCCATGTGCCCTACTTTACAGAGGACAGTCCTCCATATGAAGGACTCCTCTATTTGATGGATGGTCTAGTTCAAGATTCATTTAAAGAAAAAGACCCTTAAGGAGGGAGAGGGAACAGGGGCCTTGAAGTTGCCCGTCAAAAGTTAGCACCTGGACAAGCAGACTGAGCACAGCATACAGGTCATCTACACACAGGCTTCCCCACTATGGCATTGTATTTCTTTTTAAATAATAGGAATTATTTCTAATTTTGCATTTAAATTAGCAAATGCAATCTTTGTGCAAATCGACATCCTTCTTTGCCATCATTTTGGATATATTGTTCCTCTTTTTCTTTGGTGATTTGTAAGTGGCCACACTGAACACTTTGTGAGGAAGTGCCGACTGAGGCATGTGAATCCTCTGTCCTCCACTGATGATATAAGGAGAGGGTGAAGCATACCAGGCCCATGAATTAACCTGGAAGAGGGAACTGATTAAAAGTAAGGGGGGAATTTAGTGATGAGAGGAATGAAGTTAACTATAAATAGATGACAGAACTGTGAGGGGTTTTGTAACTAGGAAGGGACAGCCAAACACAGGGCCGGTTCTAAAGGGTGGCCAGGTGGGGCACTGGCCTGAGGGCCCCTGGAGCTACAGGGGGCCCTCTGCTCTCCTTCCATGATCCACGGAAGCATCTGCGGCCTGCCATCCTCCCGCTATTCCCCTCTTTACCTACCTTTCCATTGTTTTTTGCGGCACGCAGATTTGCCATCAATCAAGATGGCGGCCGAGGTTTCCTTAAGGGGCTGAAGCCTCTGCCGCCATCTTGGTTGATGGCACGCATGCATACTACATGCTCTGCCACAAAAACCAACAGAAAGGTAGGTGAAGCTTGGGGATAGTGGGGGGATGGTGGGTGGCGCAGAAGCTCCTGTCTTGTGGTCCATGGATGCTTAAGTTCCGCAGATCATGGAAGGGGAGCAGAGGGGCCCAAGGAAGGCTGGTACCCAAGGGCCCTGGCATGCCTGGGGCCAGCCCTGGGCAAGCATAATACTTTTGGGTGCCCTATGATCTCCTGAAGGAATAAAGGACTCACCAGAACCCCTCGGTGAATGATAACATCGTTTGACAATGGCTTTTAGGATACGATGAGCCTATAAAAAGTTCTTATACTGAAGAGAAGGCAGTGTGTAATCTTACACACTTGCTTTTCCAGTGTTTCACATGATCACTCAAAATTCTCATTTAGCAGCTGCTGCCCTTTCCCAAGTTACAAGGTTCTTATCTTGGGGAAGTGGTGGTAGTGAGTAGCAGACAGTGGAGGGCTCCTCACCATAGCTGACCCTGTGGAGCCTCTCACTGGCTGCAAATTATGCATAGAGAGCCATGTCCTAATGCTTTGCACTTCATCTCCTGACATGGACATGCCCCTCACCTTCTCCTGCATTGAAGGAGATGTCCACTGCCTGCTAACCCCTTCCTAAAGATAATGCCTTTTGTCTTGGAAAAGAAGGGAGATGGGGATGGACAAGCAGAGGCGGATTGCAAACCCCAGTTCAAGGAAGAGCCTGCTCAAGAGTGGAGACAGCCTGTTTGAGCTGGCTTTAAGCACTATATTTCAAATGCTTACCCTCAGACCTAAACTGTAGAGTTGTTGATTAGCTTCCACACCAGTTGAAGGAGTGGTTTTCTCCTTGTATAAGTGTTAACCTCCTTTGAGATTGCTGGGGAAGACCTTCCTCAAAGTCTTTTTTATTGAGGTAGTGAAACCTATGACTGGATAGAGCACAGACTTTACAGATGTAGCCCCTATGGTGCCCTGGAAGATTCAGCCGACCCATGCAAAACTTTGCTTTCAGAGGACTTTTATGCTATGTGCCCCATTTCTGTAAATTGCAAGGAGGCCTAGCACAGTTTGGGCTGTTGGATTCGAGCATGGCTGTGCTTGCTTCTGAAAACTCAGATTTATACCCCTGATAGATGCTTCAGTTAGTGGGATGCTCACTCATGGAAGCTCTGCATCTGCCAGTTGCCAATGGAGGTAAGTACTGTAGAAATGGAGGAGGAAATGAGGCAGAGAGGAGGGGCAGCTATGGGAAGGCAAGAGGTGGAGAAGGCCATGCTGGAATGGGGAGATTCATGTGCGTGCACATGACAGAGGCAGAGAGGAAGGGCAATGAAAGATGAAGATCTTCCTCTACTATGAACAGCTTGTTCAGGCATCTTAATAAACAAAAACGAACACGTAGGTTGATATAAACCTAGGGCATGAACAAGCCCTCCCAGAATAGCCTAGCATCCATCACTTTGCAGAGATAGGAACCTGTGACTAGATCTACAGATCTAATTCAGAGTATATTATGTTATTTTATGTTATATATAATTAACCAATGAGATTTTTGAGAGATGGACTACACTCTTTTTATCACAAGGGCTTGTTGGGAATGGGGTAACAATAATGAAATGATTAACATTTTGCTGTACTTCTGAAAGTCACAGAGTTCACTGTGTATCTCTTATTATTTGTGGATATTGCTTATCATGCATGTTATTCTGTGCAATATATATTCTTTGGAAATAGCTCTGTCTCACTGCCACCCCCCAAAAAAGCCCTCCTGCAACAACACAGAGATTGCTAAAATGATGGATTGTCTTGGCTTTTGAAAATGGATGGATGTGCAGGTTTTGAGCAGGAAGGATTAATTGATGTTGGGAACAATCTGCTGGGAATTTTTCCTACACAATCCCCATTGAAATGAACTATGCAGAGACAGTCCTCTGAACCAGTGCACTGCTGGCGAGTCTTTTTGGCAAGTGACCCTTGAGTATACTACAAAGTATGTATTGTATAAAAGCATTCCAACTTGGGTCGATCACATGGCAAGAGTTCTTAGAACAAGGAATGTCACACCATCATATCCCTTTCCTGAGAGTTTCCCTTTATGGGTGGGTGGTCTGTGAGGGGCAGATCCAGTTTTTCACCTCTGCGTTACAGCTAGGTAAAAGCACACAAGGAGGGCACAGAGCAGGTCAGGTAACAAGTGTGGGCTTAGGAGGGGGAAATGGCCAGAGAGAGTCCTGAGGGTCAGATACAGAAGCCTAGAAGGCTGCATTCAGCCCCTGGTCCTGAGGTCCTCCATCCTTGATGTGGGGAGTGTTGAAACATGATTTGAAAATGATGCTGAAAGATCACTGGTAAAGTAAAGCATTTCCCAGTATAAAAAATGTGAATTGTTTAGGCTCAGCCCTAATTCAAGCTTCAATGAGAGAATCACTGATTGTAATAAAGATGCTGGTGCAGGCCCAGTAGCTGCAGAAATAGATTTTACCTTTAAACCAGCTTTTATCCCAGTGTAGAAACCAGATTCATGTCCTTAGGTGGTTTTAAAAGATTCCAGAAATTCATGGAGGATAAGACTATTCATGGTTTCTAGAGCTGTGTGCAAATGATCAATGAAATTGGGGGTGCATCTGGCTGACCACTGTGGGAAGCATACCGTATGATCTTGCAGGGCTCTTATTATACAGCCACGAGAGTGGCTGTATACTACAGCCAGCGTGGATTTTTCACATTCCGCAATGTTAAATTGAAAATACCCCCATGCCATTCTGATGCTTCCCATAAGCTCATTTCAAAACAAAACCTTACAAAACTTATAGTCATGAACTCAGAAATGCTTCCTTAACAACCCTCTCAATTTTCATGGCGATACACAAAACAGTCAGAGAGAATCGAGAGTTCAAAGCGTAAAAAGAGAGAAAAACCTCCAAGATCCCTTTTGGACTTTTTTCTATCAAAGTTCTCATAATCTGTTGAAATTCATTAAAAATCAGCCGTGTTCACATCACACCTATAATCCCATTACTGACCTTGCCCCATACCCTGACCTTCATCTTCTGTGGTTTAAAAGTAAAAAAAAATGCCTGGCTGATTTTTAATTAATTTAAGTAATTTTGCATTGAACTGAATGATAATGCCAGGCATGCTCAGTAAGAACCAACTGTCAGTGTTCTAAAAGCCAGACTCACAGTTGCTGGGCTTGCCTAATCGGGCCCACATCCACAGAAAAAATTAATTTCACGTGAGACAGTCATGGTTTCCCTCAGAGAAACCTGGGAAGTGTAGTTTGTGAAGGGTGCTGAGAGGAGACTCCTATTCCCCTGACAGAACTCCAGTGGCCAGACTGATTTAACAGTCAGCCACTCTGATTGAAGCTCTGTGAGGGGAACAGGGTGTCTCCTAGCAACTCTCAGCACTCTTCACTAACTACACTTCCCAGGATTCTTTGAGAGAAGCCATGACTGTCCAAAGTGAAATAAAGGCCTGGTGTGGATGTGGCCAGGGACAGGTCTGGTTTAAATTTGGGTGGGAGGCTACATGTGCCTGCTGTAGAATAAAAAGGTGGGGAAAACTCTGAAAAGCAATGATACTGTTCACAATGTTTTCCTTTTGGAAGGAAAGGGGCTTCCCCTCCGCCCAGTGCCCACCCACCTAATTTTCTCCCCTCCCCCTCCTCTTACTGTCCCTGCTCCTCCCCCAGGTCAGTGTTGGACTACAACCTGGGAGACCAGGGTTCAAATCACCACACAGCCATGAAGCTCACTGGGTGACCTTGGGCCATTCATTGCCTCTCAGCTTCAGAGGAAGGCAATGGTAAAACCACTTTTGAATACCGTTTACCATGAAAACCTCCCCTCCTCTCTTTCTTCTTCCTCCTCCCCTGACCACTCCAGCCCTCCCCTCCTCCCCCCAGTCAGTTTTACCTATCCAAAGCATGATTGCATGGGAGTAAATCCCACTGAACTCAATAAACATGCAAATGATCAAACCTGTCCTTCTCCTCCCCTCCCCCTCCTCCCCTCTGCCTTCCTCCTCTCCTTCCTCCTCCTGCCCCCTCCCCATCCCCTGTGATCAGTTTCACCTATCCTAAGCATGATTGCAGGGGGGTAAATCCCACTGAACTCAATAAGCATGCAAATGATCAATCCATTCTCAGCATACTTGTACAGGATCCCATTTCTTACCTCCCAGATTAAAAAGCAGAGAAATTCACTCATAGGCAAAAAACTTTGCAGTTTAAGAACATACCTATAGTCAACAGATATTTCTATCAAACTATAAAAAGCAGGGAAATTGGGCAGCTATAGTGAATGCACAAGTGGAGCAGGAGACCTGACCTCCTCTCTGAGATATTGTACTGCCCTGCAAAGTTGTCAAAATGCAAACACAATTTGGGTTGGTCTTTCACAGTCCAATCCACTTGCTGTGTAGCTTGGAAGAAGTTGGTAACGTACCTCTGAGCATATGGTGAGTGGTGGCAACACCTGCAATCAGCCCAAATAATAGAAAGAAGACATGTGCTGTGCTGACCTTGTTTTAGCAGGGAGGAAGGAACATTATTTAGACAGAGGATATAGTTTAGATGGTCACTTTAAATATGTCTGATTTACTTTGCAATTTTAGTGACGTTTCTTATAGGAAATCATTTTCGTTTGTTTCTGTTTCTGTGAATATGTGAAGTACAGCAATACTTTGCAAAATTTATACTAAAAAAACTCCAAAAATAATTGTGGAATAATGGCACTGACTATTCTGAAGAATAGTCTCCAGTGGACCTCAGGAGTGTCTCAATTTGCACAAGATAAAACAGCGGGAGGTGACATATATTCCAGCAAAATTCTAGGTGTGCTCAATCTTTTTAATTGATCATGAACACCTTGCCTTAAATGAAGTGGTTTAAACATAACAGGCTGAAAACATGCATCCCCTTTTTTCGAACAGCTACAGTCATTGCTGAAGTAGCAACATATTGTAATCAGTCTGGTTTTACATCAAACTGCAATTTCAGATTCAACTGTTAATGCACCCAAAATAGAAATAGAGCATAACCTCCAATTTGAAACACAAAAGGCTGTCTTCACCATCATATGACATTGACCAATAAAAAGGCTTTGAAATTAATAAAAATAAATTTGACACAGATTTCTAGGATGAATAATGAAGGAAATAAAACTTTCTGGATTAGATTATCTGTAGAAACATTAGTAACACAGAAAAGAAGCAAAGTAAGAACACCAACAAAAATACAAAAATATAATTCTCCATCTTTGGAGATGGCAGGTGTTCCCATCACTCACCATATGCTCAGAGGCACATGTTACCAAATTCTTCCAAGCTACACAGCAAGTGTATTGGACTGTGAAAGACCAACCCAAATTATGTTTGCATTTTTTTCCAATTTGAAGGGAAGTACAATATCTCAGAGAGAAGGTCAGGTGTCCTGCTCCCCTGGTGCATTCACTTTAGCTGCCCAATTTCCCTGCTTTTTAAAGTTTGATAGAAATATCTGTTGGCTATAGGTACGTTCTTAAACCACAAGGTTTTTTGCCTATTCGTGAATGTTCATTTATTTGGACGATTATTCATTCTGCTATGACTCTTTGTTGTCTAACTTTAGCTTGCCGCTCCCCTCTCCCCCTAGCTGTTTCCTGAGCTTAGAGCTTTGCATTTTTTCTAGATAACAGTGTAATTTAATAAGTATACAAAAACTGGGAGTAAATTAACTCTCCTTTTTAACCATCATTTTATTTAATTTGCAAATGAGTAGCTTTAAATAGCAATAAAATTTCAATATTAAATATTGTACTAAGTACTTTAGTGCACTGTATATGGAAATGAAGTTGGAAATTTACTCAGAGTAATTACTTTACAGTGCTTATTTCAACTAAAGAATCACACGATTCAAGAAAATGCTGCCTGTCACCAATTATGTTAGCTCCTCCCCTTACTCTAAACTAATGCAGCCTAGTGGTAAAAGCACCACTTAGTTCAGCTACATGCCAGTTTGGCTCCCCATGATCCCTCAATAATACAGGGGTGATACATCTGCCACACCATACAGGATAGTTGCAAGGATTTTGGAAATAACATGCAGTGCTTTCAGCACCTTGAAAAATATTACATAAAGATGGCCCCAATCCAGATCTCATTACAAGCAACTGTCACACGGATGCCCCTGAATGAGGAGGTGAATCAATGTCTACACCAAGTCATACCTTTACTTGATATATGTCTGTGTTAAGTTCTGCATGTTCAGTGGGGCCTCAATGAGCATGGTGATGTGGGTATGCATCCAGATACTATTCAGGTGTGCACTGGGAAGCTTTTTTCCATGTGTGGATTTCTCTTGCTGCACATCAGGGGTCGCTAAACCTTTGGACCAGTGAGCACATTTCAAATTTTGAGAAAGTGCTGTGGGTGCCAGTCAAAAAATGGGTGCCCTGGGGGCATAGTATAATTCAATATGGCTGTCATGGGTACATGACATAACACAAAATTAGAGAAGGTACAGTCATTGCTGCTTTGCCAACCCCCTTCCCTCAGAAGGAAGTCATCTATTTACTGTGGGTCCTGGTTGTGGAGATCATGGTATATTGATCCCACACACACACAATGATGCTGTTGCTGTCCAAAAAAGAATAGGAAGCACTCCCTAGTACCAGGAAAGATATACAAGGTGGCCACACCACAGTAATTTACTTTCTCACACAGCACACACACACTCACTCACCATGCACATAGACCAGACACATATGCGATTCTTGCTCGCTCACACACTTCACATATACACAGCCACACATAAACTCCCCCTTCTCAGATAATGTACACAAAGGTCAATAACAGCTTTACAGTATTGAATATCAAGGAAATTTACCATTTTCTTTCTTTCTTTCTTTCTTTCTTTCTTTTTCTTTCTTTCTTTCTTTCTTTCTTTCTTTCTTTCTTTCTTTCTTTCTTTCTTTCTTTCTTGTATAATAATGGTAGATGTGTATGTCAGAAATACACTTTTTCTTTTTCTTTCTTTATATTTATAAACAATTTATAATGACCATAATTGCTGTGATTTCTATGGGAATTTTATTTTTTAAAAAAGAATCTACACAAGGGTTGCGAACTCAGTGGCCATGGGCATCACAATCCCCACAGGCACCAGATGAGACCTTTGTGGGTGCCATTGCATCTGCAGGCACTGGGCAGGCAACCGTTGGTCTACATGAAGAAATGTTTACCTGTTTAGAGCACATGCTTTGCATGTAGAGAGTCCCACATTCCTGTCATCTCCAGATAGGGCTGGGAAAGACACCTGTCTGAAAACCTGGAGAGTTGCTGTCAGTCTAAACAGTACTGAGCTAGATAGCCCAGTGGTCTGGCTCCATATAAAGGTAGCTTCCATGAGCATAGGAAGGGGCATCCAGTGCACTCCCCATCCTGCAGGGTGCAGATGGGGACACCTTTCTTTCCATCTTGCAATGCAGATGCAAACATGTAATTGTCCCATGCCTTGGGCCACTTAAGAAGAACATAAGAACAGCTCTGCTGGATCAGACCAAGGACCCATCTAGTCTAGTATTCTTTTATTACAGTGATCAACCAGATGCCTCTGGGATGCCCATTAGGGCAATAGCCCTTTCTGACAGTTGTTCCTGGCAGTTGGTGTTCAGAAGCATACTGCCTATGATCCTGGAGATCTTATGTGATGTCTGGTTACATGCCAGTATATTTGGTTAGAGCTGAGGAGCTTGAAGGTTGAGTAAGTCTATGGAAAATTTCAAAAGAAGGACCCAGAGATGGGCTGGAAATTGCAGCTGGTGCAAAATGTGGTGGTGCGACTGCTCCCTGGAGCAGGGTATTGCCAACATGTCACCCTGCTGCTGAAAGAATTGTCCTGCCTGCCCATTAGCTGCTGAGCTAAGTTCAGTGTGCTGGTTTTGGTGTATAAAACCCTATACAGCTTAGGGCCAGGATATCTGAAAGACCGTCTCACCCCTTATATATCCAGTCGACCACTGCACTCTGCAGGTGGGGGCCTCCTGCAGATACCATCTTATCAGGAAGTCTGTACTGCAGAACATAGGAAGCGAACCTTTAGTGTTGTGGCACCGACCCTTTGGAATTCCCTCCCCTTAAATAGCAGAGAGTCACCATCTCTGTTGCCATTTTGGTGCCTACTGAAGACCTTCCTTTTTCAACAAGCCATAGGTACCTTATATCAATCTGCATCTGTATTGGAACTGTTTTTTTGAGATGTTTCTAAAATGTTTTGTGTTTAGGATTTTTAGTGCTTTATCATCTGTTTGCCGCCTTGAGCTCCCTTTGGGAGGAAGGGCGGGATATAAATTTTAATAATAATAATGGTAATGATGACGATGACAACGATTACAATGTTATTATTGTTCATAGTGCTGGCTCCCTTTACCAATATTCTGGAACTCTGCCATCCGTGTTGTTTTGTAGCTCATAATTCTAATTGAATTATTTATGGCAAGGGAGCACTTTAATTATGATTATTGTGAACAAAAATAATTTACACTTGTTGCTGAGGGGATTTTCATTGAGCTGTAGTTTAATTTCAGCTTGCAGCAGTCCTTCATTGTGGCTATCTGCCTTAATGCTCTGTGGGACTTTTAGATTCAGCAGCTGCAAACGATGATGCCAGAATTTGACAAGAAATGCTAGCAAATGACAGCAGCTTGAGGATGGTACATGAGCGATATCACCACAACATTCTATGTAGTTCCAGCCTGATCAAAAGGTTTAGAAGAAGAAGAAGAAGAAGATTTTTAAAATTTATATCCTGTCCTTCCTCTTGAAGGAGCCCAGGGCGGCAAACACATTTAATAAATAAAATAAGTAAAACAATTTAACAAGAAAAAGTAAACTAAACTAAAAGCAGTTAAAAACATTCCAAATCACATTTACAATTAAAAATATTCTAAAACATAGTTAAAATATTCTAAAACCCAGTTAAAAATATTCTTTTATCAGCGTTCTTCAGGTTGCTAGGAACAGTCCCCTTCAGCCATCAAATGCCTAAATTGACCGGAATATTTTCAAATTCCTCCTGAAAGTAGTGATGGAGACAGACACACCTCACTGGATAGGGCATCCCACAAATTAGGCAGCCACCACTGAAAAGACTCTTAGTGCCAACCGGGTCACACTTGATGGCAACACCATCAACAAGGCCTCACCTGTCAATCATAGCATATTTGATGTAATTTTGTTTTTAACAAAAAGAACGGTTTTGATTGCTACAAAACATACCTTAATATCATCATTCAAATACAAGAACACTCAAGAAGAGCCCTGCTGGATCAGACCTATCTAGTCCAGCATCCTGTTTCCCACAGTGGCCATGATGCCTATAGGAAGTCCACAAGCAGGATGTAAGGACTGTTGTTCCCTACTGAGTGGGAGATCTAATTAAGGCAGGCCTGGATTGGAGCTTGGGCATTACAATTTTTAAAGGGAGAGGTAAGGATGGGGATTAAATTTGCTTCCATTCTGGCCCTCAGGATATTATAGACTCATCTGTAGCCCGCTGTGAAGAGTTCGCCAGGCACTTCCAAGATAAGATCGCATGCATTCGTCGGGACTTAGACTCCAATATTATAGCAGTTGGTCCTAATGAAGCATCCAGATCACAGTCTTGTCCTCATTTATTGGATGAGTTTCAGTCGGTGCAGCTCGGGGATGTTGAAAAGATCCTTGCACTGGTGCGGGCAACCACGTCTGTTCTAGATCCTTGCTCCTCTTGGCTGGTGAAAGCTGGCAGGACCGGAACCGCCGGCTGGGCCAAGGGGTAATAAATGCCTCTTTAAGAGAGGGAGTGGTCCCTGACTGCCTAAAAGAGGCGGTGGTGAAACCGCTCCTGAAGAAACCCTCCTTGGACCCAGATAACTTGAACAACTATAGACCTGTGGCGAATGTTCCGTTCCTGGGCAAGGTTCTGGAACGGGTGGTTGCCGGCCAGCTCCAGGGGCTCTTGGATGACACTGATTATCTTGATCCATTTCAATCTGGTTTTAGGCACGGTTTTGGCACCGAAACAGCCTTGGTCGCCCTGTATGATGACCTTTGTCGGTAGAGGGACAGGGAGAGTGTTGATTCTCCTTGATCTCTCAGCTGCTTTTGATACCATCGACCATGGTATCCTTCTGGGGAGACTCACAGAGTTGGGAGTCGGGGGTACTGCTTGGCAGTGGCTCCGCTCCTACTTGGTGGGTCGTCACCAGAAGGTAGTGCTTGGGGAACACTGCTCGACACCCTGGACTCTCCATTGTGGAGTCCCGCAGGGATCGGTACTGTCCCCCATGCTTTTCAACATCTACATGCAGCCGCTGGGTGCGGTCATCAGGAGTTTTGGGGTGCGTTGTCATCAGTATGCTGATGACACGCAACTCTATTTCTCCTTTTTATCCTCTTCAGGTGAGGCTGTTAACGTGCTAAACCGTTGCCTGACCGCGATAATGGACTGGATGGGGGCTAACAAACTGAAGCTCAATCCAGACAAGACCGAGACGCTGTTGGTGAGTGCCTTCACTGCCCAGATGGAGGATGTTCATCCTGTTCTTGATGGGGTTACACTCCCCTTGAAGGAACAGGTTCGTAGCTTGGGAGTTCTTTTTCGATCCTTCCTTGTCTCTTGAGGCCCAGGTGGCCTCGGTGGCACGGAACGCTTTTTACCATCTTCGACTGGTAGCCCAGCTACGTCCCTATCTGGACAGTGATGACCTCGCCTCAGTTGTTCACACTCTGGTAACTTCTAGGTTGGACTACTGCAACGTGCTCTACGTTGGGCTGCCCTTGAAGATAGTTCGGAAACTACAGCTAGTCCAGAATGCAGCGGCCAGACTACTGACGCGGACCAGAAGGTCCGCTCATATAACACCTGTTCTGGCCAGTCTGCACTGGCTTCCTATTTGTTTCCGGGCTAAATTCAAAGTGCTGGTTTTGACCTATAAAGCCCTACACGGCATGGGACTGCAATACCTGGTGGAACGCCTCTCCCAATACGAACCTACCCGTACACTGCGCTCGACATCTAAGGCCCTCCTCCGAGTTCCATCCCATAGAGAAGCTCGGAGGGTAGTGACCAGAACCAGGGCCTTCTCGGTGGTGGCCCCCGAATTGTGGAATAGTCTCCCCGATGAGGTACGCCTGGCGCCGACGCTGCTATCTTTTCGGCGCCAGGTGAAAACCTTTTTATTCTCCCAGGCATTTTAAAATGTATTTTAATAATTGTTTTTATAGTGTATTTTAAACAGTATCTTATTATTGTTATATTTTGATGTTGCTTGGTTTTTGTTGCTTGTTGTTTTGATTTTTGATTCTGTTATATTTACTGTATTTATATATCTTGCTTGTTTTATCTTTTATGTACACCGCCCAGAGAGCCTTTTTGGCTTAGGGCGGTATAGAAATTAAATAAAATAAATACATAAAATAAATAAATTTTAATGTGAACCTCCCTAATTTGCCCTTCCCAGAACAATATGCAAACCAAGACACAGCTCTCCTTCAACATCTACATTTCTCTGAATGTTTTGATGCAGTGCTTCAGCCAAAGTAAAATGCATTTATTAGGGTAAAGTGGGCATACAAATGCATATATTGGTGAGAATAACATACAAAGATTTATTTTAATTGCTGTAAACTGCCCAGAGTGCTTTTGCTATGGGGTGTTATATAAGTGTAATAAACAAATAAATAAATTTTGTTAGGGGAAGTTACTTGAAAAATGTGCACATTGGGCAAAATTGCATTAAATTGTGTCTATTAGGTGAAATACTGATATGCTAACTCACATTGAAATGTGCTGAACTAAATTAAGCATGGAAAAATTAGAAACTGAGAAAAACTGAAATGGACAAATTTGTCCATCCATTGAAAGGAGGGGAGGCTTGAATAGGAGGAAGACTTTGGAATCTGTTAGCTATGCAATAGTTATCTTGAAACGTATTTACAGTTTGAAATGTAAAATGGATTTTACATTTGATAGGATTTGATAGGTTTGTTAGGTTGTAGGATAGCTGTACAGATGACTTTAACAAATACACGTCTGCTTGTTGAGTTCCCTAAGACTTATAGGTCTAAGGCCAGTATTGAACTTACTCATTCGATCTGTGCAAGGATTTCTGCTTGCTCAATGGAACTCCCTCCCTCTCCCAATCTGCTCCATAGTGTTGGGGAAAACCCCAGAACAGATTTAAGGGAAACATGGGGAGAACAGAGAGAGCGAATGTTCCATTGAGCAAGGTGTACTCTGCCCTGATATGTTTTTATGAAAGTGTGGATTATAAATAAATAAATAATTGGAAATCCATGCTCTAATGGAATGAGACAGCTGGATACCACCCTAAGGTTGCAGTCTTATACACAAATACCTAGGAATGAACTGAACTGACTATATATGCATAAGATTCTGCTACCTGATTGTACTGTTGGCTGTTAAGTTCCTGAACAATTTATCCCTTGGCTATATTAAAGACTGGCTTTTGAAACGTTACTCTAGTTCTGAGTTCAGTCTTCTGAGTTCAGATACATGGCTCTTTGGAGGCTCTACCATAATATCTAGAGTCAAGAGATGATGGTGTTTTTATGATGGTAGAGCCTACAGTGTAGAACTTCTTTCCTCCAGATAAACGTCTTTGCCCTGCTTCAGTGCCTTTACAACAGTGTGCTTGGGAGGGAGTGGGAGACAAGCAACAGGCAACTGGAGCAGGCCCACAGAGTTCAAAGAAGAACCAACAATGAATCCCTAAAGTGTATCTTCTTTAAAAAATATTATTTTCTTATTTCATGTAAGCTTTGGGAGAGGTATTACTGTATTTTGGAAAGCTCCCAACTGCTAGCTGGATTAGGAATGAGAGGAGAGGGATTATAGTAATATCATTATTACTATTGATAATACACTGATTTTATCACTCGATCACAACATTTTAATAAAAAAATCTTTATTTCAATAAATGCCACTTGATACATTTTTAATGTTAATCAAACAAGCTTGTTAAATCAAAAAGTATCATAACTGTAAGAAAATACTTCTGGGTAGATTTTCTGTTTTATTTTGATCTCCACCCCTCTTTTTCAAAAGAGAACAAAACTTAGGTACATTTGCATCACTAAATGCATTGTTTCAAAGCCTTGGGGGCATTTAAATTAATTTTTATGTACTGCATTCAGTTTAGTAAAATATTTAGTACTGCTCTAATAGTGTAAAGCATTAGGCTGTAATTATACCAACATAATACACAGTCTAATAGTTCTGTTAGAATACAACTGTGATGCATGATTGCCCTATTATTATAACCAATTTGAAGCAATGTGATTATTACAAAAAAAATTAATCACTGTTACAGTCTTGGTTTTGTTACAGGTTATACTACTACTACTACTACTACTAAAACCCTTATGCATTTAATAACAGTTATTTTCAGCTTCATAAGAAGGAACAAGGTAGATAGTTCTTCATGTCCTTTAAGGCAGGGATGGTAACCTGTGACCCTCCAAATGTTGCTGGACTTCAACTCCCATCAGCCCCAGACAGCATGACCAATGATGAGGTATGATGGGAGTTGTGGCCCTCCAGATATTGATGGGAAGGCCACAGGTTCCATGCCCTTGCTTTAAATCATAAGCTTGGGCGAGCCGTTGATCAATGAAGTTTAGAAGATGGACAGCCCATTCCTATAAACTGTGTCATGGAAGGCTTAGAGGGCTTACCAGCCAGGAAGCTAAACAAGAACTTTAATGGTCTCTCCTCACCAAAAACAGAACAGGAACAGGAAACCCATCACTTCACCCAGAACACAACCATGTCTGGTGCCACCCACTGACCAAACCATACCATGACATTATCCACACAAACTGATATGGCCAGCAAGTCTTGCATTCTCACAAACAACATTTTTTATCTTTACCATAGAATATGACTAAACAACTTATTCTAAGTAAACAATGAATTATTTCACAGCAAATTACAGTTAAAAAGCAATTTAGCAAAACCAGAATATCTATATTGTTGTGAGCCACCAATCTCCAAGCAGTGCGAGATCTCCAGGAGTCTCTACACTTGCCCAGGGTTTGGCTTCCTTGGAAAGAAGGTCAGCGGAGTCTGGGGTGTCTTTATGAAATATGGTTTATTTATTTGCACACCTTCCAACTTGAGCTTAAGATGGAGGGGTTCAAAGCATCAGCAGTCCAACTGATCTTTCTTTTCCAGCAGGCTTTCCAGAGGCATCCTAAAGCCATGGTGCATGGAGCCAGCCTCTCTGTGGGTCTCCAGTTCCCAGCCTTTCCTCACACCTGCTAAAAAACACAAGCCTCTTTTCTGGCCGCAGGAGGGGGGGGCTCTCCTGAAGAGTTTCAGTAACAATAGGATCTCCCTCACCCATTTGCCAGTTAATGGGCACTTGATAGACCCATTAGCCCACCTGGTCACTCTATTAGATTAACAAAAGAGACTCATCTGACCAGCAGAGCAGGTTTCTCACCTCCAGGTGCAGGGTTCCAAATCAGAGGCTGGAAGGGGACTCGTAGAAATCACCTATCTCAACCTCTAAACTCATAATAATATCTATATATCTATCTAATCTGTCTCTCTCTCTCTCTGTGTATAAAATACAAAATATAAAAGACATATAAAAAAGACAAAATATAAAATAAAATACATGGCCCCTCCACATAGGGATGTTGGAAGTGGAACCAGAGTTTGTGCCCTAGGCCCCTACACACCTTTTTGCCTTTGCTGAATGCCTGTAAGGGAGAACTCACATCTCTCCTCATATGTGATCACATCTGATCCTGGAGCTAGAACAGAAATGAGTCACTTTTTCCCATCTAAGTCATCACTTTTTTCTGGTATAACCAATTGATCATAGTAGATATGTATGGTAGCCAATGTGGTGCCCTCCAGATTTTGCTGGACTCTAACTCCCATCAACCTCAGCTAGAGAGGCCATGCTGGAAGTCCAATGACATCTGGAGGGCAGCACGCTGGCTATTCCTGGTATATGGGAACTAAGCGGTACCCTTTACTGGAGTTCTTTTGCTTCTTTAAAAATGTTCTTCAAGCTTTCATGCCTGCAAGTTCTTCATCAGTCAGAGGTTTTCAGGGCAAGTATCAGATAAAATAAAATGGATTCAGTTTTTATATAGTCAGGCTTACTCTCTTTATCGTCTTGATGCTTTGGGAACGAAGGTAACTGCCCAAGATTTGTTAATAGGTGGGGGTGCAGGGAAGGAGGACAGAATGGCTTTTCCAAGCTCTGATTTCTAGGACACATCTATTCACTTCTGAATTGGGAATGATTCTTGCAAATTATTTATTCATTTACTATCACCAGTCCTGAGTGTCCTTGGATATGCCTTTGCTTAGGAACATGTATTGTTTGACATTTTGAACCGGATGATTATGCATAACAGTTGGCAGTCACTCCAGATATCATAGCAGCAGGAAGGAGTGCCAGTGCCCAGACTTGCCTCCAGCCATGATTCTGGACATCAGTTTTTACATTGTATTTTTCCACATTGGTCTATGCTTAGGAAAGCTGGTGTGTGTGTGTGTGTGTGTGTGTGAGTGTGATGTATTGTGCAGACCAGCCATTAAACATTTATCTTTCTTGAGCTTTAGAACTCTCCAGGTTAATTAAGAGAGAACAAAAGCATGAATTCAAAGTATGTTTATGAGAATGTTCTCATTAATTCCCATGGAGAAACTGCGTGTGTGTGTGTGTGAGTGTGGAATTCCATCCTTCAACTGCACTTTTACAACATAGGATTGTGTGTCAGCAGAAGTTTTAACTGAGTCCATTAATTAAGGCTTAAATGATCAAGCCATTTGTGAATGTGTGGTAAAGCAATGATTCTCACTGTGTATGTTGGTATTATTTAGGAAGGGGCAAATGCTTCCTCTAGCACGTCTGACCTCGTCCAACATTCCTTCAAATATGTATGGCAGAAGCGACTGGCAGAGAGTGCCATGTAGGATGGGTGAGAAATTTGATTCAGTTCGCATTTCAAGCTGAATCGATCAAATTTGCACTTTCCGAAACAGTATCAGATCTGAAACACAGCCATCCTTTGAAATTCGCACTCATTCAAATTTGACAATGCAGTGTTTACAAAAATGCATTTGTTTGGGGAAAGTGTGCATAAAAATGAATATATGAGTGAAAATAACATAAAAATGCATTATATGATGAGAAGTGTCTTGCAAGAATGTGTACATTAGTCAAAACTGCCTACAAAATGTATTTAATTAGGAGAAATTTGCACTAAAATGCTGGAGAATTTTCATGAGGATTTAAAAAAATAAAATTAGCAAATTGTGGAGAACTAAGTTTAAGACTGGAAAATGAGAAACCAAGAGAACTGAAATTGACAGATCTTTCCATCCCTAGTTACCAAGCGTTACTGATGCATGCTGGGATGGTGATGGGGCAGGGTGCCAGCGAGGGCAGGGCAGTTTGGTCACACCAGCGGGAGTGCCAAAGTGGCACTCCCTATGCACCCAAACCATCTCGATCTTGTCCTGCCCCCTCACTGTTCCAGTATGTGGTTTTGTGGTGCCCCTCACCTCTGGCCACTCTTAATCTACAGACTGGGCCAGAAAACAGAGCACATCCAGGTATTTGTTTGTTTGTTTGTTAATTAAACCCTTCAACCTAACAGTTCCTAGGACAGTACATAGCAACTTATTAAAATACACAAATCAATACAAGGACCATAAAACCAGCAGTATAAAACAGATATCAAAACAAAACCTCAAGAAAACAGAACTTCAGATAATCCAGGAGCAATCAATCTCTTACATCACCCAAATCCATAAAAGCCTAGGAAAATAAATGTGTTGTAATCCAATATCTAAAAACCAATTGTGAAGGGAACGGTTGGATTTCTAAGGGTTCCACATCACAACAGAGAAAGCCCTGCTCTGCATTGTCACATCACAAGCTACGGATGTCAATAGACCTATGATCAGTGTCCTGGCTCCCACCCAAACAACAACAACAGGGGCACTTTCTTGTAAGTAAAGAAATGAATGATTATTATTGCAGACAAACAGTACAAGTTCAGCTTTGTAGAAAGAGCAGAATATAGTCCAGGTGCAGGCAAAACAGTGAGTCTGGCTGAGGATCAAGGCCAAGGTTCAGGTGTCCAAGATCAAGGGTTTCAAGACTACTTGGGAACTGTGAAGGTGTTCCACTGAGTTTCCCCACCCACCCACCAAGCTTTTCAGCAGAGGTGGAGAATGTTCAGCTACTCACAAGAATCCCCATCAGAATTTCTGGCCTGAAGGTGGGCGTTCCACCTAGGGAGACAATCTCTTCTTTTCTCTTGATGTGCTGCATCTCCCTGGGAGACATTGCCTGGTCCACCTTCTTGTCCTCTGGCTGGGAAAGAGGCTCCACAGTCTCTAATGGCCCCCTGTCATCCGTGGGTAAGGCAGCCTCTGGGACTCTCATCTCATCAGTAGATCCAGGCGCATTCCTCCACTTCAAAATCCTCTTTCCCAAGTGCTTCCTGGTCTGAATCAGAGTACTCATAGGGGATCATGACAAGGAAGGCCTCTGTCACAGATCTTTTTAAAATATCCTTTTGTTTAAAAGCAAAAAAAGAACAATAATTAAAGGAAAATAGAATACTAAAAACAGGTGGAGCATGCACAAATAAAAGTTGTTTTGTTTGTCTTTGCAGATATTTTGAGGAAAACACTGAGGTCTAGAGTCTATGATGAGCTGATCCTTCATTAAAGATAGAAACTAGACCACCCAAAAATGTGACATATGAGGTTGGTGGGCATCTTGTGGCACTGGTAATAGGCAATACAAGTGTGCCAGTCACATGTAAAGCTCCTGGTTTTGCTCCTCCCTTTGTTAGCCTTATGTCATGAATAAGTTTTTCTAGTAAGGCAACATTCCAGAACGTATCACACCTGGTATCCTAAGAAAGTGTATGGGTTACAATGTGAAATAATAAATCTGACTGCTTTTCAGTCAAAGTACAAAGAGAATTAACATTGCTTAGGATCCTTAAAGAATATGCAGTTTGTTGTAAGATTTATTTCTGCTATGACTGCATCCCCGAAAAGCCTAAGTCACAGGACAGGCCTACCTCATATGCCATTCTTTATCATTCGCTACCATGATACCCAGAACTTTTTCAACACAGTTGTGAGTCCTGCACTGTGGCTTGAAAGAGCATGGTCCATGTTTAATACTACCAGTGAAGGATCTTCAAACAGTATTCTTGAATACCTGCAGATAGATACGGAGCATAGATATTGCCCCTATCATAACTTCTTCCATTGCTTTTGGTTGCGCTCTCCAATGTATGTTTCCAGGCCAGTGTGACACCAAGAAAGCTATCAGGTCTAGTGCTAAGAACAATGGCCAAGACCAGCCCCTTAGAATTGCTCTGTGGACCCAGTAACAATTCCTCAGAGGCTAGTCAGCCTGCTGTTTCTCTCCTCTCTTCCTGAGAAAAGGGGTTACCGGGTGGAACAATATCCAAGGCACTTGGGTCCCCTGTTGCTTTAAGATTGATTCTCTCACTCAATAAAGGAGAATAGGCTTTGCAAAAGTCCCACATTTGGTATAGTCCCCTCTTCTTCCACCCGGCCAGGGATTTTTCTTTGCCTTCACTGTAAAAGGAGGAGAGATATGTGAGTGGAAGCAGAGGGGATAATTTATGTTGCCAGCATGCCCACAGGTGAAGGGGGCATCTAAGGTATGGGTTGTACACCGTCCCTTACAAATCATGTGGGTAAGTAAGGTATTTGGTTTTTATTTTCTTTGGTGTATGCTGGGGGATGCTTAAACAGATCCCTCCTTGAGGCAGACCCAATATAAATATGCCTGCTTCTGACTTGGGTGCACTTCTTTCATGGGCCTGCAATGTGGGAGAATGCTTGTTACAGACTTGTGGAGGTAGTACTGCACAACCTCCTGAATGTTTCAACTGCCAAGCATGTATTGTGCCCGGAGTATGGGAGCACACCCACCCATTATACTGAATGTGAGGCTCTTCTATGCTCCCATGTAGCTTGTACTCCAGAACTGAGTAGTGGGCCTCTAGATTCTTCTGTGTGAGACTCATCCTCAGTAATGTCCAGATACATGATATGTGTATTGGAGAGAAATATATTGCACTCTTGGCTTATTTTGGAACATTTATTAGACATATTTGCAGTCACAGATGGCATGCTAGAGTGGCAGTACTCACCTGACTTCTGGATAGCTGTATCGCTGCTGCTTACTGGGAGGTAGAAAGGGAGGGGTGATGCAGCAGTGAGGATGGCACAGTGCAAGCACTCTGGCCAAGCCAATCTGGTGTTCCTGGCACTACACAGACCTCACTGCCACCTCCCCCTTCCCCCTCTACCCCTTGGTAAGGAGCAGTAGCGACCGACATGACCAACCAGAGGTCAGGATGAGTGCCACCACCACACTGTCTGCTACAGCCTGTTTCGTATCTCATGTTGACCCAAAGCTTTGTTGGGACCCCTTTGTTTAAGGTATAATGGTGGTAGTGGTGGTAAAGTTTGCTAGTGGAAGTAAAAGCAACATCAGGAATTTATGTTTTGTGTGGTGAAATTAATTCAAAATTCCTTTCATCACTCCTCCTGGGGGGGTAGCAAAAGAGGTAGTACAGGGGAAATGATAGAAGGTGGGCAGGTGAACACCTATGACAGAGAGTGAAAAAACCCAAGGGAAATGAAGATACTTATGATAAAAGCAAATGGAGCATATTGATGATTTCTGTGCCCTAAAATGATCTTGTCATCCTTGACAAGAGTGCTAAATGAAGACTGTTCTTAAACATTAGGCATAGTTGGAGAATCATTGATATGTTTATCCCTGGCACCTCTTATTTCCTCTTCCAATTCCAGCAGGCTTTTCATATTTAATATGTTTTTCATGTGTGAGGAAAATTTTTACATATATCTTGCTCTAGAATATATCTAAACATACTGACAGACAGACACAAACTTGCACAGACACGCATGCGTGCGCGCTCGTACGCACACACACACACACACACACACACACACACACACACAGAGCGCGCATCCATTCTTTGGACCAGCAATTAACCCTGTGCTTTGGCTTCAGCTAAAATTATGTTTTTGATCAATATTTAATAGTGATTTTATAAGTGTGTGGGCATGACCATTAAAACAGTATCTTAGAGAGGGAAGGATGCATTTTAATAGGAAATTAACAAACATGGCCCTAGGGCAGGAGGTATTTACTTTGGAGAATCACTCTTGTTTAATAGGATACTTGAAAAGAATAAATTAAAATTGTATTTAAAGTTGAAAATGCTGCTGTTTTTCATAAAGAACGAATAACACTGGACAAATTCTGAAGAGCTTGGACCAGGGATGGGTCACCTGTGACTCTTCAGAATTATTTATTATCTAATTATCTAAGCAATTTCTATACCGCTTAATATATATAAAAATCTCTGAGCTGTGTACGGAAGATAAAACAACAGGACATATAAAATATACAATACAGTCACAATACAAAAGCATACATAATACAAATTAACAAATAAATATTAAAACAATTGCCT
Source organism: Rhineura floridana (assembly GCF_030035675.1). Classification (NCBI taxonomy): domain Eukaryota; kingdom Metazoa; phylum Chordata; class Lepidosauria; order Squamata; family Rhineuridae; genus Rhineura; species Rhineura floridana. The sequence goes on along the minus strand of NC_084485.1, from coordinate 125,823,337 downwards.
TACACTTCTCCGCTCAACACCTCTCAGCCTCCTGCCTCTCACCCAGGACTCCACCCATCCAGCCTGGCTCTCACCCAGGGACCAACACACAGAAATCACCCCAAAGTCTCACAAGCTTCCCAGGGGATCCTAAAAATGGTGAACATGTTGAGTCACTTATACAATCTGCAGGATCAAATAGTACAGCTCCCCTGCCCCTGCCATTGGCGGGACTACTTCAAATTTCAGACAGGGATTTTCATTTGCCTTTTAAACTGCAAATTGCTTCATTGTTCTTTTCATTTTATTTTTCTTGTTTATTGACACTCTTGCTCTATAGTGCAACTATTTCAGCAATGAAATAATGCAAAAATGCAAAAATGTGCTCCACACAAATCAGAACAAATGCTCAGTAAAGGCCAGACATAGCCTAACCTCTGCGTAAGCCTTGCGCAACCAAATCAGGAGGCATGCTCAATAAAGAGGTTGTCTGGAGGGCCCCCTTTAAAAAACCTGCCTCCTCTTTCCCAGGTTGCAGAGTGGAGGAGTACAGGAGTGGAGGCAGTAGAAAAGTGTACTGAGCTCCCTTAAATCAGCCTGATCATATTTCATGGAGAAAGCCAGGGATAATGACAATAATCAATAAGAGATTGTTTCTTTTTAGTTGCAGTTGATGGAACTAAAAAGAAAACAGAGATGTGCGGCACAGCCATAGGACTCAACCCCAATATTTCATTACAGAAGTTGAAGTCCCTCCTCTAAAAATGAATTATTATTACATTGAATTAATAATAATTCTGGGATATAAATTTTTAGGACCCACTCTGTTCTTGTGATTATAATTTGTTTGGAACTATTTTTAATATTGGATTTTAAATTGTTGTAGCCTGCCCTGGGACCTTACGGTAAAGGGTGAATAACAACAACAACAACAATAATAATACATTTACGCCTGAGATGTCACTACTCTTCCATTCTTTTTTTAAAAAGTCAGACTTTCTCTGGTCTGACTAAAAGGAGGAAGAACCATAGGGAAAATGGTGGATGACACTGATTCCATGATGATGCTCCATAAAAAGTGAGTGAACAAAACGTGGCAATTCCACACTAAACACTGAGTGTGGAGGCACCCTTTGCCAAACTGGGAGCTAGATGATCAATGTTCAGATTCTTGCTCAGCCAGGTAACTCTGCTAGTGACATTTAGCCAGGATAAAGGGCAGAATAAAAACGTGAAATAGGTAAGCAAGCCTACATTGGCCAGGATATTCATTTGCTCATCTTTGACGCTAACAACAATTGGAGATCATCATCATCCACCTTCACCCTAAGGTCCCGGGGTGGGTTACAACTCTCTAAGATACAACATTAAAAACAGTTTCAAACAACCTACAATCACAAAAATAGGGTAGGTCCTAAAAATATACATCTCAGATGTCAAAGACGAGGGTAAAGATGTGTGTGTGAGAGACATTAAAAGGCGATATAAGCCTCATGTATGGATGTGCTCTGAAGAGCAAACTATAGTTACCGTGAGCCCCATGTAACTTTCTGCTGATTTTGTCTTTTTTTTTTTTTAATGAAAACAGCCACTGGAAACTGGAATCAAGTATGGAGGAAGGGTGAATGGAAAGGAGGTGCTTAACCTGGAGACCCAGATGGCTTCAATGACATGGATTGTCTTTTCCCAGCTCTGGCTAGTTCCACAGCTACAGCCATTCCCGGATCAGGAGAGTCCAGGCAGTTATTGGTAGCCTCCAGAATAGTTTATTGTAATACACTGTATGTGGGGCTACCCCTGAAGATGGTCCAGAAGCAAGTGCAACATGCTGTGGCCAGAACTGTGCATGGAGTAACAAAATATAGTCATATTACAATTGTGAAGGTGTTGCAGTGGCTGCCTATACATTACCAGGCACAATTTAAGGTGTTGGCCTTGTGTGGTAGGAGCATGTTGCTCCCCCTTTCGCAATGGGAATAACACAGCCAGACACAGGTTTATGGGTGAAGTAGGGCCACAACTTTCTTGATTAGAGCAAGTAAAGCGGGGTGGCATGGCAGTAGGGCAAGGATCCGCTTCATTCCGGCAGCCCATGCTGGAGGAATGCTGAATCAACCAACAAGCAGTTGGGAACTACACTTGGGAGTTGGCCTGCTTTAGACCCAAGTGGGGTGTCAACCCAAGGCACCTGTGGTCCCGCTGACCAACCAGTGGGAGGGGTTGCCAGCTGGATGAGGCAGCGCCCCTCCCTAGCTAGGGGCATGGCCATCATGTACCCCACTGGCCTCCTTAGGGGAGTCCCCCTTATGATTGATCCTGCCCAATGCCATTTCTGCCACAAGGGAGGGGAGCTATGGTTCCTGACCCACCGCCAACCCCATTCACTTGCTGAAACCAAGCCCATAGTCCTTTGGTGAGATCGCCAAACCAGGCATCATTCCCCTTCATGAAAAGATGGATTATTTATTTATTTATTTATTTCATTTCATTTCATTTATAAACCGCCCATAGCTAATAGCTCTCTGGGCGGTGTACAAAACAGGATAAAATACAGGAATATTACAATAAAATCAGATAACAAATAATTAACGCAATCAACAAAATACAACATAGAATATAAACATTAAAACATTAAAACATTAAAATGCCTGGGAGCATAACCAGGTCTTAACCTGGCGCCTAAAAGAAAGCAGCGTAGGCGCCAGGCGTATCTCTTCAGGGAGGCTATTCCACAATTCGGGGGCCACCACAGAAAAGGCCCTAGATCTAGTAACGGTCCTCCGGGCTTCACAATAAGTTGGTACCCGGAGGAGGGCCTTATTTACTGAGCGAAGTGTACGGGTAGGTTCATAGTGGGAGAGGCGTTCCATAAGGTATTGCAGTCCCACACCGTGTAAGGCTTTGTAGGTCAAAACCAGCACCTTGAATCTAGCTCGGAAACGGATAGGAAGCCAGTGCAAATGAGCCAGCACAGGTGTTATATGTGCGGACCGGCTGGTCCTCGTCAACATCCTGGCCGCTGCATTTTGCATCCATGTGATAAAACTCAGGGCACAAGCACCTGATGAGCAGGTGACAAACAATGAGGCCCCCTTTTGCTCAGACCACTTTCACTATGGTTCTGCTGACACGGCAGCGGGTAGCCTCGGCGCTCCGCAGCTCATGCGCATTTCTTCACTGGAGCCTCAGAAGCCAGGCTGACACCTCAACAACATGGATGGGTACCTTTCAGCCAAATGGGTAAGGTCAGATATTGCAGACCACTTCAAGTCGATGCCCGTCCAGGTGCTGAGGTCATTCTCCCCCAGGTGTATGAGCAGTCTGTCAGGAGGGCCATAGCGATGGAACTGTTGATCCAACAAGGGTCGAAACTGTTCCCACCTCATACTACATCTGGATATCCAGCACACTTTCTCCCAGGATGACACACCAAGCTGTTCAGACCATAGAGTGGATGTAGCATGATGCTCGGCCCAATGAATGATGCTGTGACCAAAGATCCACACCCTTTTTAGGCCTGAAAAAGATCATAGGTTACTGGCAGCTTTGAGTCTTGCTTGTGGGCCGATATAGCTTCTAAAGGCATGAGATCTCCAGCTCCCAACGGCCTTGATCTGAGTTGTATTCAAGCCCCACTCTGCTGCTGAAGTGGCAGCCCCAATCCTAAAGGAATGTGTGCCAGGCTCCTCCTCTGGGAAGCCTGCCAGGCATAGCCTGAGCACCCCTGCAAACTGGTGCCCTGTGAGGGGAGATCCATCCTTATGAATAAGGAACTGCCCTGAGTTTGGAGGCTGGAGGTGGAGATAAACCTTGGTGTCACGAAGTGGGCAAGACCCCCTTTTGGAGATTGCCTGAGTGAAAAGAAAGAACCCTTTGCCAATTGGTCTGTTTTTGATTTCTGAATGGTTACTGACAGCTTGGACTTGGAAACCACGACGTCATCCCATTGAAGGGATACAGCTGAGGTATCTCCCTTAGCTGGCACCATGAACTCCTCGATCCTCAGGGCCGGAAGAAAGCTAGTGTGAATGATGCCTTGAACAGCTCAGCTTCATAGCTGGACCAGCATATCACACATGGTTGTTCCAGTATGCAAGAGAGAATATCATATGTGATGGGGTGTCGGGAGTCCTTCCTAGGGGATCCCTCCTCCACCATCCTTAAATGGCTCTGTGTACCCTAGCCGAGTTGCAGGGGCCTGGATAACCCAGTGCCGTGGAAAAGAGAGAACTGGCGGCTAAATGGGATGTCATGGTCAGGGCCGGTTCCAAATGGCGGCCAGGTTAGGCACTGACCCGAGGGCCCCGCAGTTACAGGAGCCCCTGGGGGCCCTCTGAGGGGCCCTCCGCTCCCCTTCCGTGATCCATGGCATGAGCTGCACTGCGGATAGCAAGACAAGAGCTTCCGAGACCCCACTGCCGCCGCCCCCCTCTTCATCTACCTTTCTCTGCTGTTCTTTGCTGCTGTGCGCACTGCACGCGCAGGGTTGCCATCAATCAAGATGGTAGCCGAGGTTTCCGTAAGGGACTGAAGCCTCTGCCGCCAATCTTGGTTGATGGAAGCAATGCGCATGCTGCATGCCATCAACCAAGATGGTGGCAGGCAGCGGCGGCGGCGGGTGGCTTGGAAGCTTTTGTCTTGCTATCCATGGTGCAGCTCGTGCCACGGATTGCAGAAGGGGAATGGAGGGGCCTGGGGCAGGCTGATGCCCAAGGGCTCCGGCATTCCTGGAGCCAGCCCTGGTCATGGTCCTGGGGGCCTGTCCTTGATCCCTCAGATAGGATAGGTAACTGTGGACTACAGCTTCAGATGCTGGCCAAGGTTTTAGGGATCCCTGCACTTTGGTGAAATTAACAAATGCTTCCCCTATATGAGCTGAAAGTGGAATGTGCAACAGAATCTAATACTCCCTGGGTGATATTATTGTCCCAATCTCCCACAGAGCTTTCGGCAATGGCTCTGGTTCCATGTCGTCCAAGGGGCAAGTGCTCAAAATCTGTCTTCCTGAAAGCGAGACAAAGCATCTGCGATGTTGTTGTCTACACCTGGAACATGACGTGCTGAGAAGGATATGTTAGCCTCCAGGCGCAAAAAGACAAATTCTCGAACCAAGGTCTTTACCCTCTCAGAGCGAGATGACTGCTTATTAATGACCCTGACCACTGCCTGATTGTCACACCAAGATCTGACCCTCTTATTCTTGAAATGTTCTTTCCACAGGGACACTGCTACCACTATGGGAAAGAGTTTGAGAAACGTGAGGTCCCTGGGAAATCCTGAAGCCACCCAATTGCCAGGCCAGTGCTTGGCGCACCAATGGCCTTTGAAGTATACCCCAAAACCCAAGCTCCCTGAAGCATCAGATTGAACCTGAAGATCGGTGCATGCCTCCAGGCTGTCCTGCCAAAAGGACATCCCATTGTATTGCCTGAGGAAGTGGACCCAGACCCACAGGTCCTGCTTTATGGGTTTTGTGAGGCATATATGGTGATGTGGTGAGGGGACCCTGGCTGTGGCGTGTGCAAGCCTTGCACAGAATGCTCGCCCCGGCCTAATGACCCTGCATACAAAATTTAAATGCCCAAGCAGCACCTGCAAATCTCAGAGCTTGCACTTTGGTTTTGCCAGCATCTCCTGCAAGAGGTTTTGCAAGTCAGCTAACTTGGCCGGGGGGGACGACTAGAGGTGGCTGCGATGGAGTCCAGCTGAATGCCTAAGTATGTGAGTATGGATTTGAGGCCTTCTGTTTTGTCAGGAGCCAGAGGGACCCCGAGGCGATTGGCCAGCCTCTGGAATGTACCCAGTAGTTCGCACCACTCCTCAATACCAGAAGAGCCTGCAAATAGAAAATCATCCAGGTAGTGGGTGACCTGGCAGCTCCCTGATTCCTGGCAAACAACCCATTCCAGGAAAGTGCTGAAGTGCTGCACAGGCAATGGAGCAACCCATGGGCATAGCCTTGTCTACATACCAGCATTCACCAAACTTGAACCCAAGGAGGCTAATATCCTGGGGGTGTACTGGAAGGAGACGGAAGGCTGATTGTATATCACACTTGACCAGGAATGCCCCAGGCCTGCATTCCCTCACTATCTGCACTGCCTGGTCAAAAGATGCATAGAGTACCAAACATAACTCAAGTGGAATTGACTCACTGACTGAGGCACCCCTCGGGAAAGACAAATTATGGATGAGTCGGAATTCTCCTGGTGTCTTCTTGGGAACCACTCCCAGTGGGGAGACTTGGAGGTCCTCTAGAGGGGGTGAAGTGAAGGGGCCCGCCACTCTACCTGCTGCACATTCCTTTGTGATTTTGTTGGCTGCAATTTCTGGGAATTCGAGGACAGACTTTTGATTGGAAGCCATGGGAGCCCCCCGACAACCCGAGGTTGGAATGTGGAAACCGTGTGTAAATCTCTCCCAGATGTAGCATGCTGCCTTACGATCTGGGTAACTGTCAAGGTAGGGACGGAGAGCCCAGGGGCGAACTGGGGTAGTGGCCAAAGCCAAGGGGCCAACCCCCGGTTTCAGGTATCTGTAACTCGGAGGGGGGGCTGCAGGGGAGGAGGTATCCCTCTTATTCCCAGCAGCGGGTTGGCGAAAGCTATGAAAGGGACCCTGCCCCACCCTAGGACTGGGGCATGATATCCTGGGATGTGGCCCTGAGCAGGATTCACAGTCATGAGCATACCTGCATCTGGACCTGTTGCATCTGCTCTGATCGAATTCCCAACATATTTTCTTGGACCATTGCCTTCGGGGAAGTCAGGAACCTTTCCTAGCTTCGCTTCAGTCAGGCCTCTCCCTGCTTACCTCCTGAATCCATAGTTTGTTGCAAATCAAGTCCCACCGCATGCTCTTATTGCTGGCTGCTTTGTGACAGAATTTCTTCTCATAAGTGATTACCTCATGATCGCCGGCCTTAGCCCTGGCCATATAAACAGAACTCACATGGTTGGGTGTCAGCCTCACTCAGGGTAGGCTGCCTGTACAGCCCCCATGTAAATTAGGTATCCCTGTGCCCAGTAGTCAAAAGTCCTCTTGACATGTCTCCTACATCCCCTTTTGTGCTTTGAGTCAGAGTGATCCTCCTCCTCAGATCTAAGGAGGGAGAAAACATCCACATAGTGGCCATCCAGGAACTTTTTCCTGACTCTGTGGGAAAAATGTTCACCTAGGAGCTCATCCCCATCCTTAACTGGTGGATGAGGTGTCCACATTATACCCCCAGATCTCCCCTGGGGAGGCCATGGTTCTGGTCAATTCCTTACATCTGCGCCATGCCAATCCTGGGAGCCCTAGTACAGAACCTCTGGCTCTCCAGTATGTAAGTCCCTCGTGTGGTGCATCCTCATCCGAGGAAGAAGACTCACCTGATGATCCCTCAGTGTCAGATTCTGACCCGTCCCTACGTCCTCTCCTGAAGCAATGGTGCCTGGATCAAGATGAAGATCTGCACCGTCCTGGCTCCTTCAGAGTTGGCCCCGGTGTTTCTTGGATGTTGGGGGGTCTGCCGCCTGCTGCCCTGCCTGGTCACCGCAGTGGATTCCCCACACCTCGTGGGGGGTGGCTGATATTGACAACTCTCTGCCTGCAACTGCATCACCACCTCTCTCATCTCCTGCATAGCCTGCCAGAGGGCTGCATTGTCTGGCATGTTATCCGATGTGGCAGGTGCCTGAGAAGCAGCAGTAGCTTGCCTACCTCTCCTGCCCCCGACACCCTTCTTACGTGGAGGTGAGAGGGAAGGCCTGCGGGCTGCAGTGGCATATTTTTTGGGGGGCATGGCAGCTGAAAGAAAACTGCAGGACTAACATGTTAATTCAGGGCATGAACTGAGAACCCTGGTGCTCACAGGCAATACATGGCTTTAGTACCGACATCAGCCCAACTCTCATGATATTGTGAACGGAAATAGGGTTGGGAGGGGTCTATACAGCCAATGAGTACAACCCCCTGCTCAGTGCAGGAATCCATGTAAAATTATGACGATACATGTAATAGCATCATCATCATCAAAGGAAAGCAGTCATGTTGCTGTAGTTCATCACTGGGGATCCTACCAGCACCACTCTGTTTATGCTGGTGATGATTAGACACTGATAAGCATAATGGGGCTCAGCACCCTAGTACCTAGAGTTTTCAGCGCTACTACCCTTCTAATAACAATCACAACCACCACCATCATACCAACAATAAAATTACCAATAGTAGAAGCAGTAGCAGTATTGGCAACAGTAATAATAATAATGATAATAATAGTGGTAGTAATTTTAGTAGTAGCTGTAAGAAACTTTATCTGTCTTGCACAAGTTAGCCCAGGATGGAGAAACCCTGCAAGGTTTGTCTTGCAGGCTGGTGGCCAGCATGTGGCCTAAGATGGAGAGGGCCTGACCGGTTAAATGCCTTTTTTTTAATGGGCCATTGCCTCCCCAAATGCTCTAGGGGGAAGCCCTCCCTTCTCTCCCTGCAGAACATTTGGAGCATTCTGCATGTAATCGATGCTCCAGGTAAAGCTGGAAGGGAAGGTGAGGGTGGCTGCCTAAAAGGAAGAGGGGTTAGGTGTTGGGTTGCTGCTTCCTCCATCCAGTGCTCCAAGGAAAGAGCCCTTCTGGGGGTGCATGATGGCGGCCCAATTCTGGGTATGGAGTGAAGTTCCACAACAACCGCCTCCTTGCCTGCAAATGGGATTAACCTAGCCATATCTCTGGCTCTCTAGAGCCTGCCACTGGGTGCTGACTCCTGGAGGGAAGAAGCCATGGAGCGGCTGCCATAAATCCCTTTACCATACTGACCTTGGTCTCCACGTGGCTCTCCAACGGTCTGATCCAGTGATGTCCTGCCTCCAAAGCTGGCACACAAAGAAAGAGGCTGGCTCTCAGGAGACTGGGGCCTTTAAAGGCCCAGATCTTGCTCCACCCCTTGGCTGCTCTTGCGACACTGCCCAGGATTGTGGGTGATCTCGTGAGAGATGGGCCATGGATGGGAGGATTCTAACTCCTCCCTCCCGTTGCTGCCTGGGGAGCGCTCCACCCCACAATTAGTGCCCTGTGCAGAGGCTCGAGGCTTGGCTTAGTGCTGAAAGTGTCATGAGCCCCGCAGTTTTGACAGTCTGGACAGGTGTGGCAGTGTTTGAGATGGGGAGGAGGAAGAGGAGGAAGCAGAGAGGACAAGTCAACTGGTAGGAAGGATGAGAACCCAGTTCCCCTTTGCTTAGGATGTTAGGGATGGGGTGACGGAGGTGCCAGTTTTCATCCCCGCCTCACCCCCAGCTCAGGATGTGTCACTGGGCACCAGGAAAGCCACTGACTTGGCAGGAGGGGTGACAGAGCTGCAGCAGGAGGCATGTTGCTGTTCTGTCACCAAGGGCTCCACACCACCTCCCGTCAGTGCAAGCAGTTGCAGCCCTCTGACAGAAGTGCCCGCTTCCAAGCGCAGCCTTCCCATGTGGGGTGAGTCCTGCGAGTGACTTCGGCATGGTTTACTCTTTTAAAGCTAGGTGGGAAGGGACATTGTTGGGACATCTTAGCTGCTACTGTCCAGTGTTGTACTCCAGAACCTGCTTCTAGACTCATGATTTACAACTTCTAAACCTGTATCGAGCTTTCCTGAATAAATTTCTCTCTGGCTTGTTGTGGTGTTTTGGGATGGGAGCCAGGCCATAGAGCCCTGAGTGACTTTGGTCCCAGATACTTAAAAAGGTCCCTGTTCCAAAATTATCCCACTTAGGTATTAAGATATGTAGGAGAGGCCCTTCTCATGATTAGCAAGGCACGTTGTGTGATGGCCTGAGACTAGGGCTTTCAACACCAATTGAAAACATTTTTATTCTTCCAGGCCTTTAGTGTGCTCTAAGGGGAGATACTCTGTTGGATGATCCTTCTCACAGTAGCACCCTGGTTGTAGAACACCCCCCCACACGGAGGTTTGGCTGGCTAAAACCACTATTTTTAGGCACCGACTGAAGATCTGCCTTTTGAATACAGAGAAATAGGCATGTGTCAGTGAAAAACTGAAAGATTGCTGATATTTTATATACCCTGATGAATTGTTAGGTTCTAATGTTTACTGATTGTTCGTATGTGTTTGTTATTGCAACCCACCCTGGGGTCTTATAACAAAGGGCAGGAAGGATAGAAGTTTAAAAATGAAATGAAAGTACCTGCTGCTGTTATGTTGCTGGAAAGATTCTAGTAATTGCTGCTATAATTTTGTTGTGGAAACTCTTGATAATTGCTGTTGCCCGCTGTTAAACATTGTTTCATTGTAAATTGTTATATATAATATAATGTATTGTTACAGCTTTTTGAATTGCTGTTACCCACCCTAAAAGTCAGGATGTAAATGTAACCCAAACCAAGCAACCAACCAACCAATCTTTGCCCTCCCTCTGTTTCAAGCATCTAGAAGGATAGAGGTGGAAGGGCCATCAAAGGTAATCTATTCAGAATTGGCTCAATGAAGAGGGAGGGGAGGGACAGAGCTACTACACTATTTTTCCTGGCAGGAAGTCACTGTTGCTTCGTGGGATGGAAATAGGGCTGCCAGGTTCTTGGCCTGAGTCTGATCCTGTATCTTTAGGAGAAGAGAAGGTCAGCCAAGTGCAGGGGTTCTTGCAACTCTGTAATGGGAAAAATAACAAGGTGGAATTCTCCCCCCCCCCACAACTTTTAAAGATACAGAAGACCTCATGGTGGCCTCCAAGAGGTCTTCTGTATCTTTAAAAGTTGTGCAGGGGGAAGGGAGAACAAATTATTGGGAAAGGGTTGCAATGGTGATTTGAAGTGTGGATGTTTAAAATTTGACATTCAAATATAAAGTTCTGAATATAAGTTTGGCAGGTGTGTGTGTATATGCAGGGGGGCAGCGGGAGGACAGAAATGGCATATTTTGGGGTGGTTTTTAGAGGATTTATTTTGGATTTGGATGACAGGATGATTATGTGAAAATGCCAACACTAAACTATTGAATTAAGTTTTTGAATGTGTATTTCTGAATATCTAATTTGAGAAACATGAATTTCCGTGAAACTTGATTTTAGTGGCAGTTGGGTACTCTGGGCTAATTGCATGCTAATTCAAGCTCTTTGGCAATGGAAAGAAGTAGTTGTTTGTGTTCTGAACGCAAACGGCGTTTCTGTGTTATTTCCCATCTGATTCCCCCTCCCCCCAGACATCTGAAGGCTAATCCTCCAGTGTTTGTGTGCTTAGAGTTTAATTCACAGGCCTAACCCTTCAACACAATGCCTCTGCTTTGGGGAGTAGAAGGAGTAGGAGGAATAGCACATTTTGAACAAATGTCCTTGAGGAACAGAACAACAGAAAGGGACATCATAATAACTCAGAGCTTATTTATGCAGATGGAATCCAAGGTAACATACATGTGGCTCTTTTATAAGCAAACATGTGACAGCACTGTATAGTTCTCTGAGATCGATCAGCACAATAATAATAAAAAGGCTTAAATTTTCCCGTATCCTCCAGTTATAATAGGAAGCTTCTTCTTTCCAGTGCTTGGATTGCCTGTGCATTGCTGTAGTTTTGAAAAAGACCATGACAACTCCCCATCCTGTCCTGCAATCCTGCTTTGTCTGCCATTTTGGAAACTGGGAAGCACCCAAATCAAATGGCCTAATAAAAAAACCATATGGTTAGTAGGAAAGCAGATATCACATTTGTCTCAGATCTGTTCACTGGACCAATACTTGGGTAAGCAAGGCTTTGGGAAACTTTGGGTTTTCCCCAAAAGGTAGAATACTAGACAGTCAGCCAAACAGGTTGAATCAGTCTTGTTAAGAGCAACAAAATCTGGACAATTTCTGTATATATTCGCTAATAGGCAAAAAACCTTGCCATTTAAGAATGTACCTATAGCCAACAGGTATTTCAATCAAACTTTAAAGAGCAGGGAAATTGGGCAGCTATAGTTAATGCACCTGGGGAGCAGGAGACCTGACCTCCTGTCTGAGATAGTGTACTGCCCTACAAATTTGTCAAAATGCCAACACAATTTGGGTTGGTCTTTCACACTCCAATCCACTTCCGGTGTAGCTTGGAAGAATTTGGTAACATGTGCCTCTGAGCATATGGTGAGTGCTGGCTATACCTGCCATCTCCAGAGATGGAGAATTACAATCTTATATGTTTGTTGGTGTTCTTCTTACTTCCCTTTTTTCTGTTACTACTGTTTCTACAGAGAATCTAACCTAGAAAATTATATTTCTCTCATCATTCATTCTAGAAATCTGTGTCAAATTTATTTTTATTAATTTCAAAGCCTTTCTATTGATCAATGTCATATGATGATGAAGACAGCCTTTTGTGTTTCAAGCTGGAGGTTATGCTCTATTTCTATTTTGAGTGCATTAACAGTTGAATCTGAAATTCCAGTTTGATGTAAAATCAGACCGATTACAATATGTTGCTACTTAAGCAATGACTCTAGCTGTTGGAGAAAACAAACCTGCCCTGCCCAGGATGCATGTTTTCAGCCTGTTATGCTTAAACTACTCTACTTAAGGCAAGGTGGGCATGGTCAATTAAAAACATAGAGCACACCTAGAATTTTCCTAGAATACTTTTCACCTCCCACTGTTTTATCTTGTGCAAACTATTCTGCAGAATAGTCAGTGACATTATTCCACAATTGTTTTTGGAGCTTTTTTTTAGTGTTGCAAAGTGTTGCTGTACTTCACATATTCACAGAAACAGAAGCAAAAGAAAATGATTTCCTACAGGAAACTTCACTAAAATTGCAGAGTAAATCAAACATATTTAAAGTGACCATCTGAACTATATCAACTGTTTTATTATTGTTGCTTCCTCCCTGCTAAAACAGGATCAGCATAGCACATGCCTTGTTTCTGTTATTTGGGCTGATTGCAGCTATTGCCACCGCTCACCATATGCTCAGAGGCACACGTTACCAAATTCTTCCAAGCTACACAGCAAGTGGATTGGACTGTGAAAGACCAACCCAAATGGTGTTTGCATTTTGACAAATTTGTAGGCCAGTACAATATCTCAGAGAGGAGGTCAGGTCTCCTGCTCCCCTCATGCATTCACTATAGCTGCCCACTTTCCCTGCTTTTTAAAGTTTGATAGAAATATCTGTGGGCTATAGGTACGTTCTTAAACTGCAAGGTTTTTTGCCAGTGAATTTCCCCTTTTTTTTTTAATTCGGGAGGTAAGAAATGGGATCCTGTGCAAGTTTGCTGAGAATGGATTGATCATTTGCATGCTTATTGAGTTCAGTGGGATTTACTCCCCTGCAATCATGCTTAGGATAGGTGAAACTGACCAAAGGGGAGGGACGCCTGGAGTGGGCAGGGGAGGAAGAAGAAGGCAGAGGGGAGGAAAGGAAGGAGGAGGAAGGGAGAGGAGAGGGGAAGGAGGGGAAAGGCAGGTCTGATCATTTGCATCCTTATTGAGTTCAATGGGATTTGCTCCTGTGCAATCGTGCTTAAGATAGATAAAACTGACCATGGGGAGGAGGAGGGGGAGGGGAAGGGGAAGGAGGAGACTGGAAGGTGATGGGGATGGGGAGGGCAAAGGAAGGGGGAAGAAATGAGCAAGAGGGAGAAAAAGGGAGAAGAAGGGATGGTGGGTTTAATCATTTGCATACTGTTTGAGTTCAATGGGATTTATTTCTGTGCAATCATGTTTAGGATAGGTGGAACTGACCTGGGGGAGGGGCAGGGAGGGTAGGAGGAGGGGGAGGGGAAGAGATTGGGTGGGTGGGTGGGCACTGGACAGAGGCAAGGTCCCTTTCTATTCCAAAAGAAAAACATTGTGAACACTATAATTGCTTTTCATTGTTGCCCCCACCTTTTTATTCTACAGCAGGCACATGTAACCTCCCACTCAAATTTAAACCAAAACTTCCCCTGCCCACATCCACACCAGGCCTTTATTTAGATAGTCATGGCTTCTCCCAATGGAGAATGGATGGATCATTTGCATGCTTATTGAGTTGAGAGGGATTTACTACCCTACAATCATGCTTATGATAGGTAAAACTGACCGGGGAGAGGGAGGGAGGGCTGGAGTGGGCAGGGGAGGAAGAAGGAAGAGGGGAGAGGAGGAGGAAGGGAGAGGAGAAGGGAAGGAAGGGGAAGGCAGGTTGGATCATTTGCATGCTTATTAAATTCAGTGAGATTTACTCCCATGCAATCATGGCTAGGATAGATAAAACTGACCATGGGGGAGGAGGAGGGGGAGAGGAGAGTAGAGCGAAGGAGGAAGGGGAAGAGGGGGAGGGGAAAGAAGGGTATTGGAAGAGGAAGGGGGAGGGGTGAAGGAAGGTAAGGGAAGGGGCAAAAGGGAGAGGAGAGGGGGAGGGAGAGGAGGGCAGGTTTGATCATTTGCATGCTTATTGAGTTCAATGGGATTTACTCACGTGCAACCATGCTTAGGATAGGTAAAATCGACCTATTGAGAGAGGGGGAGGGGGAGGGAGGAGGGGAGTGGAAGGGGATGGGGAGTGGAAGGGAGGGGTGAAGGAAGGGGGAGGGAAGGGGCAAGAGGGAGAGGATAGGAGGGAGGAGGAGGGGGAAGGGAGGGGTGAAGGAAGGGGGAGGGAAGGGGCAAGAGGGAGAGGATAGGAGGGAGAAGGAGGAGGGGAAGGAGGGGATTGGAAGGGGATGGGGAGGGGAAGGGAGGGGAAGGGAGGGATGAAGGAAGGGGGAGGGAAGGGGCAAGAGGGAGAGGATAGGAGGAAGGAGGCGGGGGGCAGGTTTGATCATTTGCATGGTTTTTGAGTTCAGAGGGATTTACTCTGGTGCAATCATGCTTAGGATAGGTAAAACTGACCTGGGGGAGGGGCAGGGAGGGGAGGAGGAGGGAAGAAAGGGGAGGGTGAGGTGAGGAGATTGAATGGGTGCCACTTGGCAGAGCGGAAGCCCCTTACCTTTCCAAAAGGAAAACATTGTGAACAGTATCATTCTTTTTCAGAGTTTCCCCCACCTTTTTATTCTAAAGCAGGCACATGTAGCCTCCCACCCAAATTTAAACCAAAGCTGTCCCTGGCCACATCCACACCAGACCTTTATTTCACTTTAGACAGTCATGGCTTCACCCAAAGAATCCTGGGAAGTATACTTGGTGAAGGGTGCTGTGAGTTGCTAGGAGATGCCCTGTTCCCCTCACAGAGCTTCAGTCATAGTGGCTGATTGTTAAACTACTTGGGCTGCTGGAGCTCTGTCAGGGGAATAGGAGTCTCCTCTCAGCCCCATTCACAAACTACACTTCCAAGGATCCTTTGGGGGAAGGACTGTCTCAAGTGAAATAAAGGTCTGCTGTGGGTGTGGCCCTCTGATTAGCCAAGCCCAGCAGCTGTGAATCTGGCTTTTAGAACACTGATAGTTGGTTCTTACTGAGCATGCCCCGCCTTATCATTGAGTTCAATGCTAAATTTCTTAAATTAATTAAAACTCAGCCAGGTGGTTTTTTTACTTTTAAACTGCAGAAGATGAAGGTCAGAGTATGGGGCGAAGTCAGTAATAGGAGTACAGATACCCTGTGAACATGGTTGATTTTTAATGAATTTCAACAAATTATGAGACCTCTGACAGAAAAAAGTCCAAAAGGGGACTGGTTTTCCCCCTCTCTTTTTACACTTTGAACTCTTGATTCTCTCTGACCGTTTTGTGTATCACCATGAAAATTTAGAGGGTTGTTAAGCAAGCATTTCTGAGTTCAGGACTATAAGTTTTGTAAGGTTTTGTTTTGAAATGAGCTTATGGGAATCATCAGAATGGCATGGGGGTATTTTCACTTTAACATTGCGGAATGCAAAAAATCCATGCTGACTATAGTATACAACCACTCTTGTGTCTGTATAATATTGCTCTGGGTTTATTGTTTAGTACAGTCTTCCAATCCTTGTGCCCTTCAGATGTTTTGGACCATCAGCCCTAACCATGTTGTTTAGGGCTGATGGGAGTTGTAGTGCAAAACATCTAGAAGGCACCAGGTACAGAAGGCTGGTCTAATGGACTAATTATACTGTGTAACCCTGAGCTTCCCTTCTGTCCATGGTTTATGGAACTGAATTGAATACTGGCTGGACTAGACAAAAAGAGTGGCAGTTGATATTTTATTTCTTAATTGAATTGGAAACGTGCTTTTCTCCTTTTTTGGCTCCATTATTTCAAAAATGTCATACATTAAAAAAAAGCCTTCCTGCATAGCGTATCTTGATACATTCTATGGTTACTGAACTGGTTATTGTTTTCAAAAACTTTATTCAGCCTTGTAATACACGTGAAGTAATAACACAGTAGAGCATATGTAGAGTGCCTTTTCTGTACTGAGTAATCAACCCTCCCCCAGCATGACAGAATTAGGCAGAAAAGATTTCAGACTGCAGGATAAACCTTCAAGACAGATTTGAGATTAAGCAGAATCTCTCTCTTTTTAACATTAAACCACTGCATGATAATAACAAACTTACATGGACACTTGTTATCTGTGCCATCACAGCAGCTACTGAATGAAAGTGATCTTTCTTCTAGTACTGAACACAAACACTAATAAAGGATTCTATTTCCCGCTGTTTGCCTGGTTTTGTCTTCCTTGTTCACTCTTCAGTTCTGCACTGGTTTTTGATTACTCTACATTTCTTCTATATCATCACTTTCCCCCCCTTCCCATGTATTTTTCATTTGTCTCTATCTGTATCCTCCCCCTTACCTTTTTGTATCTTTCATTTGAAAAGCAGGGAGCTTTCAATCTGATATCTTTGATTTTATATTACACAGCGATGACTATCATAACAATTGGCTTCGCTGCCTCTTTTGTGTTACCGAATCAAGGCCATTTTGGAATTAACTTGTTTGGAATGATCCAGCCAAACCATGCCCCAGTCTCTGCCCATAAGAATTCAAGCTTTATAACAAGATGCATTGAAATCATATGTAATGCATTGAAATCATAGTACACTCGGTTATGTTTTGAACTGGGGCTGGGGGCAGGATGGGGGAGAACGATGAAGTCAGTCAGTTCTGTAAGACACATTTAATATTTCAGTCTTGGCCTTACCTTTTTTTTTTTTAAGATTTATATACCTCCTTTCATTTCTAGAAATAATACCAAGGTTGTTCGCAGAGAACTAAAACAATAACAAAGTAGCACAATAAACCAACACAATGAAAAAGGTAAAATATCAATCACAATAAAAGAGGGGCAGGGAAAGTTCTTCTGCCTGGGGACAGCGTTCCATTATGAGTAATCTTCTGGGAGCAATGTGCCAGTGGTGGGCGTGGCCAGAGGCAAAAGGCAGGGAAGCAACAGGTATGTTTGGAATGCACGGTTAAAGTCAGGTTAGCACAGCCTTTCCCAGCTAGTGGGCCACCAGATGTTGTTGGCCCGCAACTCCCATCAGCCTCAGCCAGCATTGCCAATGGTCAGGAAAGATGGGAATTGTGGTCCAACAACATCTGGTGGCCCACTAGTTGGGAAATGCTGGGTTAGCACCAACCTCATATACATCTGTCCATCCTCTTCTTTTTGGCTATGGAGCCTTCCAAGTGGTTTATAATAACATCATAAAGAGATTAAAATTCGTAGTAGACATACCAAATGCAGTTAAATTATCTTGCAAGATAGGGGGAAAAACCTGCCTGAGGCTTTTGAAAGCATCTGCCCGACAGAATAGACACTATTTGGCTAGATGAATCAATGGTCTGATTCATTTATCCCATATCTTAACTGGTCCTGTATCGTGAAGTTTCAAAGCATAGCTTTTGTTTTGTATTAGGACGTGTATTAATAAAAGGCATGAGGAATGTCAAGGAAGCTGAGCACAGAGGAAAAAAATACAAATATGTCTTGAGATTAATTTACATTATATATACAGATCCATTTGCATTCCTCTCACAGTCACCTTTTCATTGGCTCCCAGAATGTACACCTGTGGCTTGTTAGCATGCAGTGTTGCCATGATGTGCAAATGAAAGCCACCATATATTGGCAATGTGCAGAAAACATTCTCCCAAGGGTTAGCATTTCTCTTTTACATGCAAAGCCCCATTGAAATGAATTGCCTTATTATTATAATTGCATGTATGCCTGTTAGGGCATCTCATTCCATATTAGAAGAGAGACCCTCTCTTTAGTCTCAGGAAATTTGGAATGAAACAAAACACAAGCCATGCATAACATTTCTGTCTCCTTTACCAAGGGAGAACATGGACCAATAGGCAGGAAAATAAAATTACCTTTTATAATATGCTTCCATTTCCTCCCAATTTATCATGTTCCTCCCTGATGCTTGTATGGCCTCTTGTTTTTACAGGACCTCTGTACTTTGCAATATGTGATGATTTTTCCTACCACTATACCCATCTGAGACAAGGAAGCACTGTTTAGCTTTATGGTAATTGCACAAGGGAATTGAGGCACAGGAGAAGATCAATGGTTGAAGCCACCATTGTTCCCACAGAAATTCATAATAAGGGACCAATGTTAGGCCAGAACTGAAGGCTATTAACAGTTACTAGCCCTGATGGTTAAGTACTACTGATAGTGTCAAGAGACAGTATGCCACTGGGAGTCACAAGGTGCGTGGAGGAGTGCTGATGTGACAACTTCCACTCGTGGGCTTCCCAAAGGCATCTGGTTGGCCAATGTAAAAACAGGTTGCTGTGCTGATCCAGCGGGGGACTTGTTATGTTCTTATGTTCTTAAACAGCCACTCTGAAGTCATCACCCACCCACCCCATTCAATGGTGGCTCGAGGGGATGGCTATTTTAGTGCTCAGTTTTGGGTGCCACCTCTGGCAGAGGCAGTGGCTTTTAAACTATAAGAGAAAGAGAAAGAAATTCCCTGTAAATGGTCCACATTTTTTTTTGGCGATCAGCTGATTGTCAGGACTTGCACAGCATCACACACAGAGCTCTGCAAACCCCAGGGGCCAGCTAACTGTTGAGGTTTGAATAGCTAAGTTCATGGCACTTTGCAAGCCTGGATGATAGCTGATGGTCAGCATGAGCAAAACTGGGTTCCACCCACCTATCAAACTTTTCCTTTGACATGGGGTGCAGGAGATAGAGATCCAGACTGCAAACCAGAGCCAGTTCCCTACTCCTGTTTTATGCCACCCACCTCTGGGCTTCTTTAGATCAGTTCCAGGGTTATTTGTCCCTGAAGGTAGTGTTGGTATTTCAACCCTGCAGCAAATATGTTCACAACAGCTACTAGCCCAAATTGTTCTTTTTACTGCCTTCCCTTGTCTCATCTCAGTCTTCTGACCTCTTTCTACAGCTCTGCCACTACAATAATTCACCTCTCAGACCATGCAATATTTTCTCTTGTATCTCTGGCATATACTAGCTTTCATCATCTACCATAGTCTTCCTCATTCAGCACAAACAACTTGTCCTTACATTTACAGCTCCCACCTTGGATTTTGGGTCACATATCTTACTATATTTTTGACATCAGAGAGGCCCCTTTGTTGTACTGTTTTGGGTGCCTGATTAAAACATTTTTGTATAGGCAAGCCTATCCGGACACATAGATGTTGATGTGTTTAAATCTCTTTTTAGCTTATTGTTAATTATCTTTTAATACTTGTTTTTAACTGGGTGTTCACTGATGATTTTAATTTTTTTTTTTGTAAACCACTTAGAGGCTTGATTATAATCAAGCAGAATATAATTTTTGTTAAATAAATAAAAATTACTACTGCATCCAAAGGCTAGGCAACTCTTGCCATTATGGGATTTCCCTTTTCATAGCCAGGATCCTTCATAACCTTTATCTCGTCATTAGATATACTCATTTTTCCTTGACTCTTTATCTATAGTGAATTATAAAGGAGTCAATTAGCAAAGCTTGATGATGACAGGATTTATGTACTGGGTTCAGAGAATAGTATAGCATAGTGAATTTCTGTCTGTATTTAGAAGAGTGGATTATTTCATGAGCTTCATGTTGACAGTAGGAGCTATAATAGCTTGTTTTGGACCTGTGTAATCTCTTGTGTCAAAGCCTACAGTAGCATTCTGAGAATTGTGATTGCTGTGAGTTGCCCTTTGGAGGACGTTTTCTAGTAACAAACTTGTCAGTGACTATTTGCTTGCAATTTGGCTCGACATTATTTATGACCCTTTCATTTTTGTTTTCAGGAAATGTTCAGGCACTCAAGGCATTTTAGGGCAAATACACATGAAAGAAACACTCTACGCTGCTTATGGCTGATACAATAAATACTAAGGTTTCTTTGGAGCCTTTGATGCACAATGTGCCAGACGGAACCTTGGTTTAGTTCATAGATTTTATGGGTGGGGGTGGGGTGGGGGGAAGTTGCCTTGCGCAGAGAACGAGAAACTGGTAAGATTGCCTGAAAACTGGCAAGGGAACCACTACCCTGAAAGTGCTGCCATCCTTATTTTGTACAGGGTATCTGAGGAGGTATGAGAGAAATCTTGGTTGCTTCCTGCAAGTTATAATGGGACCCTTTGAGATTACATTGCCTAGCCCTCCCCTCCCCCATTCTAGAACTGGCTGCAGTTTAGAATTTTGAGCAGGAGGTAGTTAGGTTTACCACAGCAAGATGAATTATTTGAATTCAGGCAGTGGCCATGAGTTCCCACTTGGTGGATTTTGAAAGGATTCAAACCAACTTACCATATGTTTACCAGTAATTGGGTATTTTGGTGGTGTGTGTGTATAATCTTCTACAGAACAAAATTGCACTAAAGCCATTATCTGCTTCCTTCCTTGATTGTTCTTGTATGTGCACGTACAAAGGGTTAGACAGCTACATTTGCAGCTTTTCACAAAATGGTAAAAGGGTAATATTGCCAAGAAGCTCAGTTTAGTTGGAGCTCTGCACATGAACTAGAATTATGTATCCATTTTGGCTTAGCTCTGAGCAATGAGCATGATACTATTGCAAAGGAATCGGAGAAACCTACAATAGGTCAAGCTAAATATCTTCCCATCAAGGAAAGCCCTCTATAGTAGCTACTGTATAGGCAATTTCTCATAATGGCAGATATGCATAATGAGCTTCTGGATAACATAAGTGCAAAAGCCTAATTAAGTCTCCAGTACATTCCCATATTTACAGCAAGTAGATGCCGTTATTCAGATATGAATACTAGGTAACTGAATATAGTTTGAATTTACATTTCCTGGGTAATGTCTTCACTTTTTCCCCTAAGGGATATCTCAGTCATCTGGCTATGAGCTCAGATTGGCCATGGACCTCTCATGATCATCTTGTCACTCTGCAGTAGGGATGTGCTAGAATTCCGCCCAATTTGGATTTGGTACCAAATGTTCAATTAATTTGCATATTTGCTATCGTTGCAAATCAGATTTTTACTTAGTGATATATCACGGCTATTTTCGGAAATTGATTTTTTTAAAAAAATCCTGTGTGTTATTGCTATTAATAACAATATTTTATCAATATTTCTTTCAATTTATCAATATTTCTTTTCATTTATTGACATTTCCTTTCAAAACATCAATATTTCCTTTTAAAATATTGATATTAATAGCAGTATTTTTTCTGAGAGGGCAACAAATGGATTGGTAAAAACAGCAGCTAGCAGACAAAGGACGAACTCGAATCGATACCAGCCTGTTAGGTTGACAGGTTGCTTTCAAACCGGTACTGGCCAACAGAGTTTTCCTACTCTACAGTGGGAAAACTGTATTGTGATACCTGCTGAGAACTCAGACTTGTGCCCTTTGTCATTTAATGTCCCTTCCATCCAGCCCTGTCCTCAACAGGATCCCCTTTTGTGTTAGCGCTAAGGCCTGTCAGGAAGTTGCTTTCCTATACCTCAGCGCTCCTCAGTTCAGTCCTTTGGGTATTACACTCAATGGACTACTCTACGTCACTTTTCCAAGCCTGATTTGACCCTGTGAATGCCTCTGGAAGCGAGACTTCTTGCTTAGCATAGCTGCCCTTGCCTTCTCTCTCTACCTCCCTGCTTCATAGGCATGTTTGTTGTTTTCTCTAAGGATTAATAAGGGCTCTTGTGGAAAGCACAATGCTATCCAAAAGGAAATGTTATCCATTTTATTTTTTTAGAACTTTATCAGAACGTTCTAAGGAACCCACACAGTGAGTGAACTTAGAGCAAGGGAGACCTGTGAAGGCTAGTCTTCTACTGAGCACCCCATCATGGCTTGAGCCTGAAACCATTTTTCTGGATGTGTTTGATAAGAAGAGACAAGCATCTCATTATCAGACATCCAGATGGACTGGCCACCAAATAATTTATGCTAAGCCTCTATCCCCCTTTCTCAGGACAGGTAATTATTAGCATTTTCTTCTTCCTTTCCATTACTACCTTTCTTCTTTCCCTATTTTCATTTATATACAACCCATGTCATTGTCCAAATTTCTGTCATTTACATCGGAGCTTCCCCCCCCCGCAATTTTATCTGGCTTCCTGCCACCCACTTCTGATCCATGTAAGGAAATATCTCTACTTATCTCTATCTCTGTAACAGGAACAACCATCTTGCTGTTTTATATTTTTGTATTGATGCTTCAAGCTGCAATGTCCTCCATTTTGTGTAAATAAATATTTTAGTCACAGTAACATGTGATTCTTGATGATGTCCCAAGTAAGCAAGATAATATTGGCATTTTAAATACTTGTGCCCATTACAATAACCTCTGTGTGTCATGTGCAATTGTCAGCAGTAAAGATCCTTGAAGCAATACTTCTGTGAACACATATGTAAGATGTGGATTTGTGTGTGTGTATGCATAAATACATGAGCAGATCTGGTAACAATAGATCATTGTGTGACAGGGCATGAAAACCAAACTCATTAGAAATGAACAAAATGTTTGAAAGAAAACTATTAAAGCACATTGACCTCTACCTGTTTGATCAATTCCAAGTTATGGATGCTATTTAATTGAAAGGGTTTAAAAAGTAGCAAATGGGGAAAGTAGAAATACAAGATTATTGTATTTAAATTCAAAAGGCTTAAAAGTTACTGAAATTTGAAGGCAAGATTTTAAAAATTAAGCCCACTGGGTTTTTTTGTTTGATCTGCAAGGCCATTTTTATCAAGCCACATCTACCTGCCCTGCACCTGACATCATATATGATATCAAATGTGAGGCAGGTGAAGATGGGGCTGGGTGAAAAAGCCCTGACAATGAGAAGTTCATCGGGCTTGCATAGCATTGTGCGTGGCTCTTTACAAGCTCCAACAATCAACTGATTGTTGGTGTTTGCACAGAGATGAGCACAGTGCTTTGAAGTCACGACGATCAGCTGGTTGTCAGAGCTTCAAAGCACCATGTACTGTTCTGTGCAAGCCCTGTCAAGCAACTGATTGTCCAGGCTTCAAAGCATTATGTGCTTGTGCCTGCACAGTTTAATTTCAAACCACATGGGTGAAAATAAGTCCCCTGATGTCACTGTGATGTGAGGTGATTGACAGGTGAGTCACCCTGCCCACCTTTCACCATGGGGGGGGGTTGAAAAGGATCTGGCCCACCAGCAAAATCCAGCTCCCCGCCCCTGACATAGACAATGCTGAGATAAATGGACCAGTGGTCTGACTTCACATAAGGCACTTTCTTATGTAATTCTGAAATGTTACCAAATTTCAAATGTGTGTTGTTAATTTTAGAATTACAGTTTTGCCAACCTTTCTTTAATTACAATCATATTCTGACTACTTATGCAAAGTCCCAATGAAATAAAATTTTCTGAGCTCTTTATCATATGTGTGTCCTGTCTCACATTTATAGAAATTACAGCTCCCGTACCTTTCTGGCAGGAAATTACACTTACCAGTTAGGAGAGGCCTGTTCACCTCCAGTACGCTCTCCCTGCCACCCATCTCCCTCTCCTTGAAAGGGTGAGTTGACTTGGTAAGGAGGGCTGGCTGCAGAGTTTGAGGGTGAGATCTTCTCTGTTTCATTTCCCTGAATTTTCCCAGAAAAATCTTAGAAAGCCTGATGCCCTCTATATGTTGTTGGACTCCAACTCCCCTAGCCAGCATGGCCAGTGGTAGAAGTGGGGTTTGCTGCATAGTTCCAATCTGCTTAGATTCCGAGAGTTCGGCTTTCATTCCTGATCTGGCCTTTTTTTGTTCCTGTTTGCTTTCATGATTGCTGATCTGCTGATTTTTTTAAGTGAAAAAAACACACGTAATTTTTAACGAAAATGCGTGTGATGTTCCATGTGTTTCTTTCCTATTTACATATCAATTAGTCACATAATCACCCATTGAGTTTGTTTCTTGCCTCAGGCTAACTGATGTACTGCTTAATAATCCCCCCCTTCGCTATTCTTATTGTTTTGCAGTACTTTTGATTTTTACTGTTGCAATTCGATCACCACTGCTTATTTTAACTTCTTTTTTGTTGCTAAATTTTAATCTTAAAAAAATAATTCAAGTAACAAATACTTTTTACCAACAGTTGCATTTTATTTTTTTTATGTATTTACATAATGGAAATTGTGAGGGAAATATGTTTTAAAAGCAGAAAGTAATATTGCTACAGCTATGATTTTGTCACTATTATATTTGAAGATCACTTATTTTTTCTTTAATTAAAAGTGTGTATTTAAATAATAATTTTTAACTCTGCAAATGTCATGCTTGTGTGACCTCTTGAATTACTTTATCAGCACCACCACTACCACTGCCTTGTATTTTTATTTCTTTGACTCCTTACAAGATCCTAAGGAAACCTGAGAATTAACAAAACAAAGAGAAAATGCGAAGAAGGTTAATGGATGTAAACGGCAATCATTATCACCTAGACAGATGGAAGAATGCATCAACTTTGAGCACAACCAATTCCAAAGATAATAACGTAAAATTTGGAGTAGATTTTTTTTTAAAAAATTGTGCCACTTGGAAAAGTTACTTTTTTGAACTACAACTCCCATCAGCCCCAGCCAGCATGGCCACTGGATTGGGCTGATGGGAGTTATAGTTCAAAAAAGTAACTTTTCCCACTTCCGGGAAGGGTGACTTCGCTTGTGCCTGCTTTTGGGACGGGCTCCCGCCTCAAAAGAAGCTTATTCAGATATAAATCAGTCAGAACATTTTTTTTTTGACTGATGAAATTTCTCCCGGGCAGGGAGAAACGTAGAGATCAACCTCAAAAGCCTGTTTTTGTTGGGAGGACTGGATTTCATTAATTTATGAGATAAGGTCCAGCCAACAATGCCGGACGGACTTCCGAACAAGCTCTATCTGTTTAAGCGATACGTTTATCTTTTCTTTAAAGAGAGAACGGACTAACAGGCAAGCACCCTTCTTTCTATTATTTTTTTTACTTGGTTTAAATTGTTGCAGCAAAAGGAGATTTGTCAGATTGATCGGCTTTGGACAACTTCTGGGTGAGCTATAACTCTTCTCTGTTATTCACGAAATTAACAGCTTATCTCTGTTTCTGTCGCAAAAAGCTGTCCTGGAAGTGCATTCTAAAGATATAAACAGAAGAGGGATTTCTATTCCTGATTTCTATTCCGAGGAATATTATATTGTCTGGGACTATTCTCTTTTTGGTCTATTTTATTTTGACGAATCTGCTTCTTCACGACGCCACTAACTGTTTTGATGCTGGGAACTAAATTTGTTTTGCATTCTTGAACATAGAGAGATAAGGCAGGCTGCTCTGTTTATACTGTGATGTCATCAAGCCTGGAATATTAACCCAATTGTTGCTGAAATAAGAAGTGGTTCTTCTTTATTTTTGTTTTGCTTTGTTTTCGTGGTTTTAAAAATGGCAATCAAGAAAGTGGCTGAGAATCTGGAAGTAACTATGTTTCAGAAAATAATGGATGAGATTGAGATAACGAAACAAACCCTGCGACAGGGTAGTAAGGAGCTGAAAATTGAACTGAGCAAAATGACGCAGGAGCTTAAAGAAACAGGGGATCCTGTGAGAGAGGAGAATGAGATCAGAGATGAGAAAAGAAAAAATAAAGGGAAGATACAAGCCCTGGAGATTGGAACAAATGTGGAATTGGAAAAAGATCTGGAGTTTATGGATTTTAGAAATAAAATCTACTGTTTGGAATTTAACGTTATCTCTGAAGAAATTAATGAAGATATTAGAGATAAAGTTATCAATGGCTTGGATAATCTTTTGGACTGGAATGACGTGATGGAGTTTGATATAGAGAAAATCTATGGAATTAACTGCAGCCATGTGACAATGGAAAAACTCTCAAGAGATGAGCCAGTGCATTTTGTAAAAAAGAAGAACAGAGATATGACTTTACAACAGTATTTCAGCAACTTATTCAGAATGGATGGCAAGAAAATATTTGGGATAGAGGAAATTCCCATCAGACTCTTATTATATGACTATGGCTACGACAGCAAGATTATTATGGAATACTGATAATGGAAGATTGGACACTGAAATTACTGGACTTAACAGGACTATTGAAGATGGAAGATGGAACTAATAGGGATAATGGAATAATGGCTATTGAAATTATTGAACCTAACAGATTTTGATGAGATGGATTAATCGAAATGTTTATTTGGACTATGGTTATGACAATAAGATTATTATAATTATTAACGAGATGGATTAATCGACATGTTTATTTGGAGAAAAATTGATAGATATATTTCTTAAAGAATTGAAACCTCTCTTTGACTTTTTGCGGAAAGAATAAAGTAATGTTTATGAGATTTGATGATTAATCAAGATAACTACTGGAGGAAAGTGATTTTATAATATGATTTAAGAGACAGGATTGTTATATATTGTAGACCTATAACTGATTTGATCTGTGACAAATGGGAAGTCAATATTTTATTTTTTTTTGTTTAATTATTTTTGTTTTGTTTTGTTTTTTGTCTTTGAATGTTTTATGATTTTGTTTTGTATGTTTTATGAAAATTTGAATAAAAATTATTGTAAAAAAAAAAAAAAGTAACTTTTCCAAGCTCTGGTGCCAATGATAGCTGCAACCCACCACAAGAAATCAGTGCCAGTCCAAAAAGACAGTGGACTATTGGATTAAGTCAAAACCCTGTACTAAGTCTGATTTCGTGGGTATTCTCTCCCCCCCTAGTTCCCATTCATTGATTTCCTTTATTTTAAAATGGAAAGGATATGAAAGAACCATTACACGCAGTCCAGTTCCTAGGAGGAATCAAGAATTAGTTTTGAGCAGCACCCACTTCCTGTGGCCTGAAGAGAGAAGAGGTTAGTAACTGAGAAAGCTCTGTAAAACCTACACTTAAATAAAACATAACGTTGATTTAGAAACCAGAAACTATTTGATGCAAAAGCAGTCTTGCAAACTTGAAACAAGGAGGTCTAGGAAGATGTGCCTCAAGTAATAGAGTGAACATTTTACAGCCTCCGAATAATGCTCTGGCATGAACACAAGCCAGAAAAGAATTCCCCTCAAACTTTCTAGGGAGTAGTGGCAGAAAATTACATTTCCCAAGCTACTTTGGTCTAGATAGTGTGGGGAGTTGGGCAGCTGTCACCACTCCAGACTGATAAATTGGGTGGAAAGAGACAGGTTGGGATATCAATGGGACAAAGTGTAACTGGATTTGGGGGAGATGTGGCCAAGAAAGCTCACCCACGTGGCACCATATAAACTTTGTCAGGAAAAGGCTTTTGGGGAAAACGTTTCTGGTATAAATGAGTGTTGCTGCTTTAAAGCTTAGTAAAGTCATGAAGCCAAGTTTTAACTACTTTGACTGCTCACAGCTGTCCAAGACATCAGACAGAGGCCTTTCCCATCCAGCTGAAGTCAACTACAGTGTGAGTTTAAAAAATGTAACAGGGTGACGTTCCAAACACCCCATGTTACAAATAAACTGGGTTGCTGGCATTTACGCATGCAGCATTAGCATGGCCTGCGAGTACATGATACTGGTGTGCTGTGTAGCACTTGTAAGTGTCACAACCTGGCTTATGCATGGTGGCAGGCATATTGAACATACCACTATGTTGACGATACCCAGCTCTATCTCTCTGTAACATCTGAATTGGGAGAAGCTGTGCAAGCCCTGGACCACTGCCTGGACTAAGTGGTAGGTTAGATGAGGGCTATTAAACTAAGTCTGAATCCTAGCAAGACTGAAATGCTGTGTGTTGGTGGTTCCCGAGTTCAGATAATTGGTCAGTTGCCTGCTTTGGAGGTGGTCATACTCCCTCTCAAAGAGCAGGTCCATAGTCTGGGGGTGCTCCTAGATCCATCTTTGTTGCTAGAGGCCCAGGTGACCTCAGAGGATAGGAGTGTCTTTCACCAGCTTTGGCTGGTAAGACAGCTGTGGCTGTTTCTGGACAGGGATAGCCTGACCACTGTTGTCCATGCACTGGTAACCTCCAGACTTGATTACTGTCATGCTCTCTATGTGGAGCTACCCTTGAGGTTGGTCCAGAAGCTGCAGCTGGTGCAAAATGTCATGGCGCAACTGCTCACTGGGGCAGGATATCACCAACATGTCACCCTGCTGCTGAAAGAATTGAACTGGCTACCTATTAGCTACTGGGCTAAGTTCAAGGTTCTAGTTTTGGTGTACAAAGCCCTATACAGCTTGGGACCAAGATACCTGAAAGATCTCTTATTCCTTATATACCCAATCAATCACTGTGCTCATCAGGTGAGAGCCTCCTGCAGATACCATCTTATCAGGAGGTCCATTCTGCACAACATAGAAAACAGAACTTTAGTGTAGTGGCACCTACCCTTTGGGATTCCCTCCCCTTAAATATTAGACAGGTGCCATCTCTGTTATCTTTTTGGCGCCTACTGAAGACCTTCCTCTTTCAACAAGCCTTTTAAGTAGAGACCTTATCCCAGTCTGCATCTGTGTTGGAACTGCTTTTTAATATATTTTTAAACATTTTTTTAAAAAATAGATGTTTTTAAACATTTTAAAAAATGTTTTTAAAGATGTTTTGTTTTAATATATTTTAAAGTCGGTTTTTATGATGTTTTAAAGTGGTTTTAGTGCTTTTATTTGCCGCCCTGGGCTCCTGCTGGGAGGAAAGGTGGGATATAAATCAAATAATAAACAAACAAACAAAACTAAGTTGCATTTTAACCAAATCTGAGATTCTTTTAAGTGGAAATGGCTAATTACGTGCTCTAGCACTGTCCTAATGGCACACAAGTTCTAAAATACCCCATTTATCCATGTTTAAGACCTTTTGGTACATTTAAAAACATAAGAACATGCCTTACAAGAAAAGCCTGCTGGTTCTCCTGTATGTTCTTATCATGCAGGAGTTCTTTTTTTAAAAAAAAGAAACCTACTCACTATTTTCAAATAACAACGGCGACTTCTTGGTTAAGCATCTATAATTAGCTAGAAGCTGTTGAAAGGTGATGTACATAAAATAATGGTATCATACAGTGTAGGTGGACAGCCCTCAAAGCAGCTCATGTTAGAATGAAATGAAGGAGTGCAAGTTAGCATACTACCTCCCCTAGCGGTCACAAACACTCTTCTGGAGACCCAGGAAAACCTAGCCATTGCCTATGCCAGGAAGGCTGCATAATGCTCTGAGTCGCATCAATTCCTACTGCCATGAGGGTCAAATAACAGGCCTCTCATCTTTCAATCCTTCAAAGGATTTACACTGAGTAAATATACCTTGCAAAATTACATTTTTATCTACTTGAGCCAATGTTATTTCTGCAGCTGTTACTTTCATTTTCTGAGCTATATGCCTACAGTCAGTTTTTTCTTGCATTCTCTTGGGGATGCTTAAAAAAACTGCCATGTTTTATCTTTCCACCAAATTCAGCTCCATTATTACTGAAGCAGTAGGCATAGTGGAAGATTTTCCCCTACAAAATGTACCACCAAAGGATCTGAACCCAACCTTTACAAAAACTGAAATAAAAAAATTGGGCAAAGTAGTATACTAACAAGTATTAAAAATATATAAATCTGTATTCTTTAATTGTCAGGCCCAGGATGTGACTCAGGAACCAGACCAACGGCTGTAGTTCATTCGTGTTTTATTAGGGTAATGTCCAAACAAAGACTGCGTTTTCTCATGAAGCAATACAGGGATACAGGTCCTGCGGCATTGGGAGAAAGTTGACAGAGCAAGGGACTTCTTCCCGCCTGTTCTTTAAGAAGGGGCTAAACGGGCGCGCAATCTTTCGCTCCTCCTTAACTGCCCCTCAGGTACTGCCCGCCTTCCCCCCCTTCTCTCCTGTCTTTTCAGCTGTCTGCGTGTGCGCGGTGAGGGGGGAAGCATCACCCCCTCCTCTTCTGAAGTTTTCGATTCCAGGATGGGGGATAGGGGAGGGGCTGATGGTAAACTGCCTCCCCGCTTTTCTGCTGTGAGCAGCCCTCCCTCTTTCCCCTCTTGCTCTGAGCCTGAAAGAGGGGGAGGCGTGAGAATGTCCAGGGAGGGCTCAGGCTCCCCGTCGCTAAGCGACCTTATCACTGGCAGTTCCTCTGTTTCGTCTTCGCTCCAAAGGGGGGAAGTTCCTCCCCCTTCCCTCTGCCATCCATCCGAATACTCTTCTCCCAACTCTCCGGGATCCAGCTCCCCGGGATTGGGACCCCAGCTCTGCCTTCCGACATTAATAGTTATCACCATAAAACATAATTAAAACAAATGGAGATGAAGATAATATATGTGATCATATGTGACGATGAAGGGTTTGCATAACAATAAGTATTTAATACAGAGATTTGGCTAAAGGCCACCTTTATGATAACTTATATGATATATTGTCTGGTAAGAAAATTGGCTGGCATACAAGGAAATGATTGAATTAGAAAGGCTCATAAGAGGAGTTAACACATCTATTGATTAGCCTTAGATTTCCAGATGAAGACAGATGCTCAGACAATATATCATATAGGTTATAGTAACTGCAGCTAGGACCTAAAAGGAGCCCATTATATAGCACAATGTCTTTCAATAGTGACCACTGGAGAAGACCTGATACAGGTAGAAATGCATACGGTCCTTTGCAGAGTTGACCTTTAGTCAAGTCTCAGTGTGTAGTGCTAATTTCCAGAAGCCATCTTGATGTACAAACGAGGACGTTTAATATGGCATGCCCATTCCCCCTGTCCCATAATTCTTGCCCCAAACCCCTTCTTTATGGGGTGCTTATTGCTTTTGCACACTGTCATTGCATAGTATCGGAGTCTAGAGAGCTCAAAGCACAGGCTTTCTGACATTGTTTATAATAAGTTGAGAGAGAAGTTTTTCACTCTGCCTGTGTGCCAGGGCTTGGGAAAAGTTGTTCAATTAACCAAAACAAGAGCTCGTCTCATACCACTGCTTGACCAGGTGGGCTTGTTTATGGCTTTCCCAAGCGGAGAAGGGACAGTGAGCTTAATTGGTTTGCAAATGTTCTCACCCTGCTTATGTAAACAAGAGTCAGAGAAAGACTTTTGTTAGTCAAAGCAGCTATGCCCATGGAGGGAGGGCACGGGCAAAACCTGGGAATGAGTGTCACAGCTGTATTCCCAGGCCAGGTTGTAGCAAATTCAGGGTCAGAAGAGATAAACAAAAGTCACCTGTGTGAGAACCCAGCAACCTGGGTGCTGGGAAGATAATGATCTCAGAGGTATAAGGTGCCCCCTCCCAGAGGGTCTTTTCAGTACAAACGGAAGAGCCCTAGATCAGGGAGATAAGTCTCAACAAGCCTCAACACCGGCTTGAAGCCTCAAGGTTCTCCAAAGAAGAGAAACCAGCTTGAATAGAGAAGGAGCTGTAACTCCTCCCAGACAAGAGATCCCTTGCTTTGGCTGTTCAAAGGCTTCCAGCTTGCAGGGCAAATGTAAGGGAAGGGGGGGGGAGGTCCAGTAGTTTGACAGCTCAGAGCGGGTGCAGTCATTAGTTAGACTGCTTTGATTCCTGTTTTATTTCTTTACTACCTGCAACTCAATGTAAATATCATTATAGCCTGCCAGCCAACACTGTTTAGCTTCATTTTAATAAATTAGTTAACCTTTTCACCACCAGTGTGTTCATTGCCTTCTGAGATTTTGAACTAATTTGTCTGTTGCCTGCCCTGACCAGGCATTTGACAATACACTGTGTTAAGTATTTATTGTGAAGTTGGTATGTTAAGATATATATACACACAAGAGATTGTGGATATTATGCAAACCTTCCATTTTCATATATGATGACATATAGTATGTGATGAAGATATTTGTTTTAATTCTGTTTTATGGTGATAATTATTAAAGAATACAAATCAAGATTCTCCCCTAGACCAGCATTCCCTAACTTGGTGCTGTGCAGATTTTGCTGGAGTACAACTGCCGTTATCCTTGACCACTAGCCATCCGTTAAATCAGTCTTAGTACTGGATTTCATCTTAATCTGACAGTCTGCTGTCTTTTTGGACCGGCACTGATTTCTCGTGGTGGGTTGCAGCTGTCATCGGCATGGATTCTTTTTTTAAAAAATCCGCTCTGTATTTTATGTTATTATCTTTGTAATTGGCTATCCTCTAAGTTGATCCATTCTTAACAGCTGTTCAAGAAATAATGGTTGCCATTTACATCCATTAACCTCTCTCCAATTTTCTCTTTGTTTTGTTAATTCTCAGATTTTTTTGGGATCTTTAACAAATGAAAGAAATAAAAATACAAAGTAATGGTGCTGCTGCTTCTAATAAAGTAATTAAAGAGGTCACATAAGCATGACATTTGCAGGATTAAAATTTATTATTTAAATACACACTTTTAATTAAAGAAATAAGTGACGAAGGTTGGACTTGATGGCCTTATAGGCCCCTTCCAACTCTACTATTCCATGATTCTATGATTTTCAAATATAAAATAGCAGTGACAAAATCATAGCAATAGCAATATCACTTTCTGCTTTAAAACATATAACCCTCACAATTTCCATTATATAAATACATAGAATAAATACAATGCCATTTTTGGTAAAAAGTATTTGTTACTTTTATTATTATTTTTAATTAAAATTTAGCAGGAAAAAAAGAAAACCAGTGATGGTCAACTTTTCAATGGTAAAAATCAAATGTACTGCAAAACAGCAAGAACGGGGGGGGGAAGGGGGAAATCCTGAGGCAAGAGACAGACTCAATGGGTGATTATCTGCCTAATTGATATGTAAATAGGAAAAAACACATGAAGCATCATAAGCGTTAAGTTATTTTTTCTCTTTAAAAAATCAGCAGATCAGCAACTGTGAAAGCAAATGGAAACAAAACAAGGGCGGATTGGGAATGAAAGCTGAACTCTCAGAATCCGAGCATGCTGGAACTAGATCCTTAGTGGGAACAACTGCTCCACTCTGGTTTCAGTGTATGGCAATGGAGCACAGCATCTAAACCTCTTTCTCCCTTCACTAAAGCCCCCATCTTCATTATTCTCAAAATGGTTTAACAATCAATCCTTCTTTCCGTGTAACTCTGGCAATCGTTGCTCTGTGACCGTAATGGGTGTCTCCTAACAACTGTCAGCACCCTTAGCAAACAACATTTCCTAGAATTCTTTGGGGGGGAACCATGACTGTTTAAAATGGTATGATACTGCTTTAAAAATACAGTGCAGATTGGGCTTAATTCTTCCCACACACACTCCCCGCATTTAGTGGGCTTGAGTGATAATGAATATCATCAACATAATTAATGCTGTATATTATGACAGCAGCTTTTTTAAAAAAAATACAGAAGTTGTGTTAGATTGTCTGGGAACATGATGGAATGTCACTAAAGAAGAACCATTTCAAAGCCTGTGGTCAGGTTAGATTTCAGATTCCCAGAACACCTATGAAAATCACTACTCCTCTTGGAATTCCAGAGCAACTGAGCTGAAATATGAAGAGAACACCTCACCTGAATACCGCTTTCAAATATGATGGTTCCCCCCACACGCACACACACCTTCAACTCAATCTGCACAAACTATCTTGGCTCACTTTACATGCCTATTGATTTTCTTTCATCTGGTGTTTGGATGGCCTGTTTCCTATTTTGTATCTGAAGGGGATGAGAGAATAGTAGTATAACTCATCTCAGAAGTAAAATGGCCTGACAGGTTTGCCCTTTGTATATTTCTCGTTACAGATCTTGAGAATTTCCTGGTTGACTTTGGTGTGAGCTATTTAAAAAAAACATTCTTGAGGAAATCATCAGGCCAACACTACTAGATTAAAAGTTACTTTTCAGATATATTTCTTTAACTTGTGTGCAATGGAAGGCAGCCATTATTTCAAAATGCCCTTTTATTATATGGCTGTGCTCAATGTCCTCTAATTTGATACTCTCTTTGAAAGTAGCATGTTTGATGTAGCTGAACAAATTACTGTAAAATACTTCAACCACTCCCCAATAATAACCTCACTGAAAATTCACTTTGTTTTGAAGCTGCACTTTTATTTTCCTGCCACCGTTCAGATTCTTCACCTTTGCCTTTCTCTTTACTAGCTTCATGTGACCACCCAGCTGTTTAATCTGATTGGCTGTGAAAAACAAATGATTTTGTTTGAACATCTGTGGTGTTACATGGGTCATAATACCCAATAAGATTAAATGGCAGTGTTGACAAATGGGGTCAACAGCAGTAAGGGCAAAGAAGAATCAGGAATATGAAACAGTAGTGAAACCATGTCATTGTTTATGCAGTGAATGCTAAAAGTCACTGAAACCGGGAGGCACCTTTTGACATTAACAAAAACAAAGTGATCCTGAGTGTCTGTAATGTCAGGCACATCATTGTGACTTCATTGATAAAACAATAGAATCATAGAATCGTAGAGTTGGACAGGGACAACAAGGTGATCAAGTCCACCCTCCCTCCACTCAGTTCAGGAATCCAAGTCCAAGCATACCTGACAAGTGGCTGTCCAGCTGCCTGTTGAACACCTCCAGTGTTGAAGAGCCCACCACATCCCTTGGTAATTGGTTTCATTGTTATACCATTCCAACAATTATGAAGTTTTTCCCGATGTTCATCCAAAATCTGGCTTCCTGTAACTTGAACCTAGTATTCTGTGTCCTCCACTCTGGGACGATCAAGAACAGACCCTGGCCGTCTTCTGTGTGGCAACCTACTTGAAGATAGTACTTGGAGTGCTATCATATCTCAGCCTTCTCTTTTCAAGGCGAAATATACCCTGTTCATAGAATTATAGAACAGTAGAGCTGGAAGGGCCCTATAAGGCCATCAAGTTCAACCCCCTGCACAATGCAGGAATCCAAATCAAAGCATTCCCGACAGATGGCTGTCCAGCTGCCTCTTGATTGCCTCCAGTGTCGGAGAGCCCACTGCCTCTCTAGGTAATTGGTTCCATTGTCGTATGGCTCTAACAGCTAGGAAGTTTTTCCTGATGTCCAGTCGAAATCTGGCTTCCTGCAACTTGAGCCCATTATCCCGTGTCCTGCACTCTGGGACGATCAAGAAGAGATCCCGGCCCTCCTCTATATGACAACCTTTCAAGTACTTGAAGAGTGCTATCATATCTCCCCTCAGTCTTCTCTTCTCCAGGCTAAACATGCCCAGTTCTTTCAGTCTCTCCTCATAGGGCTTTGTTTCCAGTCCCCTGATCATCCTTGTTGCCCTCCTCTGAACCTGTTCCAGTTTGTCTGCATCCTTCTTGACATGCGGAGACCAGAACTGGACACAGTACTCAAGATGCCTAACCAGTGCTGAATTGAGGGGAACTACTACTTCACATAATTTGGAAACTATACTTCTGTTAATGCAGCCTAATATAGCATTTTCCTTTTTTGCAGCCACATCACACTGTTGGCTCATATTCAGCTTGTGATCAACGACAATTCCAAGATCCTTCTCACATGTTGTATTGCTGAGCCAAATATCCCCCATCTTATAACTGTGCATTTGGTTTCTTTTTCCTAAGTGTAGAACTTTGCATTTATCCCTGTTGAATTTCATTGTGTTGTTTTCAGCCAATGCTCCAACCTATCAAGGTCCCTTTGAATTTTGCTTCTGTCTTCCATGGTATTAGTTATGCTCCCCAATTTTGTATCATGTGCAAATTTGATAAGCATGCTCTGTACCTTCTCATCCAAGTCTTTAATAAAAATGTTGAAGAGCACTGGGCCCAGGACCGAGCCCTGTGGTACCCCACTTGTTACTTCCGCCCAGTTTGAGAAGGAACTGTAGATAAGCACTCTGAGTACAATTCTGGAGCCAACTGTGGGTTCACCTAACAGTTGTTCCATCCAGCCCACATTTAGCTAGCTTGCTAATCAGAATATCATGGGGCACTTTGTCAAAAGCTTTGGTGAAGTCGAGGTATATTATGTCCACAGCATTCCCACAGTCTACTAGGGAGGTTACCCGGTCAAAAAATGAAATAATATTAGTTTGGCAGGATTTGTTCTTCATAAATCCATGTTGGCTCCTAGTAATCACTGCATTGTTTTCAAGGTGCTTATAGAATGACTGCTTTATAATCTGCTACAGAGTTTTTCCAGGGATTGATGTTAGGCTGACTGGTCTGTAGTTCCCCGATTCCTCCTTTTTGCCTTTTTTGAAGATAGGGACAACATTAGCTCTCTTCCAGTCATCTGGCACTTTACTAGTTCTCCATGATTTCGCAAAGATAATAGACAGCGGTTCTGAAAGTTCTTCAGCCAGTTCCTTCAATACTCTAGGATGCAGTTTATCGGGCCCTGCTGATTTGAACTCATTCAAAGTGATTAGGTATTCCTTGACCATTTGTCTATCAATCTCAAGCTCCAATCCTGCCCCTTCTACTTCATGTTTCCCGGGAGGGTCACAGATCCTTTTTTGGGAGAAGACTGAGCCAAAGTAGGAATTGAGGACTTCTGCCTTTTCTTTGTCATCTGTTGTCATTTTGCCATTCTCATTGAGTAGCTGTGCCACCGTTTCTTTTCTCTGTCTTTTACTATGGACATACCTGAAGAAAGCTTTTTTGTTGCTTTTAGCATCCCTCGTTAACCTCAGCTCATTCTCAGCTTTAGCCTTTCTGACACCATCCCTGCAATTCCGTGATACCTGCCTGTACTCTTTCTTTGTGGCCTGGCCATCTTTCCACTTCCTGTATGTGTCCTTTTTTGTTTTCAGGTCATCTCTAAGCTTTTTGTGAAGCCACATTGGCTTCTTCTGTTGTTTCCCCCCCTTTTTCCTTGTTGGAATTGCTTGCCATTGCGCTTTTAGAATTTCCTTTTTTAGAAACTCCCACCCATCTTGGACTCCTTTTCTCTTTAGGGTGGCTTGCCATGGAACCGTACTTACCATTGTTCTGAGTTTATTGAAATCAGCTTTCCTGAAGTCCAGGGTGCACGTATGGCTACTCTCAGCTTTTGCTTCTGTTAAAATCAAGAATTCAAGAATGGTGTGGTCACTTTCCCCGAGTTCCTGTAACTGCCACTTCATCCACCAAATCATCTCTATTGGTTAGAATCAAGTCCAGGATAGCTGATCCTCTGGTTGCTTCCTCCACTTTCTGTAGCAGAAATTTATCTCCAACACAAGTCAGAAATTTCTTGGAGGGGCCGTGTTTGGCAGAATTTGTCTCCCAACAGATATCGGGGTAATTGAAATCCCCCATTGCTACTACATCATGCCTCCTTGAAACATTGGCAATTTGCTTTTCAAAAGTTACATTCTTGTCTTCTCCTTGATTGGGTGGACAGTAATAGACTCGAAGCCCCACATTCCTTTTATTACTTGCCCCATTAATTTTAATCCAGATACCCTTGGTGAAACTACCAAGCTCATCTTCCTGTATTTCTGTGCAGGGATATATATTTTTAACATATAGCGCGACTCCACCTCCCTTTTTATTCCTTCTGTTCTTTTTGAACAAGTTATTTCCTTCAATTGCTGTATTCCAGTCATGGGAGTCATCCCACCAAGTTTCAGTTTTACATATCAAGTCATAATTGCCCTCCTGTATTAAGAGTTCAAGTTCGTCTTGCTTGTTTCCCATGCTCTGCGCATTGGTATACAGGCATCGAAGACCATGTGAATTATACCTTGTCTTCCTTACTTCATTTTTCTGAGGACTGTTACTGGTCCCTATTACAGCCGATCTCTCTTTCAGTCTCTCCTCATAGGGCTTTGTTTCTAGGCCCTTGATCATCCTTGTTGCCCTCCTCTGAACCTGTTCCAGTTTGTCTGCATCCTTCTTAAAGTGTGGTGTCCAGAACTGGATGCAGTACTCAAGATGAGGCCTAACCAGTGCCGAATAGAGGAGAACTAGTACACCTGATTTGGAAACTATACGTCTGTTAATGCAGCCTAAAATAGCATTTGCTTTTTTTGCAACCACATTGCACTATTGGCTCATATTCAGCTTGTGATCAACAACAATTCCAGGATCTTTTTGCATGTACTATTGCTGAGCCAAGCAGGACCCATCTCATAACTGTGCATTTGTTTTCTTTTTCCTAGGTGTAGAACATTGCACTTATCTCTGTTAAATTTCATTCTGTTGTTTTTAGCCCAATGCTCCAATCTATCAAGATCACTTTGAATTTTGTTTCTGTCTTGAGGGTATTAGCTGTCTCTCCCAATTTTGTATCATCTGCAAACTGGATAAGCATTCCTTATACCTCCTCATCCAAGTCATTATTAAAAATGTTGAAGAGCACTGGGCCT
The DNA here is from genome assembly GCF_030035675.1 of Rhineura floridana. Taxonomy (NCBI): domain Eukaryota; kingdom Metazoa; phylum Chordata; class Lepidosauria; order Squamata; family Rhineuridae; genus Rhineura; species Rhineura floridana. The sequence continues at coordinate 125,784,808 of NC_084485.1, read as the reverse complement.
AGGACTCAGCCCTGCTTGTTACCTTCCCCCAGTTTAAGAAGGAACCATTGATAAGCACTCTTTGAGAACACTATTTGAGTACAATCCTATAGCCAACTGTGGATCCACCTGATAGTTATTCCATCCACATAGGTCATAATATTTAGTAGGATTAGATGGCAGTATTGGCAAATGAAACTGTGATAAGTGATACTCATATTCATTTTATGTTTGACATGAATGAAGAATTTCAGTTTTCCACAGGCAAAGAAGAGTATGGAAGAACAGTGTATATGGAAGCTATAAGGTTTGCAGTGATTGCAAAAGTTCACAGAAGACAGGAGGCACATTTTGATAGAAATATGGAAGAATATGGAAGAACAGTGTATATGGAAGCTATAAGGTTTGCAGTGATTGCAAAAGTTCACAGAAGACAGGAGGCACATTTTGATAGAAACAAAAACAAAGGTGTTTTGACTCAGCCCTATCTTTTATTTTTCCACAACTTGTCTATAGAAAATTGAAATTATTTATTATATATATATATATACATTTTTATATTTAGAGAAATTGTCTATATATATAAATGACAGCCTCATGCTGTCATGGCATCATGACGGCGTTGGCAAGCAAAGCAAGCAGGGGAGGAGCCCCTAGTCAGACATAAAATTAATATCACTAGCTCTTTCAATAAAGGTAACATTATGTAAAATACATACAAAAAGTGTATGTTATGGTAAACTGTGTACAGAATCAATATTTTGGAATAAAATAAACACAAAAATAATGTGTGTTTTTGTGCAGTCTCCTTTTAAAAATGCCCAAACTGATGCAGTAATGGGATAAATCAGACCACACAGGCACTGCTGACACAAACCAGAAATAGACTGATCCCTAACTACAGGTCATTTAGATTGTTAAAGAGAACAGATCAAAGAGAGGCGGAAAAGAAAAAATACATGAGAAAATAGGAAAAAAATCATAAATCAGGCTGTCCTGCAGCTAGACATCTTCCAACTCTTGGGCCTAGTTCTTTCCAAAAAGATGGAGATGATATTAAAAAGCTTATTTATGGTGCAGTTGTTAATTTTTGCTCTCTTGCCATAATCTCCCATCAAACTAGCAGTTTTCTGTAGAACTTGAAATGGCACCTGGGAAAAACAGAATATAGCTCCCAGAAGCAAAAAAACAAAACACAAAACACCCTTCTAACAATGAATGTACTATTAAATCCAGTAACGTCCTGTGATGCTTATATACACTGTATGATAAGAAGCAGCTTACCTTTTCCTCCCACTTCCTGCAACATTATATTTCCCTTGGAGCACTTGTTTTTCTTACTTTTTTTTAAGAGTGCAGTTTGCATGAATATCCACATATCTGCACAAGCATTTATGCAGGCCTTTAAAAAATAGTACATATTGTATATATAGTTCAGTGCTCCTTGTCTTTCCACATTGTCCCAGCATTTCAAGAACTATTTCCCATATTTTCCTTCCAAATCCATTCTTCATTTCTGAACAATGTAGGCTTTCCCACTGCAGCACATTTATAAACATTTTCTCTTTTTTTACCCAAAGTGTCCATTATGAAATTGGCAAGATCAGAAAGTCCAGTGTAGTCAATTTCACTGCTCTACTATCTCTGTGGAAGTAGGAGGCATAGCCGTTACAAAACATTCCTAAACAGGAAAATTGAAAGAACAGCTCAGTCAAGATTCCATCTCCTCCCCTATAACTCTGTACAGTTTTCAATCTACCACTGATGGACCAAATCTAGGGCCGCAGTAGTGTTAAGGTGAATGTTGCTCCCAATTTTATATCATGCTTTTTACAGCTGACTTTCCTGATAGCAGTGTCTGCTGCTTTGTCCCCTCTCTGAACATGAATAACAGGTTGTGGTGTTATTCCTAACTACTATTCTGCACCAGCACATTCAGTGAATTAACTTAACTTGACCAAGCACTTATGCTAAAATAACCACCTTAGTCACTGCTCTCTGAACTGCTGTCTATTACGTCTATTGAGAGAGAGAAAAGGCTGGAAGGCTAGACCCCATAATTTTGCATAGCTGTAAGAAAATTATAGATATAGCTTAACACCTTTTTCCAATTTTTGAAATTTTCATTTTTCATTTGCAGAGCAGGTCAGACAGTTAATAGGAATAGGGGTTAAGAGTAAAAAGGTTAAAACTTTCTTACACTCTGGTCCTACACATAATTACAGGAAGTAGGACTGATTTGAATGTGCTATAATCAAATACAAATGTCAAAGTGTTTAAAATAAATATCCACAAAGCTGAGGATTATACCCTTTTTAGCACAGGTATAAATGTATGCATTCATTAACATTATTTACATGCATATCTATTAGAGCAAATGGAAAGATACATTTTATTGGACCACCTAAAATGCAAAAGTGCAATCCTTAAATTAATACAGAGATTTTTTTTTAGCCGTAGGTATTCAGGATAAATGTTTTAAAACTGTACATTTTTAAGAGCTGCACTGAATATTCTCTAGTTGTAATTTTTGGGTAAAAGCTAGCAATGGAATGGGGTAGAAACATCTTGAAAAGCACTTAGATTGTGAGACTGTTCACTATATAGAAGAGTGCTGCTGGGTCAGGCCAAAGAAACATGTATTCTAGCATCCTGTCCTCACAATGGCCAATGCATATATGAAAACAGAAGCAGGACCTGAGTGCAGAGCTTGGAAAAGTTACTTTTTTGAACTACAACTCCCATCAGCCCAATCCAGTGGCCATGCTGGCTGGGGCTGATGGGAGTTGTAGTTCAAAAAAGTAACTTTTCCGAGCTCTGAGTGCAATGGAGGTCTCCTAACGTGAGATTCCCAGCAACTGGTATTCATAGGCATATTGCCTCCAGCAATTAAAGCAAAACATAGCCACTGTGGCTAGCAACCATGGATAGATTTATCCTCTGTGACTTTGTCTAATCCTCTTTTAAAGCCATCCCAAGGTGGTGGCTATCACAATGCCTTCTGGGAGTGAATTCCATCATTTGTGCTATTTTCTGTGATTTTGTCTGTCTTATCTTCCAACATTCAGCTTCACTGAATGGTTCTCATATGAAAGAGGGAGAAAAATGTCTCCCTATCTACACCATGAGTAAAGTCAGGCACTTCTTTAAATGTGTGCCTTTAGTGGCAGGGAGTTCCCTACCAATAGAGGTTTGGCAGAGACCATCCCTCTTTCCTTTCAGGCATCTTTTAAAAACCAACTTTTTTATACAGGCCTTTTAACATGATCCCCCCTTCCACAGCCAGTACAATATTATTGATGCTTTTATTACTGATTTTAATGATATTTTTATTGTTTTTAAATTTGTTATGCTTTCGTGTGTTGTAAGCTGCCGTGATGTACTCTATGAAATGTGTGGCCTATAAATACTTTAATTAATTAATTAATATGTCTCCTTCACATACCTTTTCCCTCTAAACTAAATCTCCCCAAATGTTGTAATATTTCCCCATAGGGGAGTTGATCATTGTGGTTGCCCTTTTGTGAACCTTCACTACCTCTGCAATATTCCTGTTTAGGCGAGGCAACCAGAGTTGTACACGTTATTCTAAGTGTGGTCTCACCATAGATACAGATATCTAAAATGGCATTAGGATATTGGCAGTGCTATTTTCAGTCCCCTTTGTAATGATCCCTAACATGAAATTCGCCTTTTGCACAGCTGCCACACACTGGGTTGACATTTTCGTTGCGTTCCTCACTACACCCCCAAGGTCTCCTTCCTAGTCAGTCACTGCCAGTTCAGGCCCCATTAGCATATATGTAAAATTAGGATTTTTTTGCCCCAGTGTGCATCACTTTACACTTGCTTACATTGAATTGCATTTGCATTTTACTGACCGTTCATGATGATGTCACTGATAGCAATAGAGAATGAGGGCTATATAAACAAGTTAGTGTATATTTTTGTAAGGAGTGACAAAGATTGAAAGAAAAAGTTCATAAAAAACGAAAGCACTTTTGCCTTAGTTTTAATATTGTTACATGGCAGGTGATGCTATCCTTAGCAATGGGGCACATGCTGTCACCCTCCTTTTAATGAATGCATTTTTTCCTGAAGCTTGTTTTCAGGGAGGGGGTAAGAAAGCTCACAAAAAACAAACTTAAGCAATTTCCCCCATCCATCTCTGCCATTCCCCCCCCCCAGCATACTTACTCTTATGAAAGGGCCGGAGGAGGGACTGGCAGTATGAGGTTTTTGCTGGAGATAGAAGAGACCTTGCAATTCTCCTCCTTAAGCCCTGGATGCTCCTGAGCAGGACCATGAGTGTCCTTCCCTGGTAGGCTGCATGGGACTTGGAGTTTCCCATGCCTCCCAACCAAGAGAACTGGGCCATTCCAAATGTAAACACCATTTGCATCAGCCTAATAAAACTGGGTCATTTATAACAAAGAGCAGCAAGGTTGGAACAGTACCTAGGTTAATTGGACTAGAAACTATCATGCCTTGCTGAAGAGTATGAGCAAGCAAAACAACAATGAAACGTCTTCCACCTTTTCTCTGCAAGCATGGCTAACCTGATACTGCAAGGAGGGCCAGATAGATTTCCCAGCAAAATATTTAAACACCCCATTCAACTTCTATGAAGAACAACTGCAGTGTCAAACTGCATGGATTTGGCTCACACATACACAAATCGCCGGATACCTTTGCCCCTGAATTTGGCTCATAAATAAATATTTTGCACAATCGCCGTATGTTTCCCCACTCCATTTTCCAGATGATAGTTGTGTTACAGAAGCAGCCCTGAACACAGCAGACATTTATTTATTTATGAACTGAATTTATGTAGCCACCTCACAACATCTCTGGGCAGTGCACAAAACCAATACAACAATCAAAATACAATGTAAATCATTAAAACCTATTACAAATGAACAACACAATTAAAACAGAGACTTTTTTTAAAAAAAAACACCTAGTTTTTGTGATTGGGTTTCCTTAAAACAGGCGTAAAGGGGTAACCAGTGCGAACTGAATGCCTGCTGAGCTTCTCTATATACCAAAACTGTAACCGGGCTTTTATCGTATTCATAACCTAGTTTACTGTATTTTTTTTTTGCACAGTGCTTGTATCTTTGCTGATCCTTTGCACCTCCCTTGTCCTCCCCTCTCTCTCATTTCCTGGGTCTTCTTCCCCCCCTTTTTCGTACAGCCTCCCCTCCCCTCTGACATTTTACAATTGTTTTTCTAAGCATAAAATAAAGGCTCTCTTCTTCTGCAGCTGCGACACCATCCCAGGCTGCACTAAATTGACACTTCTGAAAGCAACGGCCCTAGTCAGTCACTCCAAAGCTGCTGCCTTCAGAAGTGTCGATTTACTGCAGCAGGAGACAATGCAGCAGCTGTAAAGCTAAGACAATTTAGAGCAAGAGAGAGATCTAGAAAAAAAAAATCTTTTGTGAAGGATACCCAGAGGGAGTGCAGAGAGAAGGAGAAAAAGCCAACAGACAAAAAGATGGAAGATGAGAAGTGGGGAAGTGTAGTTTCAAGGCAGCACAAATATGATGGTAATAGGCATAGTGGTCCACATTCCCATTTGCCAACAAAAATGCTGGCTTTGTGCCAGGATGGCCGCAGACACCTGGAATCTCTCCGCACCCAACTCCCCGCAAAAGCTGAAGTGTCTTTGTCTCCAACTGAACTCTTAAATGGCAACTCTGAATTAGGCACTCTATGCATGCTTAAATGGAGGGGGCTTTTGCACATCCCTGCCAAAGTGCAACCACAGCCAAACATGGAGGGCTTCCTCATTTGCTCCAGTGTCTGGAAGAGCAATTTTGGGACATAGGCTGATTGCTGCTTTGCATTGCCCTTTCATGATCACTTCCAAAATATTACTCTTTTGTGTGTTTGTGTCAAGTTAAGTCACTAAGTATTTCCCCCATCTTAGAGATAACATTGCTCATATTAAACATCTACCCACAAATTCTGTTTATAAAGATCAAAGCAAAGGAGGGATTGATGGCTTCAGCCTTCTTCCAACTATTTTTAGCTTACCTTCCTGTGCTCATGGTTCTCTCTTTTTATTTTCTAATGTACTTAAGGAACCATGCTCTTATTGCTTGTTTTAAAATGCAATTTATTTCTTTGTGCAAGTAAAGGCATTGCCTAATTAAAGGAAAATTTCAGTTTGGTATAGTAAACTTTATAGAAAATGTGACGATTATGAATGGCTAGCCTCATTGTGTCTGACAGAAAAGGCAGATAGATCTCTATCAGGTAGTTCGATGAACCTGCAAAAATGATGTAATGAATTCTATGAGGATTCAAAGTAGTTTTTATTGAAAAGATGTCTTAGATGGTTTTTGCTTTGTTTTTAAATGTTCTTTTAAAAAAGTTTTCCCCCATTACATTTTTAACCAAATAACCAGGGGGTGTAGTTGTCTGGGATCTTAGACCCATTACTTTTTTGGGAGCAGGGTGCCTATGTCTCCAGCATCTTATGAGCTAATCAGCGTGAAAAGAGAGTGTGTTAGCCACTGGGAAGAATCTTCAAACATGCTTCCTTGTGCTTTCCTGCTGATTGGAGCCAATCAGAGTGAAAGGAGGCGAGTCAGCCACTGAAAAGACTATTCTCAGTAGCTGACACACTCCCCATTCATACTGATTGGCACCTAGGGATGTCTGATGTTGTGGGAGAAGGCACATATGGGAAGGACTGAGGAGTGTGGAGATGACGATGGAGAAGAAACAAGCGAGTGAGAGGGAGTGGCTGTGAGGGGGCATGGCATGACTATCATGAAGAGACCCTGCACTCTGAATTTTCCACTATACTACTGTAAATAACACAGATCTTCTTATGGAGAATGCAGTTTCGAGTTCTCCCGGTAAATTTGCAAGAAGGGAATGAGGATGAGAATGTGTATCTGCTCTTGACACTGTTTTATAAGATGGTTAGCAGTGCAATCCTCCATAGAAATAAGTTTGATGACGTTCAATGGAACTTACTCACAGGTAAGTGTTTATCAGATTACAGCCTAACAGAACAATCCTAATGAGGGGCTGGGGAGGTGTGGAGAAGCAGATCCTCTGCTGTATCTGAAGCAGTGCCAGCTCCTGCTAGTCAAGGCAGAAGGTGTGGGTAGGGGTTTAATTGTTTTTGTCTATTTTAGCCATGCCAGTTCAAGGCTGTTGTAGTTGAAGGTCTCAAGGGTCAGGCCCCTCTGGTACCTGTCCCCATTGTGCAATGCCTTGTTTCAAGGCCTATCCACATGCTTCAGTCAGTGGGAAGACCACTTGGGTCTTTGGGAATGGACCATACCTCTGTGGCAGAACATCTGCTTTGCATGCAGAAGGTCCCAAGTTCAATCCATGGTGCCTCCAAGTAGGGCTGGGAAAATCTCTTGCCTGAAACCCCAGACAGCCACCGCTAGTAACTGCAGACAATACTGAGCTAGATGGGCAAATGGTCAGACACAGTATAAGGCCATTTCCTATGCCTTCTGACACAGCAGAGCCACTGCCCCATTAGTAGCACTCCTCTCCACAGATGGAGGCTGCTTGAGACGCAGTTGCACACCTAGCTCCTCTTAACCATCTACTTCGGGAGCGGGAAAGGATTAGGGATGTCAGATATTTGCTGCTATGATGCCATGGGTTGCCCATTTGTTTCTGGGCTCAATTCAAAGTGCTCACATTAATATTCAAAGCCCTTAAATAACTTATGTCCCAAATATCTGAAAGACCACCTCCTTCCCTACAGATCCTCTTGGGTGTTGAGATCAGCAACGGGGACCCTTTTGGTAGTTCTGCCCCCCTCAGGAGCTCAGGATGGTGGTGGCGGCCCAGGAGAGGGCATTCTTTGTGGCAGCCCTAAGTTGTGGAACTCCCTCCTCACAGATGTGTGTCTGGCACCATTAGCATACAATTTTCGGTGAATGCTGAAGAAGAAGAAGAATGCCAATAATTCTTTATGTGAGTACTCGTGAGTGTTCGAGGGATTTAAAAAAATTGCTGAAAATTATGGCAATATTTTTAAAAACCTTAGATCAACTTTTCATAGGCTATTCTTTGTAAGCTAGTTTTCATAACCTTCTCATCTGATCTGAAGCACTAAAATGTGTCTACCTTTTTTCCAACTTCTCAGTGAGGGGTACTGATGGTAACTACTAGCTTAACAATCAATGTTATCTACAAGTCTGTTGCCTCAGGCAAATAGTCTCAGTCACCTCACAGTCACCGCAGTTTTGCAGGTACCAGCACAGGGAGGACAGAGATTAGTCGGACAGAGGAGGAAGACAGGGGATGGAAGCAAAATTATTACCAAAAGAGTTCATTACTGTCTGGGTGAATCAAGCATTACAGAGTTTGGTTTTGTTTGGTTCACATGGATGTAATATGTAAAGTGGTTCTGCTTGAAGTTTATTTACACACACACGTCCCCCTGCCCCCTGCTCAGCATCTCTCTCTCTCTCTCTCTCTCTCTCTCTCTCTCTCACACACACACACACACACACACACTGTAAGTCAGTTGAGGGGCAAACAAAAGGAGTGAAGATCATGCAGTGTGTGTGTCTGTTATGCGCCTTCAAGTCAATTACGACTTATGGTGACCCTATGAATCAGCGACCTCCAAGAGCATCTGTCCTAAACCACCCTGTACAGATCTTGTAAGTTCAAGTCTGTGGCTTCCTTTATGGAATCAATCCATCTCTTGTTTGGTCTTTCTCTTTTTTTACTCCCTTCTGTTTTCCCCAGCATTATTGTTTTTTCTAGTGAATCATGTCTTCTCATGATGTGTCCAAAGTATGATAACCTCAGTTTCATCATTTTAGCTTCTAGTGACAGTTCTGGTTTAATTTGTTCTAACACTCAATTATTTTTCTTTTTTGCAGTCCATGGTATCCGCAAAGCTCTTCTTCAACATCATATTTCAAATGAGTTGATTTTTCTCTTATCAGCTTTTTTCACTGTCCAACTTTCACATCCATATATAGAGATTGGAAATACCATGGTCTGAATGATCCTGACTTTAGTGTTCAATGATACATCTTTACATTTGAGGACCTTTTCTAGTTCTCTCACAGCTGCCCTCCCCAGTCCTAGCCTCCTTCTGATTTCTTGACTATTGTCTCCATTTTGGTTAATGACTGTGCCAAGGTATTGATAATCCTTGACAAGTACAATGTCCTCATTGTCAACTGTAAAGTTACATAAATCTTCTGTTGTCATTACTTTAGTCTTCTTGATGTTCAGCTGTAGTCCCACTTTTGTGCTTTCCTCTTTAACGTTCATCAGCATTGATTTCAGATCATTACTGGTTTCTGCTAGTAGTAGTAGTCGTCTGCATGCCTTAAATTGTTGATATTTCTCCCTCCAATTTTCACACCTTCATCTTGGTCCAAACTCGCTTTCCGTATGATATGTTCTACATGTAGATTAACAAACAGGGTGATAAAATACACCCCTGTTTTACCCCCTTTCCGATGGGGAACCTGTTGGTTTCTCCATATTCTGTCCTTACAGTAGCCTCTTGTCCAGAGTATAGGTTGTGCATCAGAACAATCAGATGCTGTGGCACCCCCATTTCTTTTAAAGCATTCCATAGTTTTTTGTGATCTACACAATCAAAGGCTTTGCTGTAATCTATAAGCACAGGGTGATTTTCTTCTGAAATTCCTTGGTCCGTTCCATTACCCAATGTATGTTTTCAATATGATCTCTGGTACCTTTTCCTTTTCTAAATCCAGCTTGGACATCTGACATTTCTTGTTCCATATATGGTAAGAGCCTTTATTGTAGAATCTTTCTTGACAATTGTTTGTCAAAATTTGGACAGGTTCAGTCTCAGTAACTTGTAGCAATTCTATTTGTATGCCATCTGTTCCTGGTGATTTGTTTTTTCCAAGTAATTTAAGAGCAACTTCCACCTCACATTCTAAATTTTCTGGTTCTTCATCATACAGTTCCTCTATGAATGAATCTGTCATCCTTGCATCTCTTTTATATAATTCTTCAGTGCATTGCTTCCATCTTCCTTTTATTACATCTCGGTCAGTCAGTGTGTTCCCCTGTTGATTATTCAACATTCCTACCCTTGGTTTAAATTTCCCTTTGATTTCTGACTCTAAATCTGACTTTACAAAATAACTACTAACAAAAAGATGCTTGAGGTGCATGAGAAAGCCTAATTTAATTGCAAAAACAGATAAGCCTGATGGCTACTTGAAGATAAGTAAAAGTAGCATAAATGAAGAAAATATTATAGTATTGATTACATAAAACACATTTTTGTCCTCCACAAGGCAAAACAAAAACACTTAAGAAATCTTTGCAGGCCACACCAAACCAGAACAAAAAAAGGCATAAATTTACGAAACACAAATAGCAACTGACTGGGATTGATTGAAGATCAAACAAATAGTGAATGAAAAGGGGCACAACATCCTTAGGAGGGAATTGGGACTGCTCTGTAAGACTGATGTTTTCTGCCTGGGTCCTTGAAACCCACCCAACTGGGGGAGTCCCAGTGGTGGATTTTAGTGTGCATTTCTCCTAACATTTTTGTATGCCATTTTGCCTAATCTACACATTTTACAAGCATTTTACCACAAGAGAATGCATTTTATATATACACATACACAGATATATATGTGATATATATGTGATATATATATATATATACACACACACACACACATACACAATATATGTGAGAGAGATATATATACACACACACATACAAAGGTATGTATGCGTATCTCACATATGCAAACATACATACATATTTTGTACATATAATTTTGGTTGGAGAATTGCATCTGACAAAGTGGAGAAATTTCAATTTTGAAGAACAGCTGCATTTTGGTTTGCATATTGTTTTAGTAAATGTGAATTAGGTAAAATGTGAGCCAAGATGAATTTCTCCCCCATCCTAGTAAGCCAGCACTGTTGCACTTGGCAGGCTCCCTGCTCCTTCTGCTGAGTGGTGACTTGGGCTTCTGCCCAAAGTCCTGTCCTGATGGTACCACTGACCCCTCACAAAGTCCTGAAGCATGCTCACATTTAGGAAGGCTAATTCCTTGTCATAATTACAGGGCCAAAATTTGGTGAGGAATATTAGGCCAAAGGGGAAACTCGTGTATCCAAGGCATTTTTAAAGTAATAGTTGTGTGTCTAAATGGACACCCAGTCCTAGCTTTTGGACATCCAGCGGACATGAATGGACACATAAAATTTAATCAATGAACCAAGAACACAAATGCAGATTTGAAGCAACTGAAACACTGACTAAAAGTATGAAATTTTAGTGAAATTCAATACAAACAGTAGAACATAGGGACACATTACACAATAATTCTTAGGGTTATTTCAAACCTCAAAACAAAATCTCTCTCCCTGTACACTGTGATGTCCAGTTCTCTGTATCTTGGAGCTTGGATCATAAGCAGCAGTTTTCATTGTTAATTTGCTTTTTCATTCATGTATTTACTGGTGGGTGGGCAGGCTGGGAAGAATTTCTCTAGGTTAGTAACTTATGTAAATACATTTACAAGGCTGTATTCACTCCCTTTCTGTTTGTTTAGTTTGAACCACTTTCAACTCCATCCAAATGTCAGGGCTTGAACATGGTAGAGAGGCTTCCATGTGCAAGCTATTTGAATGAAAAAATGGACACCCAGTAACAATTCCTTAAAAAATGCCCTGCGTGTATCCCAGAGTGTTCCTGTCTTGCCTGATCTGGAAATTTAGGGGGGAAAGGAAACAGATGTGATATAGTTGGAGTAGTCAGAGGACTTCTGTGCTGAGCAGAAGGCTACTAATCCATTATCTGTGGTGTGAAGAAGGTGCAGCTGTGTATATCTAGCATTTTAATTTTAAGTGCTTAAATGTTTAAGAAGTCAGGGAAGGGTCTATCTAATTACAGCAAAGCACATTTATGTATTTCAAAGGTTTATATACCACCATTTAGCAAAGGTTCTAGGATGGTTTACAAAACCAAAATGAAATATATATAAAAAACCAAAATAAAATGTAGCATCATGTTAAGACATAGTACATTTCAAAGCCTGGGAGAATAAAAAACTTGATGCCAAAAGGATAACAATGCTGGTACCAGACAAACGATCCTGGGGAGGGCATTCCACAAATGGAGCACCTTCACCCTCCCTGATCCCCACCCACTTTACCTAGATGATGAGGATACCTGGAGGAAAGTCTCGGTGCAGTTACCGAGAGGGAGAGGGCCAAGGCAGCGGGGAGGTGGGCACAGGGTGGGTGCAGTGATGGAGTCAATCTGCCTGCACCATGCTGACTTCCCACTCTTTGAAACTGGTGGTGACTTTGGCATTGGGAAGCCAGGTAGGCAGTGCAGCCCCACCCCTCCCTGCCCAGCCGATTGCTACTGCTTGGATCCCAAGCCAAAAAGGGGTTTTAAAGGTAAACACCATGACTTTGAATTATGCTCAAAAATGGAAAGAAAGCTATATCTCAAGCCAGTGGGCTTTGTCCCCATCAGTCTCAGGGGCTGCTGAGATCCTGAGAGTTTGTTTCAACACCTGGCCAGTGTCACAAGTACTTTAGAAGACTTTTTAGAAGAAGTATACCAAGGTGGAAAATCTGGTGCCCTCCCAATGTTGTTGGATTCTCAGTTCCCATCAGCCTGCAGCATAGCCAACTGTTATCAATGACGAGATGGAGGCCAACAACATCAGAAGAGCCGCAGGCTGCCTACACTTGGGGTAGACAAATGGATGGAAGCTAGCTATTAATTAGTCATGATAGCTACATTGAGCCTCTGTGTAGAGCAGCCTTTCGCCCTTCAAATGTTTTGGACTACATCTCTCATCAGCCCCCAAAACATCTGGAGGGCACCAGGTTGGCAAAGGTTGATGTAATCATAGTGGGCTCTGGGAACAAATGACAGGTGACAGCTTTCACCTGCATGTCATGCTTGTGAACTCATAGGAGGCACCTGTGTCCCTGTTGTTAGAGGCAAACTGCAGGAACAGGACAGGATGCTACTTGGTCTGATCCAGCAAAGCAAATCTTAGATGGGGAGTCATTTCTCTTTTTTTAAAAATATTTTCCTGCAACAGATTCTTTGGAAGAAATGAATGTCCCCCAACAAATCAGGTCAAAACAATGTTAGTTTCTTGAGTATATGTGTATTATGCTGATAAATCTCATAGAGGGTTTCTAAATCCTCTGGTGTTAAGCTTTCAACATCTAGTATTTCATTGCCAATGATAATACAGAGCGTGGCTATTGATATTCTGGCCATCTGTTCTTTCATGCATTATTAAATGTGAAGTATGGGCACACTTACTAATCTGTAGAACAAATTATCTGTAGTTTGTATCTATATATTTTCTAGGGATCTCTGCCAGTGTGGTCTTTCTTTCTTTCTTTCTTTCTTTCTTTCTTTCTTTCTTTCTTTCTTTCTTTCTTTCTTTCTTTCTTTCTTTCTTTCTTTCTTTCTTTCTTTCTTTCTTTCTTTCTTTCTTTCTTTCTATTGAGACAACAATATTTGTGGTGCACATTCTTTGAGAGAAAAGTTGCATCAAAAATAACCTGTCAGTTCATTATTTGCAGCTAGTAATGTTTAGATGCAGTTGTAACATTCCCAGTGGTCTTTGAATATACAGGGGCTGCTCACTTCATTCAGGATTAAAAATAAAAATAAAATCAGCCACATTACCTATGAAGAGCACAATGGGGTCCTGGTGCGTAGCCCCATTCATGTTTGTTTTTGAAACCCATAGGAATTAGCTTGACTATTTACAGATTATAACAGTTGGTTGTTGAATGTTTTATTTTCATTCCCAGTTGGTGCAATATGTTCACAGCTGATGCTGATGGCTTGCCCATTTGATTTCACATATGGTCAACTATTTGGGCCCTCTAAGGCTTTCTTTTGTAGTCCATCTTCTTTATACCTATCATATATTCGGGTTTTTCTTGTCGTCGTCGTTCTTGTCTGCTGGGAGACAGCTATGAAACTCAGCAACTTGGCAGCTGTGGAGGAAATACGAAGTTCTGTTGATAAAGATTCAGAGCTCTTTGGGTCAAAGTGTCCCAGGAAGAGCATTTTCAATAAGCACAGAATACAAACAAGTGCTTCACAGGCGACAGTAAAATCCGGCAGATAAAGCAATTGCTGGTTTCTTTCTCCTTTCTTTGAACCTCTACTTGAGTTACCCTGGGGTGTTTTGGCACTGCAGGTTACCATCAAAACAATGTCTCATTGGGGAATTGTATAACCTGGGAAACAATCTTTATAGAATTTTTGCAGCACTCCACTAATTACGATTATCTTCCTTCCTTGTAAGCATTCAGTAAGTCCAACTGGAGTTAACAAAAGTGAAGCATGTATGAGTATAGGGCTGCTGTAGTCTTGATCATAATGTCAAGTAGAGATGGGTGAGTTTCCCTTGGCTCCCGCTGGTTTGGTGTGGGAAAGAGCAGAGCCGTTTACACCCACATTGATAAAGGAACTTGCTTTGCTGCCCAACCAATCTGAGCAACTTTTCAAGGCACCACAGCAAAACAAGGAAGATGTTTCTCCATGGATATCTACGGGGCTGCTTTGAAGAGTTGCTAAGTCCCCTGGGGGGAACCTCTTACCCTTGGGAGAACCTTGGCCTTCTCAGGGAGATTAGGTCTCCAGGGGCTGAATAAGCCCCAAGATACCATCAAGATTAAGCGTCCTGGGGGGCTGACATAGCCTCGAAGCAACATCAAGAAGATTGAATCATAGAACAGTAGAGTTGGAAGGGACCTATAATGCCATCAAGTCCAACCACCTGCTGAATGCAGGAATCCAAAACAAAGCATTTCCGACAGATGGCTGTCCAGCTGCCTCTTGATTGCCTCCAGTGTCGGAGAGCCCACTACCTCTCTAGGTGATAGGTTCCATTGTCGTATGGCTCTAACAGTTAGGAAGTTTTTCCTGATGTCCAGTCGAAATCTGGCTTCCTGTAAATTGAGCCCATTATTCTGTGTCCTGCACTCTGGGACAATCAAGAAGAGATCCCGGCCCTCCTCTATATGACAACCTTTCATTTACTTGAAGAGTGCCATCATATCTCCCCTCAGTCTTCTCCAGGCTAAACATGTCCAGTTCTTTCAGTCTCTGCTCATAGGGCTTTGCTTCCAGTCCCCTAATCATCCTTGTTGCCCTCCTCTGAACCTGTTCCAGTTTGTCTGCATCCTTCTTGACATGCGGAGACCAGAACTGGACACAGTACTCAAGATGCCTAACCAGTGCTGAATTGAGGGGAACTACTACTTCACATAATTTGGAAACTATACTTCTGTTAATGCAGCCTAATATAGCATTTTCCTTTTTTGCAGCCACATCACACTGTTGGCTCATATTCAGCTTGTGATCAACGACAATTCCAAGATCCTTCTCACAAGTCGTATTGCTGAGCCAAGTATTCCCCATCTTATAACTGTGCATTTGGTTACTTTTTCCTAAGTGTAGAACTTTGCATTTATCCCTGTTGAATTTCATTGTGTTGTTTTCAGCCAATGCTCCAACCTATCAAGGTGCCTTTGAATTTTGTTTCTAATAATAATAATAATAATAATAATAATATTTATTGCAGCCGAAGGCCAATACAAAGCATCATAAAATTTAAAACCATACATATACAAAATAAAACCATCAGCCAATTTTTGTGTGGGGTTTAACTAGGCTGCATTCTGCATATTATGATAGCCCAGGAACAAAATTTAGCTACAGCATATGTAACCTGTGGATGGTGATCTCGCAATAAGTATCTTGTATAATAGAATGCATCATGGCCAGGTATCAGTTGGATGATAGGATTGATGCTTACTGTTTGGATATCTTGGTAGAAAGGACAATATAATAGAACATGAGATATTGTCTCGATCTCTCCATTTCTGCATGGGCGCAACCTTTCTGAACGTGGAATCCCCTGGAACCTACCCTCACATAAGACTGACGGCATCACATTGAATCTTGCCATAGTGAAAGCTTTCCTGTGCCTAGCAGTAGGCAAGGTGGTGAAATATTGTGCAGGGGTAAAACCCCCAACATAAGAAATAGCATCAGATTTAGTGGTTGTCACTGCGATGTGTGCTTGCAGTTCTGTGTCCATTATACGTTGGGACAGGCTTGACCATGCGTTGTCAAATCCTAGTTTAGAGATATTAACCGGCGAAAAGCCGAGCAAGGACACTTTCTTGATTATTGACTTATGCCAGGTCGAGATATAGGTGTCGTGTAGAACTAGAGGCGCCAGACCAACGGGTAAGAATTGCAATTTTAGCCATAGCTTTAACTTGAGTTTCCAAATACGTACTTCAATTGAAGGGAGGCCTACTTCCATTCTAACCATCGCATTTGGAACACATGGGGGAATCACAAGGACAGCCCTCAAGAATTTGGTCTGTATAGTTTCAAATGGGGCTGCCTTCAGGAAGGTCAGGATCTGTGCAGCATACAACATTTGTGCAATGACCTTCGCCTCAAACATTTGGATGGAGGAAGGAATATGTTGGCCACCCTTCGTATAGAAAAAGGATAGTGCTTTAATGGTCCTACTCGCGGCCAACATAGTATTCTTTACATGGAGGCACAGGGAGCCTGAGGCTTGAAAAATCACCCCCAGGTATCTAAAATTTTTTCTGTCCATTCAGTTGCCAATTGTATGTTGTCTTGCTTTTGGAAAACACCAGAACTTTGGTTTTGTCATAATGAATAATTAAGTGGTCCTTGGCACAATGCTCTGCCAGTGCACGCAGCAGGCGATGTAATCCACTACGTGTTAACGATAGTAGAACTGCATCATCGGCGTAGAGTAATATTGAAATCAATCTGTTAGCCAGAGAAGGAGGTTGGGATACGATTTGCACCAATCTGTCTTCCACGGTATTAGCTGTGCCCCCCAATTTTGTATCATCTGCAAATTTGATAAGGGTGCTCTGTACATCCTCGTCCAAGTCGTTAATAAAAATGTTGAAGCGCATTAGTTACTGTTTAGAATGATAAACTGTAAAATGTAACTGATTAAACCACAGAGTCATAAAAAGATTGTGTTTTTGAGACTGAAAAATATTATACATACTCAGGAGGAACCAATAATTGCTTAAATTCCCCCAAAGAGGGTACTGTGTGGTAGCTAAATGGGTTCGTATGACCTTTGCATCACTTCTAGATGTTTAATCTAGTCAGTGAGCAAATAATAATGCAGATTTAAGTTTTCATCCTTTTAGTTCAACTAATATATAAAGGGATAATTTGTTGTATATGAAGAAATAACTGGGTATTCATGTCAAAGAAGCACTTAATCATTCTTAACAATATAAGATTAGCACACCTGCTCAGGTATTACAAGGTTACTTTTTCCTTCTGGAAGAAGTATTATATATATAGATTTGAAGACAATCCTAACTGTTGACTGGAGATTTGGGTGGGGTGAAATTGCCTGTCTGTCATGAGCCCTGGGGAAAGCATATGGAGCAATGAAGACAAGGAGGAAGAGTCAGACTTGGACTGGGGGGAAAGCGCTAGTGATGTGCATGCAGACGCAGTTGAGCTGGAAGGCTCCCATGTCGCTGACAGTGACAGCTCCACCCCTGTAGATCCAATTACCACTGATGAGGTGCCACCTGATCAGGACGTTGTCTCTACACCTTCCCTTCACTCCCTTCCTCACTCACCCTGCCATCGCCACTGCACAGTCGAGGAGGACCTTGCCAAAGTGGTCCAGCCACCCTCACCTTGAACACATAGGCTGTGGCACCAGCAGGCTCAAAGGGTTCCCACTGTCCCTCTGCAGAGCAGTGTACTGATGCACGTGTGCTCCCAACTGTGACACTTTTTCACGCAAGTAGGAAACTGCCTATCCTTACTTAAGGCTGGTAAAGAGGCATGTCTAATTGCTGTGACAACATCTTAGTGTAGTGTAGTCATGCCTAGCTATTCCTAGTAGAGATGCTGAATCCTTTGTAACCTGTAAACTGATTTATGAAGCACTCTGAACTGAATTTGTCCATTAAATCTCTTAAAGAAAAGCACACCTTTGTGTCTGCGTCTGACTTTGACCAGTTTAGGCAGGACACTGCAACCATTGAGGAAAGTGCTCTTCAACCATTGTAGGTATGTCTGCTGTGGAAGACCTCAATATGCCCATGGAGATCTCCATAGGCCACATAGCAGGGTGTTCTGGGTGTGTGTCAGCAGTGTGTTGAAGACAACCTTCGATCTTATTGATCAAAAGCCACACACACTCACAACACACACACACACAAGGATCCTGGAGCTGGCATACATAATCCTCTCCTCCCCCATTTCGAGGAGGCAGTTGAAAGTAACAAAGAAAAATTAGTCTTCAGAAACATGTCTGTCATATCAGCCGTAACAGTTCCATCCTTCTAACCTTCATCATGCATTTGACGGGAACTCTAGAAAGGGTCTTCTCAGTGGCTATGCTCAGAGTTTAGAACAAAGTCCTTGTTGATGGCCTTCCACTGGGAGACAAAGGCCTTTTTATTCCTACAGGACTGATTTTTTTGTTGCTCTGTGTTTTAATCTGCATTTCTAATTTAATTACGTTTTTAACTAGTCACTGTTTGTTATCTGGTCTTATCTGATTTAATTATCATCTTGCTTACTTATTTAGTTATTTTTAAACTGTTGGGGATTTTTTATGGAAAGGCAGGATATAAATGTAACCATTAAAAAAATAAATAATAACCTGCACAGAACTGTTATTAAGGGAGGGAGGGTCTTGGTTGGTTGGTGCCACCTCAATAGAGGGCTCTTGCCTTCATGCCCTGCTTGTGGGCTTTCTAAAGGCATCTGGTTGGCCATTGTGGGAAACAGGATGATGGACTATATGGATCATTTTCTGTTCCTGCTGGACTCTTATGTTCTTAACATGCCCCACACATTGTTGTGGCAGTTATTTTATGAAATTTTCATGTTTTAAAAAATAGATCAAAAAGAATCGGTGTGAGTTGCAGTAAGTAACGCTGTCAAGACTTGCCTCTGAAAGAAGTTTGACCTTGCCAAAAGGCCCTTATTTTGATGACTCTATCCTACCCATAAGCATTGCCTGTATTCTTGAAACTCTAAGAGTAGGATGTTTGTGCCATCTATGCATTTGTAAATGAATGCATGTTTGCAAAAAAGGTCAAAAATCTTGATTTTTTCTCTGTTCCAAAGGAAACTCGCTTCCTTATAATAAATAAATAAATGAATAAATTTGCAAGTATTCATTATATAATACAGATGTTAATATGTACATAAAATATAATATAAGGTACAAAAAGTATAAATTTGTAATAAATGTAAAATAGCACACAAAACATCTTTTAAGATTTGGAATATCATTTCATAATAATAATATAGAACATCATTACAATGTATAACAATATAATATTTATAAGGAAATAAGATATAAATAAATATGTATATAATACATAAATAAGTAATTCAGTGGATAATTAAAGTGATGTCTAACCTGTTATTACAGGTATTCTTTCTAAAAGGTAAATCTCTTTATTTATGGAGGAGGAAGGATTTGGCTATAAATACATATAATTCCCTGTCTTGAAATTCCTAATTGTTTCTTCACATATTTGGTTATTGACTTCAACCTAGGGATGGGCAAATCTGCCAATTTCAGTTTCCCTCCATCTCTTATTTTTCCAGTTCAGTTTTGTTTTCCTCATTTCCACACCAGTTTGCATTTTTAAAAAAGGTTATCATGAACATTCATTGGCATTTTAGTGTGAATTTCTCCTAGTATACACATTTTAATGCAATTTTGCTTAATATGCACATTTTTGCAAAGCAATTTTCTCTAATATGGTGCATTTTGGTATGCTATTTTCATATGCATTTTTATACACATGGCTGGAGAACTGTCTTGCAAAATTTGGAGACATGCACATTTCAAAGGATGGCTATGTTCTGGTTTTGAGTATTTGTTTTGAAAAGTGTGGATTAGCTAAGTTTACTTTTAAATGCGAACTAAATCATGTTTCTCCACCATCCTTGCTTGCAACTATTGATGACTTCTCTACATTTATCTTTCTCTTTTGCTTTGAACTTTCTCATTTGCTTGAAACTTCTCACAACTTGGGAAAGGAGGATACTGGAAACCTTCTACTGGGGAAGCCTTACACACTCTCCTTCTCTATCTGTGTGTGTTGGTGAAGTTTGAATGGAAAATGGAGAAGCGGTTGGTTAGAGCAAATTGCATCCAATTATGGTTTATTATCAGTGTTGAATATATTTTGGAAGCCTTCTTTTCGAGACAGAACTAAATTACTTTGAGTGCTTGCACAGAGTCTTCTGCCACAATGTAAATGAGTTGTTTAACATGGCACTTCATTGCTATAATAAGTCAAAGCCACTCGCGAGCTTGATGTGTCTGCAATAAATGTTTTATTATTTTGGGAGGGTGTGTGTGTAAAAATATACTATACAAGTTGCAATGTGCCATGCTCATTCATGCTGTAAATCAACAAAGATCAGCAGACTGAATAAAAAAATGAAAAGCTTATTTAGAAACTGACATAAGCTTTCAGATGAGCCAGGATGGCTGAAGTTAACTGCACTCATTTTTCTTTGCTTGTCACACTTGCCACTTGAATTTCGCTGCTAAAGACAGTGAGTAGTTTTGCTTTATGAAATTATATCTACAGGAACAGCATTTGCATTTATATAGACTTGCTCATAAGTTAAATCTTTAAAAAATCCAAAACAAACAATTCCCTGTATTAAAATAAGACTGACGCATTCAGTTACATCCACCCAGACTGTGGCTTCACACTTTTATCTTTACATTGGCTCATTAGGGTTTGGCTTTTCAAACAGGTGAGCTGCATTTCCAGGCTTGAAACTAGGACTTCTCTCATCATTGCCTTTTATTTATCTCTCCCCCCCTTTTTATCCCAATGTTCCTCCAGGGAACTCTGCACAAGTTATTTGATAGATTTGCCACAGTCCGGTGAGCTTAGGTTTAGAGACAGTGGCTTGTGCAAGGTCATCCACGGCGCGGGCCTGCAATACCTGATGGAACGCCTCTCCCGATATGAAACTACCCGTACACTGCGTGCAACATCGAAGGCCCTCCTCTGGGTACCGACTCATAAAGAGGCCCAGAGGATGACGACAAGATCTAGGGCCTTCTCAGTGGTGGCCCCCGAACTATGGAATAGTTTTTCTGACGAGGTGCGCCTGGCGCCAACTTTGCTCTCTTTTCGGCGCCAGGTTAAAATGTACCTCTTTTCCCAGGCATTTTAATATTTTAATATTCTTAGTATATTTATTACATCTTAGTATACTAGAACAATTATGTAATATGTTTTTAGTCTTTGGAATTTTGTTATGTGTGTGGTATTGATATGTGATTTTATTATATTGTATTTTAAATTTATGCTGTTCACTGCCCAGAGAGCCGTTGGCTGTGGGCGGTATAGAAATTGAATAAAATAATAATAATAATAACAATCCAATGAACGTATGACGTAGCAGGAATTGTAAGGACAGGCAACCAGACCCTGGCACCTTGCCAGAAGAGAGAGCTGCTGCTTTGCTCGATGCTCTGTTCAGATCCCACAAACAGTCTCACTAGAGCAGGTATGGGGAACCCTTTTCAGCCTGTAGGCTGCATTCCCTTCGAGGCAATCTTCCAAGGGCCTCATGTCCATGGTGGCAAAGGCCAGCAGCAAAAGCCGGAGGAGCAACTAGCGTTAATTTTACCTTTGTACAATAGCCTTGTTTTTACTCACGTCCAAGCACCCCTCTACTAATTCAAGGGCACATTTTAATCAGGCAGAAAATCACATGGAGGGGGCAAAGCAGGGCCTCTCAGGAGTGTGGCTGGGGAGGGGGTGTGATCTAGGGAGACTTCCAAGGGCTAGATAGAGAGGCCTGGAGGGTTACATTCGGGCCCTGGATCTGAGGTTTTCCATCCCTGTGCTACAGGGTGGCATTGCAACTCCTACTTCAGCATCTGTCAGGTGACAAAGGGGCCAATAAGATTTTATGTGGTCTATTAATCCTCAAATTCCCACTTGGCCTGAGTAACATATCCCTTGAATGAAGAGCTGCCCATTCCTGCTAACCCCTTCAGATCAGTCTGCTTAGCCATCATACTCTCAACTCTAACACATTTAAACCCAGATCTAATATCTGTCCATCACATCACAGTGCATATTCATACTCTGGCATGCTCATGTGTTATACTCATGGGGTGCCTCGTCACCATAAGTGCTCATCCTGAAGAAATTAAAAAAATCAGTATTATAATGATAAACCTCTGTCAGTAATCATTATAAGGGTGGTGTGCATCCTGTACTTGCACTGTGCAAGTGCAAAAAGTGGCACTGGACACAGAATCTTTTCCAGCTATCATATCCTGCCTATCATATCTGAAGAAATGCCTCTTCCAGTATTAACTTGCCTGGATCCTTAGATCTAGCAGATAGAGGCTCTTCTTATTATCTCACCTCCAGGTGAAATACATTGTGTGGTGACACAGGATAGGGCCTTCTCTGTGGTGGCACACTCATTATGGTATGCCCCTCCCCTGGAAGTATGTCTGACACTAACACTTTTTGGCATTTTAATGTTAGGCTTCTATGGAAAGACGATCTGCTGCTATGATTGTGCTGTGTTTTTATGATGCATTTTTAGTTGTTGTCACTTACCCATAATTTGTTGGGTTGTTTTAATCATATTGTAACTTGCCCTGGGATCGTTTGCTGCAGGATGGGCTAACTATAATCTTAATAAGCCAACAAACAATCCAATCCAGTTTACCAGCATGAAAGAAAATGGATCTGTGGAGGTCTCTTCATTTTTCTGTGGACCAGAATGCTGTTCTTAGGAAGTCAGAAGCTTTGCTTGTGTCTATTAATGATAATGCCCTGGGTAAGAGAGCTTTCACTCTGGAAAACATCATTAGGCAGTGGCTGCCTCTGTTGCCTTTTGGACCCAAGGAGATATGTAAAGCTGCCATATGGACCTCAGTCTAAATATTTGCCAGGCTTGGTAAGATTGATATATTTTCTTCTGCAGACACTGACTTTCGGAGTAGAAGGTACTGGTACCATGATAAGACTTCCAGTCCAACTGGGAGCCAGACCCGTGGGGGCACTGAACTTCTAGATCCCAAAGGATCTAAAAAATCTCCAATAGAAAAGAGAGGAATGGAAATTCCTCAGTATGATTTCTCTGGTCCCTGCAGAGCATTCCCCCTACTACTAAAATTGCATGGGGCCATTTTGTCTTACACTTAGGCCTTCCCATACGTGTGGAGGAGGAAGGCAAGGCATTCCTAAATTAGGGGGGTGCTTTTTCTTTTCTTTGCTTACAACTTGTATTAAGAGGCTGCTCTTTGTTGTCTAATCTGGAAGGCACAAACACACCGCTTCTTGGTTAAAATATTGGAACGCGCTTGACCCTACCTGCAGTTCCAGGGAAATGCTATCTGAAGGAGCTATGGAAAAGAGGAATTAATTGTGTGTGTGTGTTTTAAAAAAACTTTTAAAAATATAAATACTAAACAAAATAGATTCACGATATAGAAGAATGCATAATTGATGTGTGTAGTTGTCTAGATGGTAAAATAACAATACCATCCATTAGAGATGAGAGCTATAACAATTCAGACAGCAAGGCAAATATGCATTTTATAGGTCATCTGGGCTCCATTCAAATCTACAGGTTGCTATTCTTTTTCCATACTTGAAAGCATTTAATGGATTATTATAAAGGGTTGGGGGAAATGGTGCACAATAATAGTTCAAACTGAAGCTCTGTGTATCTATCACTACAGTGTGATTTCTGAATGAGAGCATCAGTTTTCAAAAAAAGAAATTTTCCCATGGCAAGCCCGCATGTTTGCCAAGGCTTTAAGGAAAAGGAGCATTGGATTCAGTGGCAAGAGCAGCCTCAGGAAAGATAGACAGTAGTCAACTATTTTCTTTTATGGAACAGAATAAATCTTAAGGCGGATAGAGATACCGTGTACATGATATGCAGTGTTAGCTGTATCAGTAGGTGTCAGTAGGTGTGCTAGACAGTGAGAGGATGCACGTTGGGCAATCAAGTTAGTTATATTTTACTATCCCAACATGGTGTCCTGGCTCTCTGTTAATCCTACAGTACCCAGTGGCAACTTAACATGATGTGCATGAGACCAGTGGATGATGAAGCATAAAGGTCTGTATCATTACTGTCACGTGATCAAGGAGATTCTTATCTGTCCCATCTTCCATGGGACCTCTCTGCAATCCAGTCAGTTCTTCTTTTTAGGGAATCTTGGAACATGTAGCTCTTTGCGGGAGGACTAGGGGGAAGCAATAACAATTGAACAAACATGCAACTGGCGATGCATCTGTGTTGCCGACATCAGCATTCCACCTCTGTTTTGGATTTCCTCACATGTTTCCCCTTGACTTAAAAGTATCAATTTTGTCTGGAAAAGTGAGTTGGTCAGGTCTAACAGTATATATTTGAAGTTCCCATTGACGCCCTCTTTTGAAATGTAACAAGGGAATGCCCCAGCTGTTCAGAATACTTGGTACTGCTAAAGCACAGATGGGGAACCCGTGGTTCTCCAACTCCCATCAACCTCAGCCAGTATGGCCAGTGTTCAGGGATGATGGGAGTTGTAGTCCAGGAACTTTTGGAGGGCTGCAGGCTCCCCATACCTGTGCTGAAGAGTAATCTGCTTCCACTTCTTAATCCAATCAAAACAACAGGATAGCCCCCTTCAGGCACTACAAGCATGAAAGGGCAACAGGAGTCAAAATGGGCTGTGGGGCGGCCATCTCTTCAGTCCTGCCTCTGCCATTGTGCAACTCCTTTTGACTTCCCCCTCTTCTAGTGTAGGTTGACAATTGCAGTTACTATAACTTTTAAATAGATTATTATGGATGATGGTTATTTTAATGCTTTTAGACTGTTTGTATTATTTATTTGTTGTTTCTATACTCCTTTGTGAAGTTTTTTCCCCTTCAAAAGTAGGTTAAAAATTTATTAAGCTCAAATGAAACTTAACCATAATCCAGACTGTTTTTTTTTTAAATCACACTGCCTGACTTTGGTTAGGTTTAGACCCCAATGATATTTCCAATGGAAGGATGCAGTCACTTTGTACCCCAGAGACCTTTTTGTTGGGGCGGGGGGTGTTCCACAAGTGTGCTTGACACTACCGAAGCACCTTGAGCCAAAAATCACTTATTCAGAGGAGGTAGAATTTTTCTGAGCAGTACATGTTGGCTCCTTCTCCAAACAATTTGAGTAAACTGGAGTATTTTTGGACCCCAGTGGTTTTGTTTGTTTGTTTTTAGAAGGAAAACGGTAAGCCGTAGCTGGCTGAAATTTGGGGAGGTTGTACAGGTGGCAGTTTGTGATGATGGCTTGTAGGCCTACTCATGCGTAAATTGCACAATGAAAGACACAAATTTGCCTTTAGGGCTTTTTGCTAAGGTATTTTTTGGACCCCAGTGGTGTTTTTGTTTCCAGAAGGAAAACAGTAAGTGGTAACTGGCTGAAATTTGTGGATATTGTACAGGTTAACATTTGTGACAATGTCCTAGAAGGATATCCCTATAAGTCTACTTATGTATAAAAACTTTTTAAAAAAGGCCTCATGAAAATTCATCAGCTCTTTAGTGCAAAATTCTCCCAGTTACATATCTTTGCATGCAAATATGCCTAATGTACACATTTTTGCAAAGCACTTTTCCCAGATGTAGTGATTTTTTAAAATATTATTTTCATGAATCTATGCATGTATATGCACACTTTAGACCACTGCCTGGATTTTTGTATACATTATTTGGCTGGAGAACTGCATTACAAAAATCAGAGAAGTGTGAATTTTGAAAGATGACTGTGTTTTGATCCATGTGTTGTTTTGGAAAGTGCAAATTAGGTAAGTTTGTCTTTAAATGCAACCTGAATTGAATTTCTCCCTCATCCCTACCACCTGGTGCAGACATTTCTTATGTATAACACATGTAGCGCTGCTCAATCCAGTCCCAGACCACAAACAAAATGATATATCTTAGAATCACATAACCACCTGGAATTTGTTTTTAAGACCTGTGTAAGGGAAAGGGACATGTGGCAAGTATGTTTTCCTTATTACTCAATAACTAGGTCTGAACACCAGCACCCCCTTTTTATTTTAGAAACTAATCACTTTTCCACTTCCTTTGCCGATATAATGTGCAGTTGGAGAATCAGTTCTTCTCTACAAAAATTATTTCCTGCATTCCTTCCTTAGTCCTTTCTAGCAGCTTTTCCCAAAAGTGCTCTTCCTCAGATTATCTGCCCTGACTCACAGCAAGTTTTTCATTCTTCCTTCTCCCCCAACCTCTCAGGTATCTTGAATCCAAGAGGTGAATCCCTGTCCCCCCCCCATCCCTGATGCATGGACAGTTCATGGTGATGCTTCACTGCCATTTCATTATAATAGGAAATAGTGACCTATCTCCAGGGTTGTTGTGAGGTCGATAAAGCTTGTAAAGGACTTTGCAAATTAAAAGTGCCATATAAATGATGAGAAGCATGTGGAAGGCACAATCCTGAGGAGGTCAGATGAAAACCCTAACATCTTCATGTGCCAAGGCTAGTTATTTTCATGGATATCTACATTTCATGATACAATGCTGACAGTAGTATGACCTTGGGGAGACAGCATCCTATTCAAGTCGTTAGGACATTTATTCTCCAGAAAGGTCATGTAATTATGACTGCAATGACAGGAAGAATGTAGGACCTGTACCAATCTTAACATTTTGCAACAAAGGGGTGACTGCTCAAGTGACAATGTGCACAAGCGTACCTGTGAAAAGGTTTTGTGCAAATGGGTATCTTATGTACTTGCTGTTCCTGAAATAATCTATTGTTCAGCAACCCAACAACCCAGCTATACTTCACGCAGTGCCTTGGGTACAAGAAGGCTGTAAGATTTCCTTATTTGCAAGCAGCAATCATTTCAGGAGTCATCCTCTATTTACAAAATGCTGTGCTGAAGCTGCTTCTTATATTACGGCAGAGCACAGTAAGTAAATAAACTTTGTTGTTGTTGCTGTCATCATTTATGATGATGATGATGATGATTTAGCCAGTGCAATCTGGACACCCCAAAATTAACTGGATTAATTTTGCTTATTTAGAGCAAAGGTTGGCAACGTTGTGTACTCCAGATGTTGCTGGACTACAATTCCCATCATCCTTGACCCCAGGCTATGCTGGCTGAGGCTGATGGGAGTTGGAGCCCAGCAACACCTAGAGGGCACCACATTATCTGCCCCTGGTTTATGGCCTTTATGTTCCCATTCATTTTCCCAGTAGTTGGAATGCACAAGGGCCTCTTCTCTCATGATCAGGTTCTTCTTGCTGCCCACACTGAAAATCTGGGCCCCGTTCAGATCCCATCCATCCCATTGCGACGGGCAACCACAAAGAACGGCTCCCTACTAGGGAATGGCAGGCAAGACTTTGAAGGGAGCGAGTTTGAAATGCAAACTCCTGTTACTCAAGAACTCCCGCCCTGTTTCAAGATGCATCTGACAGTCTCTTCAAGCCAGACCTGACTTGAGATGTGGTTCACACCCTGCCTCTTGCACTCTCTTGTCCCCATTGTTAGTCACCCCACCCCCCTTCTCCAAGCAAGAAAAGCTTGTCGAGAGCCAGAACTCCCAGGAAATGTTGTTCTGAGTCACTTCCAACTAAGAGGAGGCTTTGCAGGGTCTTTCCTTTCTGTAAATGAGCTCTCTGCAACTTGCTATGCCGCTTCTGGAAGATAAGGCTTCCCCCTTCCTCCTTGGCAAAAGGGTGGGGGTGCAGTACTGGCAAGGAAGGGAGGCATGGTTTAACCAAATGGGATTTTAAATTCTTACTGACTGCTCCATCCCTCCTAGCTTTCAACAGGATTGGTCATAAAATCCCAAATGGTTGGTGACAGTGAACCAGATAGGCCTCATACGCCATTGCTGTCTGTTCTGATGAGATGTGGAAAATTTGCTCAGACCTTTAGGCCAGTGAAGGCTGGTCCGTTAGGGTGAATGAGGCACTGTCAGCTCCCACTTGCCTGCCTTCTTAGTTTTTGCCAGTCCAGAGGGTGATCCCAGCTGTCAGCTTCCTCCACCTTAATCTCAGTGTTGCCCTTGACGAACTCAGGGAGGAGGATGGAGACAAAACTAGAATGAGTTGGCTCTGCCTGTCATTGGCTCTGGCTCCACCTACCGTTGGTCTCCCTGCCTTCCGCCCTCCCAGCACCACTGGGTACCAACCACTACTGCTTTGGAACAGAGGGAGTATTATTGCTGAATCTGCTGCTCTTCTGTATGTGAACTGTAGATGATAATGTTGATTTCTAAAAATTACTGTTTTCTGATTGTGTTTGTGCTGCTGGCCACCCTGCCCTCCTTCAGAACAAAAAGTAGGACAGAAAACAAATGAGATAAATAAGGAGTAGCTTGCATTCTTGGAAAGGTCTTGCTTTTCCTCTGATCTTGAGGGAGCACATGTGGATTTTTAATGATTTTGTCATTTTAATTTAATGAATTTGTCTTTTTAATGATTTTATCTTCCATATACAAAGAGTGAGAACAAAGCTGAGTCTAATCTCTCCTTTGGAACACATCTTTTTAATATAAACTCCAAGTTCAGTATGCCTTATATGATGCCCAAATAATGCATTTTGGGGTGGAATAAGGGTCATTAACGACCTGAACTTTATTTTGGTTTAATTAGCTAAACTTTGTTGTAGCCTAATTAGCTACAGCGAAATAAGTGATGTTCAACAAAAGAAGCACCCCCCCCCGGCAATGCATTAGGTGACATTAACTAAAAATATAAAAGGCTGTCAAGTCATGATGCTAAATAAGAATTGAAGCAGTTTATTTCTGGAACTATTTTCTTTAATTCTGTGTCAGGAGCTACAAGAGAGGCATAGTTATAGTTATACAGTTAATTCCCATGAACCTATTTACTACCAGGGTGAGCAAACCTAGTTAATTTTCAGTAATGCCAATTATTGTGGATTCTGCTTTGATTCCATGCATCCTCCAGAACATGTTACTTTATTGTAAACAGTGTGAATGGCTGTAATCCTCTTTGAATGTGTTACATGCTTGAGGGAGTTCATTGTTCAAACATCTTTCAGAGACATGATGCTGTATGCAGAGTTCACCCATTAAGGGCAGCTCTGCCCTCATTAGTTGGACAAACAAGAGAGTGCTTCAACTGCAGGAGGAAAGAAAAAACCCACATAGTCAAAAAACCTGGAGCAATTGTCTGCAGCTGACAACACAGTCACTTTCACACTTTCAAAGAAGCAAAGGCATTTGCATCACATAAAATCAGCCCGTTGAGCCAGCACACAGGACTAACTTTGCAACCAGTGAAAATATATTTATATAGTAAGGATGTCAAACATGGGAAACCTTATTTGCCTACCTCCATAAGTCTGAGATACAAATGTGCAGAGGGGACAAGTCTAAGGGTTATATTCAACTCAATCCTACTCAGAGCAGACCCACTGAAATTAATGAACCAACGTTAGTCATGTCTATTAACTTCAGTGGGTCTACCCTAGGGTTGCCAGGTCAGAAGCATCCCAAGCCCTGAGATTTCAGGGGTGGGCCCTACTGATGTCATGGACATGGACGCAGGTCATAGTGATGTCATAGGGGCAGGCCCAAGTGATGTCATTAAGCATGATACATTAATCATCAACTACAGTTGCTTGGAGCATACAATTCAAATGAAACATTTCTCTGGTTGAAAGTTAAGATAGAAATCTTAGCTAAAAGACAGAGCCTGGGTAGGGAACATTTAATCTAGCCTACTTACTTCTGGCAAGAATAGGGTTGCCAGGCTCAGGGCCTGAGAATGATTCTGTATCTTTAAGAGAAGAGAAAATTCAGCCAAGTGCAGGTTTTCTTGCAACACTGTAATGGGAAAAACCACAAGGTGAAATTCTCCCTACCCCCTGCACAACTTTTAAAGATACAGAAGACCTCTTGGTTGCCAGGCCGAGCCTGGCTTTTCCCATTACAGTGCAGAGCTTGGAAAAGTTACTTTTTTGAACTACAACTCCCATTAGCCCAATCCAGTGGCCATGCTGGCTGGGGCTGATGGGAGTTGTAGTTCAAAAAAGTAACTTTTCCAAGCTCTGTTACAGTGTTGCAAGAAAACCTGCACTTGGCTGAATTTTCTCCTCTCTTAAAGATACAGAATCATTCTCAGGCCCTGAGCCTGGCAACCCTAGGCAAGAAGGATTTAAGTGCCCTCAGGCCAGACCAGTCACCAGAAGGCCATTGTAGAAAGAAAGGAGCCGAGTGTTGTGGAGATGTTAGATAGGAGCACTCAGGAGTAAAGATGGATGCCCCAAAGGCTGCAGTTTTGAACACACTTACTAAGCCCCATAGAACTCAATGGGACGTATTTCTGAGTAAATATGGTTTGGATTGTGCTGTTGGTAAACCTTGACTAGGGATCCTCTGCAAAGGGCAACCCCCTTCCTGGAATGCCCTGCCTGTACTGTACTGTAATGGTTGCCCCAAACATCTTTACAGATTTGACCCTTCACTTCAGAAAGAGGTTTGAGAAATGAGTAAGAGTAAGAAGATTCTCTACCCTTTTCTGTCTGCCTTGTGGGCTGCTATAAACTCACTTTGACAGCCAACCCAATTCCAGTGGATAATAATTGACAGAGAAAAAACACACATGGTTTGATCTACCTTCACAAGACAGCAGCTTGGGAACCACAACAATTGCAGCCACACTGCCCAGTATGTGAATTCTCTTTTACCATTATTGGGAAAGAAACAAACCGTCATGCAACCAACAAGATGCATCATCAGTGGGTTTAAGGGGTTTGAGCTGAGCACATGGAACTACTGTTGTTGCTTCTGTGGATGTAAGGGAGTGAGGTTAAAGGTAAATGAAATGCAAACAGAAAAAAAAAGACAGTGATGATTTCCTAAATGCAATAGCATACCAACAACAACAAAATTCCTGAGTAAGGCAAAAAACTGAGCATCCCACAACCAGTCAGTATTCATAACCAAAACCCAAAACTTAAAAAATCCTGGCAGTCAGTCAGCCAAAGTCACAGAAATTCCCATGCAGCACAACCTGACTTGGCGGCTGCAGTTAGTGTAGAATGCTGTGGCACGATTGCTGACAAGAGTGAGACCCGATCAGCACATAATACCTCTGCACTGGTTGCTGATTTACTACCAGGCCAAGTTCAAGGTGTGCTTTCCATTTTACAATGCCACATAGTACTTGTTCTGCTCTTGTAAGAAATCAGTCCTTTAGTGTGGCAGCACCTACACTTGGAACTCCCTGCCTATTGACATTAGGCAGACACCTTCATTATACTTTTTTTAGCACCTGCTAAAAACATTTTTGTTTAGGTAAGCCTACCCAGGCAGGTAGAATCTATTGTATTCTTTATCTGTTTTTAACTCATTGTTGGTTTTATTATTTTGAACATTTTTAAATGTCTGTCTTTTAACTGTTTTTGCCAATATTTTTATTTTTTTAATTCCTTCTGTAAACCGCTTTGAGAT
The DNA here is from genome assembly GCF_030035675.1 of Rhineura floridana. Classification (NCBI taxonomy): domain Eukaryota; kingdom Metazoa; phylum Chordata; class Lepidosauria; order Squamata; family Rhineuridae; genus Rhineura; species Rhineura floridana. The sequence goes on along the minus strand of NC_084485.1, from coordinate 125,753,251 downwards.
TTTTTTACAATAAAGCAGTATATAAATGTTGTAAATAAAATACAGAAATAAAATTTAGAGTCACTATGGGCCTTGGGTCTCTTTCCACTTTTAGGAACAAAGGAATCTGCCTTATACTGACTCAGGCCATTTGATACCATCTAGTGCAGGACTGATGACATGGACTAACATTGGCTCTCCAGGATTCCAGGCAATAGTCTTTTCCAGAAATTAAATTTTGAACCTTTCCATGCAAGGCATATGCCCTGCCACTGAGCTACAGCCCCTTCCTTGTTTAAAAAAGTATCTTTTAAAATTGTTCTTTTCAGTTCACTAATGAATGCACAGCATACCTAGGCAGATCCACATAATTCATTTAAAGCACATTAAACACACATTTGAAGCACATGAATCCCACCACAGAATCATGGGAACTGTAATTTGTTAAGGGTAGTGGAAACAATAACTGTGAGGGGGAAACTACACTTCCCAGGATTCTTTAGGGGAAGTAATGTGCTTTAAATGCAAGTTCAATGTGCTTTAAATGTATTGTGGGGATCTACTCAGGATGAAAACAACAGAAGGGAACCATGACCACCAAAGGAAGAAGGGCACACTTAAAATGTAGAGGAAGTAATAATGTACAACCATAGGGTGAAATTAAATGATTATCGGGAGATAGTATGAAGAAATATTTATATAAGCATGATTGTCAAAGATGTTTATTATTTACACAACCTGTAAAGATATGTGTAGAGCAATCTTATGATTGTTTACTCAGAAGCATGTCCGAATGTATTCAGTGGGACTTACTCAGACAGGGAAGTGTGCACAGAACTACAGCCTCAAGTGATAAGGAACACTCACCCAACCCAAACTTCAGAATCATGCAACTTTAAGCTGTTTTGCAACTGTTTATACGTTTTATGGCTACTGGATTTTAAAGGGATTTATTTCTTCTTGTGAGCTGCCTTGGTTTCCAATCAGCAATCCCACCTCACAGGGTTGTTGGGAGGACCCACACACACACGAGGAGATGTAAAAATACATAGACCCCATATAATAGTTTATTATCAAAATCAGTTGGTCATTGCACAACATTAAAAAAAATCAGTATTAGTTTCCTACATAATAACAGCAGTGATACCTATGTAAGCCCTGCCTAATTGCTTTAAAAATAGGATTGGATGGGGAGAGAAAGATTTCCAACACAAGCACAATCCTTTGCTATGTTCACTCAAAAATCCCATTGATTTATAGCACAATCCTAACCATGTCTACACAAAAGTAAGTCCTATTGAATCCAGTGGGGTTTACTCTGGGTATGTGGGATTAGCATTGCAGCTTTACTCTCAGAAAAGCAAGTATTGGATTAAAGCTTGATATTGGGAAGGTTTTCAAAACATTGCCCTCTTCAACAGTCCAGGAAAATTTAAACTTTTTTGACTCCTGCACACAAGAGAAAAAAAGACTTTTGGTACTGCTGAAAGCTATATACTTACTCAGTTTATGAGATTTTCAGATAAACAGGAAAAAACAACCGTTTTCTACCTTTGCAATGGGGTCTAGGTACTGCCTGGAGGCCCAGAAATCCCTTGACAACCATCATTTATTGACTACAAACCTGAAAGAGTGGGGTTAGAGCAGCCAGTTAAGTGATCATGTCACAGAAATTATGGGGGGCAGCCACGGTGGCAGCTGATGTTTTGGTGTATATTTTGGGAACCAGACCACCTAGAAACTTAATTTAAAAAAATGAAAGCTGAGAGTCTGGAGATTAAGCTGACTCACCCAGAGACCGTAGAAGACCCCAACACTCTGGAGTCCCCGGGTGAAAGCTGGATACCTGGCAACCCTAGTCTACCCTGAGTAGGACTAGCAGGGAATACCACCCTAAGTGATGGTATTTGAGGCCCAGAAGACTTTTGACTGCTCTGCTGAGCATATTGGAAGATGGCAGACATTCTCAGTATAAACAGAATGACACAAAATGCAGCCGTTTATTTGGGAGCTGTCATATCTCATGGACTTATGACCAGCTCACATGATCAGATGGTCAAACAGAGTTTGGCTCATCTGAAATTGTACAGCATTTGGGGAACGCACCCATGTCAACATGAAAGAAATAACATGCAACCAGCAATTGAACCCACAGCAAGTAGTCTGCTGAAACCTTCCCCTCAACTCTTGAAAGTTTTCTTCCCTTGCAAAAGTGGCTTCCACTTCAGAATTAATCTAGAATTTCAGAGAGTGTAGAGTTGGGCTTATTTTATCATAGCAAAATGGCTGGGTGTGGTGTGCAATTCTTTCTTTCCATTAAACATTTCTCCAGAACTGGAGAACTGGCCGGAGTGTGTGGCAGGCCTTCAGATGCAGTGATGACTCTGCCACTCCCACTGCTTCTGGCAGGGAGTCAGGATGGCTCCTAAGTTCTGATCTGCACATTAGTCCAGGAGGTGTAGATTGGGTCACTTTGTCTTGGAGTCCACATGACTGAAGACCTCCAGCATTCCAAGTATTGACAGGAAACACCCACCCACCCACAGACACTCTGATATGTATACCAAAAAAGGATTAGTTGTCCCTTCAGGCACTTGAGAAGAAGAGAGGCTCATTTAGTACTGCATGAAATATCAGGCATAGATGCATGTCACATTATGCACCTGAACAAAACTCACAGTTGAAACCAGGTGTAAGAAACAGAAAGTGGCATCTAGCTTATCTAAAGAAAAGATACAGGATATGGCCTAGCAAATCCCCTGTGCCTTTTTAAATTTAGAGCTGAATTGAGAGAAAGGGTAACCTAGTCTTATTCTTATTCTACTCACCATATGGGTCTCTGCCTTCATATTGTAAGCCTTCTCTCTCTCTCTCTCTCTCTCACACACACACAGACACACATATTCTTTTCATTTTCTCCTCCCCTGCCATATCTGTAGAGTCACGCTTACAACAGCAGGAGAGGGAGGATTTGGCATAAGGGCCATAAGAACTTTGAGAAACATGGCAAGGAGAATTTATGGCTGCCATGTCTCCTGATTCAGAAATTAAGGGTACAATGTGGCAACAAGCCTATTACAGATATGGGGAAAGCAAGAAGTGCTTCTAGTGTCATCTGTGAAAACATATGTGAAAAGCCCTTTTTTGAAGGATCACTAAGTCCAAGCATGATACTAGCTAAGCAAGCATGCCGTCGGCCAAACTCTCAGAAACTGAGCTGACGCGTCTGAGGAACAGGGTGAAGGTGGGTTTTAAATGTTTCACTGAAGTGGATTTGTCAGCAACACCTAGCCTACATTTTCGTGTTGATTTCACTGTCAGCTGCAGCATGGCCTACTCAACTCTAATTCATGGAATTCCCATCCCTTGTTGCTAGTTGACTGTAAAGGATACTCATTCAAAAAGTGAGATTGGTTAAAGTGTTCTAGAGCCACTGCTAGACTCTGCAGTATTCAATAGCTGCCCACAGCAAAGTTTGCTTGAGCAGCTATCCTCATTTTAACAAGGGATGAATTCATGATTTCCAGGTTTTATCACAGTAACTGTAACGCTAGAGCCAAATCCCCACTATTGGCCTCCACCATACTGGAGAAGTATACATTTGACCCAGGCCAGTAACACCTCATTAAAGAGGGATTAACTTTCCCATCAAGTCCTTCCTTCTGTCGGTAAGTAAAGACTTGTTTATTCCA